>NC_000075.6:19306742-19618170 GCF_000001635.26 Mus musculus | reverse complement strand
GCACACTACTAAAGGAGAAAGGGAAACACCAGCCAAGCCCTTTGATGTACAATAATGACCTGCCTGCAAGATGTGCTAGTGCGGGCCGGGCGGTGGTGGCACACGCCTATAATCCCAGCATTTGGGAGGCAGAGGCAGGCAGATTTCTGAGTTCGAGGCCAGCCTGGTCTACAAAGTGAGTTCCAGGACAGCCAGGGTTATACAGAAGCAGCCAAACAGGATGAAAAAGGTACAATAAGATAAGGCAAAAGTGCTTAGAAGGAGGTTGGAAAAGACAACACAATAGAAGGAAAAAAGTACCAAGTGCAGACAAGAGTCAGAGATTCACCCGCTCCTACTGTTATGAGCCCCACAAACCCATAAGTCAACAGTCATTGCTTATACAAAGAGAATGTGGTACACACTCAAGATTGCCACTCTCACCCACTGCTAGAGGACGCCTCTCAGATAACTACTGTGCAAGGCACTGATCTGTGAGTATAGAAGACTATCATTAGGAATTATTTCATTGATATTTGGGAGGTGGGCAGATTTGTTTGGTTCTACTGTAGATCTCTGAGATGCCCAGTCTCTGGCTCCTGGTCATCTATGCAATGTAGGGCATAGGTGTGGGCCTCGAGTTAACCAAACACTGGTTGGCTACTCCCAAGAGTTCTGCAGCAACCATTGCTCCAGTACCTTTTGCAGGCCGAACAGATTGTAAGTGGAAGGTTTGGGTCCAGGTTTTTTTTCCCCCGCATAGGCTGCAGAGTACCTTCTCATGACAAAGAGACTAGAACATAGGGAAATCTCCATGACTATACCAGCTTGACCTCTAAACATTTAATGAGATGTGTGGATATTGTTCTCAGCATGAGGCCTCACCATCAGTTTTTAGATAGTAACCTTCTCAACTAAATGTAACCAAACCTATCATGGGTAGCCTTGGCTGTCTACAAACAATGGCTTGCTCAGACTATGTATCCTTCATTACTAGGAGTCCTCACTACCATTACCCTCATAATTCTTAGAAGTTTTTACTGCACTGTTTCCACAACTCTCCAGTGTTTCCAATTGCAACTATATCTGCCCACATTCATCATTCATTCATTCTTTTAAATATTTCGTATCATACAGTTATATCAACCCTTACTGTTCAGAACTGTTTAAAGATACTAATTTAGAAATTATTTTGTTTTATATTTTACCATTAACCATTTCTTCTCACAGTATGAATATTTATTTATTATGCATCAGTGACGATGAAAACCAGGACTTTTTATGAGCTACATAGGTGTATAAATTCATATTATATAATTTGGCTTTCATTCATTTAAGGAAACTAAATATTGAAATTAAATCTCATGTAACACAATTTTATCAGGGCATATTAAATCTGTAGTTAATGTAATGGATCAGACTTGCTAACTTCCCCGTATCATTGAAGAAACACAGGGAGTCTGCCTCTTCACGTCCCTGCCAAGCAGGACTAGAGAAGTTAACACTCCTTCTCTCCCTCCTTCATAGGCGCCTCTGGCCTTTGGAGAGAGCCCAGCGTGGAGCTGGATTATTGCAATGACTCTTGTCCCCATTCATGGTAGCACTCCCTTCCCGCTGATGACCCCTTTTCCTGGGAGGGCAGATGCCAGCCTGGGGAACAGACAGAAAGCACTATACCCAAGCTTCCGGGTCGCCAAGGCCAACACTCCCTTTAATTGATAATCAACGTTTCCC
Source organism: Mus musculus (assembly GCF_000001635.26). Taxonomy (NCBI): domain Eukaryota; kingdom Metazoa; phylum Chordata; class Mammalia; order Rodentia; family Muridae; genus Mus; species Mus musculus. Next base: position 19,616,457 of record NC_000075.6, on the reverse strand, counting down.
TGGTGCAGATGGCTCCTGCACTTGAAGGAAGCAGAGCCCAATATCCTTGAAATGATAGAATTCCCACTTTTAGACTATGGGAGAGGAGCAATTAAGTGTTCCTAGACAGCTGAGGCCAGGTTGTAAAATACACCAGCTTCTGATAACACAATAAGTGACTTTTCCCAGGTCAGGAAGGTCCCTCTTCAGCTGCACGGTTCTGCCCCGATGTCTGAACAAACGTTATCAGGTTTGAAGGATGAACTCCCATTATCACCACCCCAGTCAGGTAACCCCCAAATTCGAGAATCCTAGCTTAATACATATACATATATATACTGCAAGCCCTTAGATGAGGGCATCACATTCCTTCCTACCCTGCGCAGTGGGGAAGGCTTGTGATCTGAGTCTGACTCATGTAATAAAGACTCTTTCTTTTTATATCGAACTTGTAATTCCTAACATTTTTCTGGGGTCCTGAGAACTGGGCATAACATCACGATTGTCATTTATAAATGTAGTCTAGTATTTGTCACATGGTTCCTAAGAAAGAACGTAGAGAGTATAATGTTGTGCCATGTTTGTCTTTCTAAATCTGAGTTATTTTGCTGACAATGATTGTTTTTTTAGTTCTATCCATTTTCTTGCAAATTTCATGTTACGTATTTTTAAACTGAATAATACTCTATTGGGGAGATGTGCTATGTTTTCTTTATCCATTCTTCTGTTGAGGATCACCTAAGTTGCTTCCAGTTTCTGGTTATTACAAATAAAACTATTATGAACATTTATGAGCATGTGACCTTGTGGTATAGTGGGGCATCTTTGGGATGTTATATGCTTAGAGGAGGAATAGCTGCATATTGAGGTAGATCTATTCCTCATTTGTTGAGACACTACCATATTGATTTTTAAAGTGGCAATAAATGTTTTCACTCCTACCAACAATGGAGGAGTGCTCCTCTTGCTTCACATCCTTGCCACCATGAGTTGGCACTTGTGTTTTTTCACCTTAGCCATTCTGACAGGTGAAACACAGAATCTGAGAGTCACTTTGATTTGCATTTCCTTTATGGCTAAGGATGTTGAATATTTCTCTAACTGCTTCTCTGCTACTGAAGATTCTTCTGTTGAGATCTTTCTATTTAGATATGTGCCCCAATTTTTAATTGAATTAGTTGGTTTGGTGATGTCTAGTTTCTTGAATTCTTTATGTACTTTGAATAGTAGTCCCATGTCAGTGTCTTTGAAGAATGTTTACCATTTTGTATGCTGCCATTTTGTCTTAATGATGGTATCCTTTGCCTTACAGAAGCTTTTCAATTTCATAATACCCATGTATTAATTATCAATCTCAGTACCTGTGCTATGGTGTTCTGTTCAGGAAGTTGACACCTGTGCCATTGTGTTCAAAGCTATTCCCCATTTTCTTTTCTTTCAAGTTCATTTTATCTTGTTTTATGTGGAAGACTTTGATCCTCTTAAGTTTTGTGCAGGGTGATATATGTGGATCTGTTTGCATTCTTCTACATGTAGATATCCAAAAAGAGCAATTCTTGAAGATTCTTTACTTTTTCCATTATATAATTTTGGTTTCTTTGTCAAAAATACGGTGTACATTAGTGCATAGATATACATCTGCATCTTCTATTCAATTCATTTGTCTCTTTCTATGCCAATACAATGAGGTTTTATTAATATATCTCTGTAGTGGATCTTGAAATCAGGTATGCTGAATTTGAGGACCTCTAGACATCCTTTTATAGTACAGTATTCTTTTTTAGCTATTCTGGGCATTTTTTTTTCCCATTTGAAGTTGAGTGTAGTTCTTTCAAGGTTTGTAAAGAATTGTTCTTTGTGTTTCAATCTTATTGGTTTTGGCCTTGAGTTTGATTATATCTTGCTGTCTATACTTCTTTCTTGTGCTTGTTTTTGTTGTTGTTGTTGTTGTTGTTCTAGAACATTTAGTGTGTTGTTAAGTTGCTTGTATGTGATTTCTGTCTGTCTGTCTGTCTGTCTGTCTAGCTAATCTATTTATTCATTTTACATCTGATTGAAGCCCCCTCTTCTAGTTCACTCTCACATGGCCCCTTTCTCATTATCCCTCCCCTTCACCTCTGAGAAGGGGGAAGTCCTCACCCTGGGTACCAAATCACCCTGGCACCTCAAGTCATTGCAGGAATAAGCACATCTGTTTCCACTGAGATCAGACAAGTTAGCCCAGTTAGGAGAACATGATCTACAGGTAGATAAAAGAGTCGGGATAAATTCCTGCTCCAGTTGGTGTGTGACCTCTATAAAGACTACGCTGTACATCTACTACCTATGTGCATGGGGCCTAGGTAAGTCCAGCCTTCATCTACATTTTGGTTAGTGGTCCAGTCTCTGAGAACCCCTCCAGGGTCCAGATAAATTGACTATATTGGTCTTCTTGTGGAGTCCTTATCTGTTGTAGGATTTTCCCTGTCCAATTACATTAGGGCAGCAGGAGGCCTGTGATTGGACAGGGAAAAGGGAGGTAGAGCAAAGAGTTGCAGAAACAGAGAGCATCTCAGAGAAAGGAAGAGAAAGCAAAATGAAGGCAGACATGAACCAGAGTGGCTTTAGCCAGCTACAGGTAGTTATATCATAAGGTTAGAATAATTGGGATAAAGCTTTTATCGGATCAATTTGTTCTGGGATTATTGTATTGGCATATTATCAATTGAGAATTTACTATTACATAATTCTCATTGGTAATTATAAGCTTCAAGAGGGTGGGTGGGTGGGTTGCTGAGGAGAGGGGGGGTGGGGATAGGATGGAGGTTTTGAGAGGGGAAACAATGAAAGGGGATAACATTTAAAATGTAAATAAAGAAAATTTCTAATAAAAGAAAACATTTACTTGGTTACTGGAATGTGGGACAACCTATGGAGGAGAGGGAACTAGCTGCTCCAGGGACAACTAAGCCAGATGCTGCAGGGGCTAGCAGGAGTATGGGTAGTTGGTGAGCTGAGAGAAGCAGGAGATTTGAGAGTTGGTGGGTTCATTTTTAAATATTTCACACAACACCTATCCTCTCCAATTCCTCAGACTTTTCTTCAACTGCTCCAAAAGACTCCCTGCTCTCATTCTAATATTTGACTCTGGGTCTCTGGATCTGTTATGTGATGATAGTTGGTGGAACCTCTCAGAAGACTGTCATGCTCGGCTCCTGTCTGTGAATCCAGGCTGATAGATTCAAATATAGTCTGAGACTTCAAGGTAGTTGAAAGAGGAAGCCAGGCCTGCAATATGTCTCTATTGATCTTCTGAGGGCAGCTTGCCACATTGTCCCTGAAATTGGCAGGGTTGCTACTGCATTCATTTTGAACTATATTGAACCATATTGAGCCAGCAGTGATAAATATAGCTGTCAATAGTATCCTCACATGTTATATCATTGAGACAAGGCTTTGGCCAGCAAAGAGGGATCAAGGTCTCATGTGTGTTCCTGTGAACCCAGTACACATGCAGTCATAGTAGTAGCTATTTCCACCATTCTCCCATAGACCTTCATAGACACATGGCTGACTGGAGTATTTACCAAAGTTGAGTTCACAGTTGACTACAATGAATCTGTATGAAGGCATTTAGTGCTAAGATTTTTCTCTTAGGATTATTTTCATAATGCTCCATGAATTTGGGTATGTTGTGCATTCAATTTTATTGAATTCTAGGAAGTCTTCAATGTTTATTTCCTTCTTTTTGTTTTTACCCAGTTACCATTCACTAGAGAGTTCCCTTTCCATGTATTTGAATGCAAAAAAATCCTAACCCAAAACATCCAGGAAATCCAGGACACAATGAGAAGACCAAACCTAAGGATAATAGGTATAGATGAGAAAGAAGATTTCCCACTTAAAGGGACAATAAATAATTTGAACAAAATTATAGAAGAAAACTTCCCTAACATAAAGAAAGAGATGCCCATGAACATACAAGAAGCCTACAGAACTCCAAATAGGTTGGACCAGGAAAGAAATTCCTCCCATAACATAATAGTCGAAACACTAAATGAAAAAAAAAAAAAGAAAGCAAGAAAGAAAGAAAGAAAGAGAAGAAAGGAAAAGAAAGAAAAGAAAGGAAGAATATTAAAAGCTGTAAGGGAAAATGACCAAGTAACATATAAAGTTAGACCTATCAGAATTACACTTTACGGGGCTGGTGAGATGGCTCAGTGGGTAAGAGCACCCAACTGCTCTTCCAAAGGTCCGGAGTTCAAATCCCAGCAACCACATGGTGGCTCACAACCATCCATAATGAGATCTGACTCTCTCTACTGGAGTGCCTGAAGACAGCTACAGTGTACTTACATATAATAAAAATAAATCTTATTAAAAAAAAAAGAATTACACTTTACTTCTCCCTAGAGACTGTGAAAGTCAGAAGATCCTGGGCAGATATCATACAGACACTATGAGAACACAAATGGCAGCTCAGGCTACTATACCCAACAAAATTCTCAATTGCCATAGATAGAACAACCAAGGTATTCCATGACAAAACCAAATTTACATAATATCTTTCCACAAATCCAGCCCTTCAAAGACAATAAAGGGAAAACTTCAACACAAAGAGAGAAACTAAGCTCAAGAAAAAGCAAGAAAGTACCATTCAACAAACCAAAAGAAGATAAACACATGAACAGAATTCTAACTCTAGCAACAAAAATAACAGGAAGCAACAATGACTTTTCCTTAATATCTCTTAATATCAATGGACTCAATTCCCCAATAAAAAGAAATAGACTATCAGACTGGTTACATAAACAGGACCCAACATTTTGCTGCATACAGAAAAAAGCTGGAGTAGCCATTCTAATATTGAATAAAATCAACTTTCAACCTAAAGTTCTCAAAAAAGATAAGGAGTAACATTTCTTACTCATCAAACGTAAAATTTACCAAGATGAACTCTCAATTTTGAACATCTGTGCTCCTAAGGCAAGGGCATCCACATTCATTAAAGAAACTTTGCTAAAACTCAAAGCACATATTACACCTCACACAAAAATAGTGGGAAATTTCAACATCCTACTCTCATCAATGGACAGATCCTGAAAACAAAAACTAAAGAAAGACACAGTGAAACTAACAAAAATTATGAAACAAATGGATTTAACAGATATCTATAGAATGTTTCATCCTAAAACAAAAGGATATACCTTCTTCTCAGCACCTCATTGTACCTTCTCCAAAACTGACCATATAAGCAGTCACTAAACAGGCCTCAGCAGGTGCAAAATTTTTGAAATAATCCCATGCACCCTATCAGATCACAATGGACTAAGGCTGCTCTTCAATAATAACATAAACATTAGAAAGCCCACATACACGTGGAAAGTGAACAACAACGTACTCAATGATAACTTTGTCAAGGAAGTAATAAAGAAATTAAAGACTTTTTAGAGTTTAATAAAAATGAAGCCACAACATACACAAACTTATGGGACACAATGAAAGCAATCCTAAGAGGAAAACTCATAGTTCTTAATGCCTCCTCAGAAGAAGCTGGAGGGAGAATACACTAGTAGCTTGACAACACATCTGAAAGCTCTAGAACAAAAAGAAGCATATTCACTCCAAGGACTAAAGAGCGGGAAATAATCAAACTCAGGGCTGAAATCAATGAGGTGGAAACAAAAAGAACTATACAAAGAATCAACCAAACCAAGAGGTGGTTCTTTGAGAAAGTAACAAGATAGATATACCCTTAGCCAGACTAACTAGAGGGCACAGGGACAGTATCCTAATTAACAAAATCAGAAATGAAAAGGGAGATATAAGAAAAGAATCTGAAGAAATAAAAAAAATCATCAGATCCTACTACAAAAGGCTATACTCAACAAAAATGGAAAACCTGGATGAAATGAACAATTTTCTACACAGATACCAGGTACCAAAGTTAAATCAGGATCAGATTAACGATCTAAATAGTCCCATATCCCCTATAAAAATAGAAGCAGTCATTAATAGTCTCCCAACCAAAAAAAGCCCAGGACCAGATGGGTTTTGTGCAGAGTTCTATCAGACCTTCAAAGAGGACCTAATTCCAATACTCTCTCAAACTCTTCCACAAAATATAAGCTCAAGCTAATCTACCCAATTCATTCTATGAAGCCACAATTACTCTGATACCTACACCACACAAAGATCCAACAAAGAAAGATAACTTCAGACCAATTTACCTTATAATGCAAAAATACTCAATAAAGTTCTCGCAAACCAAATCTTAGAATGCATCAAAACAATTATCCATCATGATCAAGTAGGCTTCATCCAAGTAATACAAGGATGTTTCAATATATGGAAATCCATCAATTTAATCCACTATATAAACAATCCCAAAGACAAAATCCATGTGACCATCTCATTCAATGCTGAAAAAGCATTCAACAGTATCCTCCCCCATCCAGTGGAAAAAAGACAACATTTTCGACAAATGGTGCTGGCTTAACTGGCAATTAGAATGTAGAAGAATGCAAAGTTATCCATTCTTATCTCCTTGCACAAAGCTCAAGTCCAAGTGGATCAAAGAACTGCACATAAAACCAGAGACCCTGAAACGTACAGAGGAGAAAGTAGGGAAGACCATAAAAATATGGGCACATGGAAATGATTCCTGAAAATAACACCAATGGCTTGTGCTATAAGATCAAGAATCAACAAATGGGACTTCATAAAATTGCAAAGCTTCTTTAAGGCAAAGGACACTGTCAATAGGACCTAAAGGGAACCAACAGATTGGAAAAATTTCTTTACCAATTCCATATCTGATAGGGTGCTAATATCCATTATATATAAAGAACTCAAGAAGATGGACTCCAAATAACCAAATAACCCTATTAAAAATGGGGTACAGAGCTAAACAAAGAATTCTCAACTGAGGAATACTGAGTAATGACTGAGAACCACCTAAAAAATGTTCAACATCCTTAACCATCAGGGAAATGCAAATCAAAACAACTCTGAGATTTCACCTCACAACAGTCATAAAAGAGGAACACTCCTCCATTCCTGGTGGGACTGCATGCTGGTACAACCACTCTGGAAATCAGTTTGGCTGTTCCTCAGAAAACTGCACGTTGTACTACCAGAATATCCAGCAATACTACTCCTGGGCATATGCCCAGAAGATGCTCCAACATGTAATAAGGACACGTGTTGTACTATGTTCATAGCAGCCTTATTTATAATAGCCAGAAGCTGGAAAGAACCCAGATGTCCCTCAACAGAGGAATGAATACAGAAAATGTGGTACATTTACACATTGGAGTTCTACTCAGCTATTAAAAACAACGAATTTATGAAATTCTTAAGACAACTGGATAGATCTGGAGGATATCATCTTGAGTGAAGTAACCCAATCACAAAAGAACATACATGATATGCATTCACTGATAAGTGAATATTAGCCCAGAAGCTCAGAATCCTTCTTAGAAGGGGGGATATCCATGAACGGAGTTACAGAGAAAAATTTTGAAGCAGAGACTGAAGGAACGACCATCCAGAGACTGCCCCACTTGGGAATCCATCCCATAAACAATCACCAAACCTGTGGGTCTCTGCCAGTGCCTGGTAAAAACAGAAGTAGATGCCCACAATCATCCTTTAGACAGAGCACAAGGTCCCCAATGAAGGATCTAGAGAAAGTACCCAAGGAGCTGAAGGGGTCTCAAGCTCCATAGGATGAACAGCACTATGAACTAACCAGTCCCCCAAGAGCTCCCTGGAACTAAACTGTAGTCTCCCCTCCCCCAGCCTGAAACCTGCTTGCTCGGGGTGGAGCTTCCTACTCATTCGTTCTGCCACGCCCACTGCTGGAACCTGAGGAGCCACACACGTGCACCTTTCTACTGGACCCGAGATTATTCGGCGGGAATCGGGTCCCCTCCCCCTTCCTTCATAACTAGTGTCCCAACAATAAAATTTGAGCCTTGATCAGAGTAACTGTCTTGGCTACATTCTTTTCTCTCGCCACCTAGCCCCTCTTCTCTTCCAGGTTTCCAAAATGCCTTTCCAGGCTAGAACCCAGGTTGTGGTCTGCTGGCCGGACACAACAATTGGCGAGCCAACGTGGGACTGAGAAACGGCAAAGGATTTTTGGAAGAGACGCTGCTGGTTCGGAGCTCCATAAAATAAAGGATAAGGGAAATTCATACCGGAGAAGGTATGGGCTAAGCTGAGACAGCGTTAAACCCGAGCGCTTAGGTTCAGCAGTGAGGAGCTGGGTATCAGGCGGTAGGCCGTAGCTCTCCGAAGCTACATTAGGTGTGAGAAAAGAAAGGGTTTATTAAAAGGAATAGGCGGATTGCCCCAGTTAATAAAAAATACATCATAAGGGAGGAAAGTGTCCCCAAAAGCAGAGAGAAATTTCTCTCTGGGCCTTATAGCAGGAGTACTCTGTTCCCTTTTGTGTCTTGTCTAATGTCCGGTGCACCAATCTGTTCTCGTGTTCAATTCATGTATGTTCGTGTCCAGTCTGTATGAATGAATGTTCTATGTTTTGTGTTAGATAATAAAGATGGTATAAAAAACTTTATCTGCAAAGCCGAGAGCTGCCACGTGTTTCAGCCAGGAATCAGACACGTGGCGGGAGGGCCCCTGCTGGAAAAACTGTTCGTTTTAGGAAATAAGGGCGAGTGCACAGCCTCTAAGTTTCAGAGTAAAAAAGCTAATAAATGGTTCATGATTAATGTGTTTGACAATGGTAAAGTGTTTTTTATTTTTATGGTTGTATCTACAAAAATTATTATTCTCTGATTGGTCTAAATGTAACTGCTTCATTTGGTTCTTTTTTATTGGTAATGTGCTCTGAGTGTTTTCACAATCAGCTCATAAGTTGTTGGTTAAGATTAATAATTGTTACATTGCTACAGATGGTTAGTGTTAAATTTGATAACTCAAGTTTAGAGTCCTTCCGACACATGGCATAAGGCAGCCCAAGAGGCTGGGTCTCTAAAGATATTTCTAGTTTAGGTAATAATTAATGTGGTTCGTATCCTAAATAGTAAAATTTAAAATAAGATTTAAAGCAATGTCTCTTTATTAAAGCATTAAAGCTTGCTTTAATAGGTATTCATAGGTATTAATTGACATCCAAACTTCGTAATATGATAGTAATGCTTCTAATATTGATTTTAAAGATAATAAATTGTTTTAAACTTGGTTTTTTGCTTTCCCAAGGTTACAGGTATTATCCTAACCTTGTACAAAAAACTTAAAAATTATGGTTAAAACTGCTATTGTTCCATTGACTGCAGCTTGCAGTTTGATTTCAAATTTAAGATCTTTAATTCACCTGTATACTGTAATTAAGATAATTACAAGAGTAATCATCTTATGAGAGCGCTCATACAGCTCACTTCATACAAAACTGTGACAGAGTTATCTAGTTATGTTTGTCTTTGTAAATAGATTAGACAAACAGTTTGGTTATAGTTGCTGCCTGGCAGGAAACTGCAGTACGGGCAATTTTTTCACAACACTAAAGTTGTGAAGAACGTTTTAACTGTAAGTCATCTTAAGAAAGAGTATCATAATTTAGAGGCGTAGACAGTTATATTGTTTCTCTAGAATCGGTCCTTATTCCAGGAGGGCCAAGATGCTCAGATTAAAAGGTATTTTACGTTTGAGTCAATACAGGGCTCTGGGCAGCCCCAGAGCAGCTTGTGGCCTTTCTTTTGTTTTGCAAACAGTGCCTGAGAAAGTTTTTTCCCTGTGTTCAAGAGAATTTCTTTTTAACAGTGTTTCAGATCTATTCAGATGTTTAAAATAATGCTTAAATTCAGAGTTTTGCTTCTAGTGAACTGTAATCACTAGAAAATTTTGCCTCTAGGTATGGCTAATGTAACTTTACATTATGTAAGAAAAATTTTTATTGTTTCTGCTTCTATACAAGAAGCCAAGAGTTTTAATCTTTCAGTGTATATTGTTTCTTAAGTGAAAAGTATTTTATTAACTAATGCTTCTTGAAGTTTACCTTAAATCCTTGCTCTCACCCAAAAGATTCAGAGACAATATCCTTTTATTACTTAGGGTTTTAGTTTACTACAAAAGTTTCTACAAAAAATAAAGAAAGCTTTTATAATTGTTATTAATTGGTAATTAAAAATTGGTTGTGCCCAAAACAATTCTTTGGCCAAAAAGAAAACATTATTGTAAAGTCATTTTTCTCATCCTCCCAGCCAATCGTTGGCCCATGTGGGCCCAACTAGCTTCTGTGGGGCGGAGTCTTAAGACACAGTTTTCCCTGTTCCAGCACAGATGATCTAGTTGTGTGCTGTAGATGGTGTTTTAAAATGCTGAACAATCAAACCTTAATTTGTATATTAATAGTCAATGCCATATCTCTGAGCTCGCAATTGCTTAAATTGTTCATCCCTCAGATACTATTAATTCTCAAATTTACAATTGCTTATGCATATTTCTAGTTAATAAATAAATTATGCTCATGTGACTCTTAATAACTTTGCAAGCCTTCTAGTTACAACTGCTCCTTAAGAAAATTGATTGAAAGTGCAATTAGTCACTGCCCTTTACAGCCAAGTATTTAAAATGTTTTGTCAACTAGTTATTAATTCAAAAGTTTAGGTATTGTAAAATTTTAAAACTTTAAGTTCTTAAAAGACAAAAAAGAGAGAAATTGTATCCCCGTGCATACTATTTAGTGCATTCCCATGCACACTATTAAAGTCTTACCTTTATTTTCAAAATCTAATATTTTAATGTCAAAGAGTTTAATAAATGCTTTATAGTATCTTAAAGAGATCTACTTATTGACTTATAGATTGATCCTAAAACAGCTACCTTATTAGAAAAGAGAAAAACAGGTTTTCTCCACAGAACGCTGCAGAAGCATATTAGTAAATTCGTGTGACGAGCTGGTAGGTAAGTTGACTCATGTCCTGATTGAATTGACTAAAAAACTAAATTAAATTCATGTTTTAGATCCATCCTTACTTGTCATTTTTCCAGTTTAGACTAGCTTCTAGCCTTTTAACTTTATGACAATAGTACATCAGAGACTGTATATTTAGACTTAGTAAAATTAGTCATTTAATAGAGTCATAATGATTTTTCTCCTTTCTTCAGTGTGACCAGCCATTCTAACTCAATCTTAGACTGGTCCTAATATTCAGTCCAATGTTAGAGATTCCTATATTCTAAATTTCCTAGCAAGTTAATTCAGAGCACATCCCCCACTTCCCCTAGATCCCTAACCTCAGAAGGATTGCTGGCCTTACAGCTAGTGGAAAAAGCTATTAAAGAACAATTGGTCACTTAATACATTGGTAAAATAGAAGGACCCCCTGACTAACGAATAGAAGGGTCCAGATCCAGTTCTAATTTGGGGTAGGGACTCAGTTTGTGTTTTTTCACGAGATGAAGATAGAGCGCAGTGGCTGCCAGATAAATTAATTTGTTAGATTGCCACAGGCCCTCCTGGTCCCTTGTGCCTGCGTAGAAAAGAGTCTCTAGAGTAGATGGGCAGAGATTAGGATGGGACAAACAGCCAGACACACGAGTGGTGCTGGATCTGAATGTAATGTTCTGGTTGAGCTTCAGACTTATATTACAACGAATTATCAGAGGATACAAATCACAAAAAGACAAGATACACTGAAATTCACCAGTTACAGCAGAAAGGAATTTACAGGGACTAGTTAAATGTTTACATTAGGGATAATAAGCCCTGCCTAGGATCAGCCTAATGCCAGGCAAGAATTTCACACTTTAAGGTTAAAAGCATCAGGGGGTTGTTAACTCTTGACAGGCCTTAAGAGTAATGCGCTATCACAGAGCTCTAAATTCTTAGGTCTAATAAAACTTATCTTGTCTGGAGAGTTTCCCCTTATCAGGGTAGTATATCAACTTATACTTGACATGGAATGAAGCCTGTAGTAAAAGATTTCTATCTCAGTGAGACTTTTAGTCTCTATCTGTAAACAGCTGAGTAAAATGGCAAGTGCTTAATTGTTTACTGAATGGGTTAAGCTCCTTGCTGCTATCTGGAATCTAAGAACACTGGGAAAAGGCTTTAGCTATGTTAGAATACAATCTTAAACGGCATTTACTATAAGGTAAAGCTATATAGAGTGCACGTGGATCTATACACTAGACTAATGTGGGAATGGAAAAATTAATTTTATGGGTTAGGGAAATAGCCAAAGATCCGGGAGTAAGTTTCCTTGAAACTTTTTCCTCATGAGAAAGCTTTCAGACTTTCATCTGTCAAGCTGACTCCACTGGAGTCCCTGGCATTAGATGAACACAGATTCTAAATCTTCTAAAGTATCACCTTGAGGACTAAAATTCCTCTTTTGCTTAAAAGTCGGCTTGAGGACTCAGGCTCCGAAAAAAGCTACTCTCTGAGCCAGCTCCCGACAGGAGGCCGGAGACTAGCCTCAGCTTTACAATTTGCATTTAAATAAAGTACCTAGAGTTCCCCAAAAGAAGTTCTGCTTTCCTACTTTCTCACTGTCCGAGATTTTGTCTTTCAAGCAGGTAAATCAACATTCTCGAGGCAGACCAGCGGATGTGCATCCCCGCGCCCCTAGAGCACACAGGTGGCTGCTGTTATCTCCTTTCCAAGGACATTTCCAGCATGTGGCTTTCAGTCTGAGTTAAAAATTAGGTTTACCAAGAGGGCTAGAAAAGTAGATATTTCTATATTAATAAAGATTGGTTTTTATTTTGATAGACAGGCTTAGTCCCTTAGCTGGTCTCTGGCTTTTCACCCTTGCTGTTACTGCAAGGTGTCCTTAGCTCAATAGGCTGTGGAAAAAACAGGGATGAGGAGGAACGACTTCCAGCTCCTATTTTAGCCACAAATCGTGGTGTTACTAACGACATAATTCTTGCTTAGGCTTTGCTAATTCTGAGGTTGATAATTCTCCTTTAGGAGCTGCACAGCACTCAGAACTGTGCATACTGGTTTGTGATTGTACAAATTCAGTATGGGCATCGCTTGGTGCAGAGGTACTGCAAGAGAAGGTCCGGCTTGACCATTTCTGAGTTTCCTGTGAGATAAACCCGGTTTAAAAGAGGTTGGTATCAGATTTTGGTTAAAAATAAAAAATATTTTCCGGCTCTACCTCGCCTCCCCAAAAGATACCCAGAGCCACATGTGTGGGTTTTACAGTACCCACGGGAGGAATCGGGTCCATGTCCACCCAAGCCAAGGTTAAAAGCCCACTCATCTACGGATGAGAAAATCATTTGATCACCTCAGTTAAGCGTTGCCTTATTTAACTTAATTAATAGGGGGGAGGGAGATTGGAGACGTACTATTGAAAGGGCAAGCCCTTCACTGCCTCCCACCCAAATAAAAGAGCCGGTCGAACGCCTTCTCCCTGTTTCCCACCTATCATCCAAAAATGCGGAGGAATATCAACTTAGTGTTATTTTCCCATTTGTTCAGTCAAACTTAGCCAGAGTTCCAATGCCCTACTTAAAATTCAACTAGAAAGTTACCTACCAAGTACTAATTAGCATTATAAAGTCAGAGTCTGCAGCTCCAGGCCTTTCAGTTAGTTGTTTACTAGAAAGGACAGTCTTAAGCCAGATATAGTTTACCATAAGAAAAGTTAAAGAATCCCAGTGAAGCAAGTTTTTTCTTTAGCCCTAGATTCCAGGCAGAACTATTGAGCATAGATAATTTTTCCCCCCTCAGGCCAGCTTTTTCTTTTTTTAAATTTTGTTAATAAAAGGGAGGAGATGTAGTCTTCCCTCCCCCAGCTTGAAACCTGCTTGCTCGGGGTGGAGCTTCCTACTCATTCGTTCTGCCACGCCCACTGCTGGAACCTGAGGAGCCACACACGTGCACCTTTCTACTGGACCCGAGATTATTCGGCGGGAATCGGGTCCCCTCCCCCTTCCTTCATAACTAGTGTCCCAACAATAAAATTTGAGCCTTGATCAGAGTAACTGTCTTGGCTACATTCTTTTCTCTTGCCACCTAGCCCCTCTTCTCTTCCAGGTTTCCAAAATGCCTTTCCAGGCTAGAACCCAGGTTGTGGTCTGCTGGCCGGATACAACACTAAACCACTAATCAAAGAAAACACATGTGACTAGTGACTCTAGCTGTATATGTAGCAGAGGATGGCCTAGTTGGTCATCAATGGGAAGAGAGGCCCTAGGTCCTGTGAAGGTTGTATGCCCCAGTATAGGGGAATGCCAGGACTGGAAATGGGAGTGGGTGGGTTGGGGAGCATGTGGAAGAGATATGGGATAGGGGATTTTCAGAGAGGAAACTAGGAAAGGAGATAACATTTGAAATGTAAATAAAGAAAATATCTAATAAGAAATAAATATTAAAATGTGAAAAAGAGCTAAAGGAAAAATTTTCAACTTAGGAATCTTGATTGTCAGAGAAGTACTTAAAGAAATATTCAACATCCTTAGTCATTAGGGAAATCAAATCTAAATGAACCTGAGATTCCACCTCAGTCAGAATGGCTAAGATCAAAATCTCAGGTGACAGCAGATGCTAGTGAGGATGTAGAGAAACAGGAACACTCCTCCATTTTTGGTGAGATTGCAAGCTTGTACAATATCTCTTGAAATTTTCAGTAATTCTATGAGTAAAATCATTGTTAAGAATTAAGAAACTATCAATTTGTCTATATAACCTCACTACAAACAGTACATCTTTGTTTTTCTGCAGAAATCTTTTAAAAATTATGACTTATATCTACTGGTCATTATACATAACTAGAAATAACAGGAAACACATATTAATAGTAGGAATCTTGCCTCAATTGGATTCCCTTCAGCCTTGCCTAAAGAAACGAATCCATCGGGTACGGGCGAGAGTCGCAGAGCCTCTGGGGAGGCACCATCTTCAGCTCCAGACAGCTGGCCACCTTCCTGGTGAGAGCACGGGGGGGGGGGGGGTCTGCCCGGCCTGAGAGGTTTGTGCCACAGGCGCCAGCAGGAGCCTTCTTGGCTCCGGGACTCCGCGGAGGGCAGGCTGCACGGGAGACCGTGTGGAATACAGAGGCCAGCCGTTTCTGGGACGGGCGAGAGTCGCAGAGCTTCTGGGGCAGCGCCATCTTTGGCTCCAGACAACCAGCCACCTTCCTGGCCAAAGCAACACAGCTTCTGGGAAAGATCCTGTTTTGGGCCTTCACCTTCAGCCAGGAGGAGGTCCAAACACCAGATAACTGTACACCTTCCCCGAAAGAGGAGAGCTTGCCTGCAGAGACTGCTCTGACCACTGAAACTCAGAGGAGAGAGCTTGTCTCCCACGCCTGCTGATTGAGGGTAACAAAATCAACAGAGGAACAATCTCTTAACAAAGACAACTATAACAACTAACTCCAGAGATTGCCAGATGGCGAAAGGTAAACGTAAGAATCCTACTAACAGAAACCAGGACCACTCACCATCATCAGAACCCAGAGCGCCCACTTCGCCCAGTCCAGGACACCCTAACACACCTGAAAAGGTAGACCTGGATTTAAAAGCATATCTCATGATGATGGTAGAGGACATAAAGAAGGAATTCAATAACTCACTTAAAGAGATACAGGAGAACACTGCTAAAGAGTTACAAATCCTTAAAGAAAAACAGGAAAACACTGCTAAAGAGTTACAAGTCCTTAAAGAAAAACAAAAAAACACAACCAAACAGGTAGAAGTCCTTATAGAAAAACAGGAAAACACATCCAAACAGATGATGGAAATGAACAAAACCATACTAGACCTAAAGAGGGAAGTAGACACAATAAAGAAAACCCAAAGTGAGGCAACGCTGGAGATAGAAACCCTAGGAAAGAGATCTGGAACCATAGATGCCAGATCAGCAACAGAATACAAGAGATGGAAGAGAGAATCTCAGGTGCAGAAGACACCATAGAGAACATCGGCACAACAATCAAAGAAAATGGAAAATGCAAAAAGATCCTAACTAAAAACATTCAGGAAATCCAGGACACAATGAGAAGACCAAACCTACAGATAATAGGAGTGGATGAGAATGAAGATTTTCAACTCAAAAGACCAGCAAACATCTTCAACAAAATTATTGAAGAAAACTTCCCAAACCTAAAGAAAGAGATACCCATGAACATACAAGAAGCCTACAGAACTCCAAATAGACTGGACCAGAAAAGAAATTCCTCCCGACACATAATAATCAGAACATCAAATGCACTAAATAAAGATAGAATACTAAAAGCAGTAAGGGAAAAAGGTCAAGTAACATATAAAGGCAAGCCTATCAGAATTACACCAGATTTTTCACCAGAGACTATGAAAGCCAGAAGAGCCTGGACAGATGTTATACAGACACTAAGAGAACACAAATGCCAGCCCAGGCTACTATACCCAGCCAAACTCTCAATTACCATAGATGGAGAAACCAAAGTATTCCACGACAAAACTAAATTCACCCATTATCTCTCCACGAATCCAGCCCTTCAAAGGATAATAACAGAAAAAAAACCAATACAAGGACGGGAACCACACCCTAGAAAAAACAAGAAGATAATCCCTCAACAAACCTAAAAGAAGACAGCCACAAGAACAGAATGTCAACTTTAACAACAAAAATAACAGGAAGCAACAATTACCTTTCCTTAATATCTCTTAATATCAATGGACTCAATTCCCCAATAAAAAGACATAGACTAACAGACTGGCTACACAAACAGGACCCAACATTCTGCTGCTTACAGGAAACCCATCTCAGGGAAAAAGACAGACACTACCTCAGAGTGAAAGGCTGGAAAACAATTTTTCAAGCAAATGGTCTGAAGAAACAGGCTGGAGTAGCCATTCTAATATCGGATAAAATCGACTTCCAACCCAAAGTTATCAAAAAAGACAAGGAGGGACACTTCATACTCATCAAAGGTAAAATCCTCCAAGAGGAACTCTCAATTCTGAATATCTATGCTCCAAATGCAAGGGCAGCCACATTCATTAAAGACACTTTAGTAAAGCTCAAAGCACACATTGCACCTCACACAATAATAGTGGGAGACTTCAACACACCACTTTCATCAATGGACACATCGTGGAAACAGAAACTAAACAGGGACACAGTGAAACTAACAGAAGTTATGAAACAAATGGACCTGACAGATATCTACAGAATATTTTATCCTAAAACAAAAGGATATACCTTCTTCTCAGCACCTCACGGGACCTTCTCCAAAATTGACCATATAATTGGTCACAAAATAGGCCTCAACAGATACAAAAATATTGAAATTGTCCCATGTATCCTATCAGACCACCATGGCCTAAGACTGATCTTCAATAACAACATAAATAATGGAAAGCCAACATTCACGTGGAAACTGAACAACACTCTTCTCAATGATACCTTGGTCAAGGAAGGAATAAAGAAAGAAATTAAAGACTTTTTAGAGTTTAATGAAAATGAAGCCACAACGTACCCAAACCTTTGGGACACAATGAAAGCATTTCTAAGAGGGAAACTCATAGCTCTGAGTGCCTCCAAGAAGAAACGGGAGAGAGCACATACTAGCAGCTTGACAACACATCTAAAAGCTCTAGAAAAAAAGGAAGCAAATTCACCCAAGAGGAGTAGACGGCAGGAAATAATCAAACTCAGGGGTGAAATTAACCAAGTGGAAACAAGAAGAACTATTCAAAGAATTACCCAAACGAGGAGTTGGTTCTTTGAGAAAATCAACAAGATAGATAAACCCTTAGCTAGACTAACTAAAGGGCAAAGGGACAAAATCCTAATCAACAAAATCAGAAATGAAAAGGGAGACATAACAACATATCCTGAAGAAATCCAAAACACCATCAGATCCTTCTACAAAAGGCTATACTCAACAAAACTGGAAAACCTGGACGAAATGGACAAATTTCTGGAAAGATACCAGGTACCAAAGTTGAATCAGGATCAAGTTGACCTTCTAAACAGTCCCATATCCCCTAAAGAAATAGAAGCAGTTATTAATAGTCTCCCAGCCAAAAAAAGCCCAGGACCAGACGGGTTTAGTGCAGAGTTCTATCAGACCTTCAAAGAAGATCTAATTCCAGTTCTGCACAAACTATTTCACAAGATAGAAGTAGAAGGTACTCTACCCAACTCATTTTATGAAGCCACTATTACTCTGATACCTAAACCACAGAAAGATCCAACAAAGATAGAGAACTTCAGACCAATTTCTCTTATGAATATCGATGCAAAAATCCTTAATAAAATTCTCGCTAACCGAATCCAAGAACACATTAAAGCAATCATCCATCCTGACCAAGTAGGTTTTATTCTAGGGATGCAGGGATGGTTTAATATACGAAAATCCATCAATGTAATCCATTATATAAACAAACTCAAAGACAAAAACCACATGCATCTCGTTAGATGCAGAAAAAGCATTTGACAAGATCCAACACCCATTCATGTTAAAAGTTTTGGAAAGATCAGGAATTCAAGGCTCATACCTAAACATAATAAAAGCAATCTACAGCAAACCAGTAGCCAACATCAAAGTAAATGGAGAGAAGCTGGAAGCAATCCCAGTAAAATCAGGGACTAGACAAGGCTGCCCACTTTCTCCCTACCTTTTCAACATAGTACTTGAAGTATTAGCCAGAGCAATTCGACAACAAAAGGAGATCAAGGGGATACAAGTTGGAAAAGAGGAACTCAAAATATCACTTTTTGCAGATGATATGATAGTATATATAAGTGACCCTAAAAATTCCACCAGAGAACTCCTAAACCTGATAAACAGCTTCAGTGAAGTAGCTGGATATAAAATTAACTCAAACAAGTTAATGGCCTTTCTCTACACAAAGAATAAACAGGCTGAGAAAGAAATTAGGGAAACAACACCCTTTTCTTTTTTTTTTTTTTCTTATTTTTTTTTTTTTTGCGTTTTGCTTTAGTTTTATTTATTTTTTTTAAATTTTTTTTAATCAGGTATTTAGCTCATTTACATTTCCAATGCTATACCAAATGTCCCCCATACCCACCCACCCCCACTCCCCTACCCGCCCACTCCCCCTTTTTGGCCCTGGCATTCCCCTTTTCTGGGGCATATAAAGTTTGCTTGTCCAATGGCCCTGTCTTTCCAGTGATGGCCGACTAGGCCATCTTTTGATACATATGCAGCTAGAGTCAAGAGCTCCGGGGTACTGGTTAGTTCATAATGTTGTTCCACCTATAGGGTTGCAGATCCCTTTAGCTCCTTGGGTACTTTCTCTAGGTCCTCCATTGGGAGCCCTGTGATCCATCCATTAGCTGACTGTGAGCATCCACTTCTGTGTTTTCTAGGCCCCGGCATAGTCTCACAAGAGACAGCTACATCTGGGTCCTTTCGATAAAATCTTGCTAGTGTATGCAATGGTGTCAGCGTTTGGATGCTGATTATGGGGTGGATCCCTGGATATGGCAGTCTCTACATGGTCCATCCTTTCATCTCAGCTCCAAACTTTGTCTCTGTAACTCCTTCCAAGGGTGTTTTGTTCCCACTTCTAAGGAGGGGCATAGTGTCCACACTTCAGTCTTCATTTTTCTTGAGTTTCATGTGTTTAGGAAATTGTATCTTATATCTTGGATATCCTAGGTTTTGGGCTAATATCCACTTATCAGTGAGTACATATTGTGTGAGTTCCTTTGTGAATGTGTTACCTCACTCAGGATGATGCCCTCCAGGTCCATCCATTTGGCTAGGTATTTCATAAATTCATTCTTTTTAATAGCTGAGTAGTACTCCATTGTGTAGATGTACCACATTTTCTGTATCCATTCCTCTGTTGAGGGGCATCTGGGTTTCTTCCAGCTTCTGGCTATTATAAACAAGGCTGCTATGAACATAGTGGAGCATGTGTCCTTCTTACCAGTTGGGGCATCTTCTGGATATATGCCCAGGAGAGGTATTGCTGGATCCTCCGGTAGTACTATATCCAGTTTTCTGAGGAACCGCCAGACTGATTTCCAGAGTGGTTGTACAAGCCTGCAATCCCACCAACAATGGAGGAGTGTTCCTCTTTCTCCACATCCACGCCAGCATCTGCTGTCACCTGAATTTTTGATCTTAGCCATTCTGACTGGTGTGAGGTGGAATCTCAGGGTTGTTTTGATTTGCATTTCCCTGATGATTAAGGATGTTGAACATTTTTTCAGGTGCTTCTCTGCCATTCGGTATTCCTCAGGTGAGAATTCTTTGTTCAGTTCTGAGCCCCATTTTTTAATGGGGTTATTTGATTTTCTGAAGTCCACCTTCTTGAGTTCTTTATATATGTTGGATATTAGTCCCCTATCTGATTTAGGATAGGTAAAGATCCTTTCCCAATCTGTTGGTGGTCTTTTTGTCTTATTGACGGTGTCTTTTGCCTTGAAGAAACTTTGGAGTTTCATTAGGTCCCATTTGTCAATTCTCGATCTTACAGCACAAGCCATTGCTGTTCTGTTCAGGAATTTTTCCCCTGTGCCCATATCTTCAAGGCTTTTCCCCACTTTCTCCTCTATAAGTTTCAGTGTCTCTGGTTTTATGTGAAGTTCCTTGATCCACTTAGATTTGACCTTAGTACAAGGAGATAAGTATGGATCAATTCGCATTCTTCTACACGATAACAACCAGTTGTGCCAGCACCAATTGTTGAAAATGCTATCTTTCTTCCACTGGATGGTTTTAGCTCCCTTGTCGAAGATCAAGTGACCATAGGTGTGTGGGTTCATTTCTTGGTCTTCAATTCTATTCCATTGGTCTACTTGTCTGTCTCTATACCAGTACCATGCAGTTTTTATCAAAATTGCTCTGTAGTAAAGCTTTAGGTCAGGCATGGTGATTCCACCAGAGGTTCTTTTATCCTTGAGAAGAGTTTTTGCTATCCTAGGTTTTTTGTTATTCCACATGAATTTGCAAATTGCTCCTTCTAATTCGTTGAAGAATTGTGTTGGAATTTTGATGGGGATTGCATTGAATCTGTAGATTGCTTTTGGCAAGATAGCCATTTTTACAATGTTGATCTTGCCAATCCATGAGCATGGGAGATCTTTCCATCTTCTGAGATCTTCTTTAATTTCTTTCTTCAAAGACTTGAAGTTTTTATCATACAGATCTTTCACTTCCTTAGTTAGAGTCATGCCGAGATATTTTATATTATTTGTGACTATTGAAAAGGGTGTTGAGGCGGCCTCAGCCTCAGCAGCAGCGGTCCCCATCTGGGTTCCGGGACTCCGCGGGACCTAGGAAATTAGTCTGAACAGGTTAGAGGGTGCGCCAGAGAACCGGACAGCTTCTGGGACAGGTGGAAGCACAGAGCCGCTGAGGCAGCAACCTTGGCGGGCTGCAGACAGCCGGCCACCATCAGGACCAGAGGACAGGTGTCCGCCTGGCTTGGGAGGCGGCCTCAGCCTCAGCAGCAGCGGTTGCCATCTTGGTTCCGGGACTCAGCAGAACTTAGGAAATTAGTCTGAACAGGTTAGAGGGTGCGCCAGAGAACCAGACAGATTCTGGGACAGGCGGAAGCACAGAGCCGCTGAGGCAGCACCCTTGGCGGGCCGCAGACAAGATATAAGATACAATTTCCTAAACACACGAAACTCAAGAAAAATTAAGACTGAAGTGTGGACACTATGCCCCTCCTTAGAAGGACCCTGATATAGCTGTCTCTTGTCAGAGTATGCCTGGGCCTAGCAAACATAGAAGTGGATGCTCACAGTCGGCTATTGGATGGTTCACATGGTCCCCAATGAAGGAGCTAGAGAAAGTACCCAAGAAGCTAAAGGGATCTGCAACCCTATAGGTGGAGCAACATTATGAACTAACCAGTTCCCCGGAGCTCTTGACTCTAGCTGCATATGTATCAAAAGATGGCCTAGGCGGCCATCACTGGAAAGAGAGGCCCATTGGACACGCAAACTTTATATGCCCCAGTACAGGGGAACACCAGGGCCAAAAAAGGGGAGTGGGTGGGTAGGGGAGTGGGGGTGGGTGGGTATGGGGGACTTTTGGTATAGCATTGGAAATGTAAATGAGCTAAATACCTAATAAAAATGGAAAAAAAACCAAAAAAACTATATTTTACCATGTAAAATTTTTTTATGACAAAACAAGTTTTTTTTTTAAACCAGAAAAAAAAAAAAGAAACGAATCCATCATATCTTTACAGTCCATGATTGACCTATCTCTGCAAGATCACCTGCTAGTGTTGGTCTTCTTCTAGATGGCTCCTGGCAAAGAGGAGCCTCTCCTTTCTAAGAGGATAAGTGGATGAGGGATTGTGTAAGAACTACATGAGGGTGGGGCAGGGAGCATTATAATCTATAATGTGAATAAATTTACTAATTAATGAAAATACAAAAACTATAAATGTATACATACAAATGCATGTTCATACACACATGTATTTATGTAATTATCATATAAATAAAAGTATTATTTAATAGGTTTTAATTAATCAATGTTATTTATTGAAGATTAAAATTGTAAAATTATAAATTTACATATTCTTTTAA
Source organism: Mus musculus (assembly GCF_000001635.26). NCBI lineage: Eukaryota > Metazoa > Chordata > Mammalia > Rodentia > Muridae > Mus > Mus musculus. Next base: position 19,594,001 of record NC_000075.6, on the reverse strand, counting down.
TATGTGCTTTAAGTCAAACAAAGCATTGAATGTCTTCCTATAATCTTATTTAGCCTTTCAAATTCATTATTGTAAGATATTTTTTACCTAGAACAGAAATGGATACCTAGATCTTATTAGAAATAATATAATGTCTACCTTCTGGAGACTTTGATGTGCAATCTTATGCTGTACTGCATCTTAAGAAGCTATTGTATTTCTAAGTGTTGTTTATTCCAGTGACTCAATAGCTAAAAATTTTGACCTGACAACTGATATTAACAGACAAGCTAAATTTATTAATTTTATACTTGCTATGCACACTCCAGTGTAGTCTGCTTGAGAGACCAAGAAGCCTGGAAGCACTTACGAGGCAGTGTTTCAGAGAAACTCACCTTCTGGAACCTTGGCATTCTCATAACCCGTATACTCATACCCTATCCCTGCATTAGTCTGGTGTATGGATCCATGTGCTCTCTTTTAGTATCATTTTATTATAAGTGTCTTTTAAGATTGAATTCTGACATAGCTAAGCCTTCGCCAGAGTTCCAATGTCCTAGAAAGTCCTTGAGCTGACCATGGGCTTGGAATTCAGTAAGAATGTTGCCTATTCAGTGACATTCAGAATTGCCTCTGGTATTACACTATCACTTTGAATAAAAGCTAAGTCACTGCCCTATACAGGAATTTACTATCATCTAGGAAGAAGGAAGTTTGAGACCTAAGGAGAAACCAGAGTAGATACTTAGAACTATAGATAGCTGAGCTATACCCATACACACATATTTACAATGGCCTAGGGGGAAGGTGGACTATACAATAGACTAAAATAGGAACTATGGCAAAGGCACAAAACCCTTGACCCTGGCTTCTAAGATTAAGTGGACCTTAGGTGGAGCTCTTTTTGATCCCCGTTGTCAACAATGAATTCTATTCCAGGTGGTTCCTGTTAGACCTTCTGTGTTTGTATTCCTCTGTTTTGTGTAAGAATCCAGTAACCTCTTTGTACCTTGCTGGTGTGTCACCCAACTTCCCTATTTTCTTCTGTATAAAAAGTTTGATGCTCAATTTGACAAATTACATGCAGATTCTACACAACCTCTCCTGTGTGCATCTGTCTGTCATTTCACCTGTCACTTTGCCCACCTGCCCCAGAGACCCACTCCACGCAGACAAAGAGATCCAGAGGGTCTGAGGCAATCCACATTTTGGTTTTCTGTCTTCTTAGGTATTATATGGTCTGGGAATTGAATCTTGGGTATTCTGGACTTTTGGGCTAACATTCACTTCTCAGTGAGTAATACAGTGTTTGTTTCTTTGTGACTTAGTCACCTCACTCAGGATGATATTCTCAAGTTCCATTCATTTGCCCGTGAATTTCATGAAGTTTTTCTTTTTAATGGCTGAGTAGTATATTGTTGTGTAAATTTACTACATTTTCTGTATCCATTCCTTTGTTGAGGGACAGTTGGGTTCTTTCCAGCTTCTGGCTTTCATAAATATGGCTGCTATGAACATAGTGGGGCATGTGTCCTTATTACATGTTGGAGCATCTTCTGCATATATGCCCAGGAGTAGTATAGCTGGGTTCTCAGGTAGTATGATGTCCAATTTTCTGAGGAACAGCCAGACTGATTTCTAGAGTGGTTGTAGTATCTTGCAATACCACCTGCAATGAAGGAGTGTTCCTCTTTCTTCACATCCTCACCAGCATCTGCTGTCACCTGAGTTTTAGATCTTAGCCATTCTGACTGGTGGAATCTCAGGGTTGTTTTGATTTTCATTTCCTTGATGACTATGGATGTTGAAACATTTCTTTAGGTGCTTCTTGTTCTTTTGAGCTTCCTCAGTTGAGAATTCTCTGTTTAGCTTTGTTCCCATATTTAAGAGGGTTATTTGGTTCTCTGGAATCTAACTTCTTTAGATCTTTGTATATATTAGTTACTAGCCCTCTACTGGATATAGGATTGATAAAGATCTTTTCCCAATCTGTTGGTTGCCATTTTGTCCAGTTGACAGTGTTCTTTGCCTTACAGAAGCTTTGCAATTTTATGAGGTCCCATTTGTCAAGTATTCCATATTCTTAATAGATGATTATCTGCATAGATACCAGGAACCAAAGTTAAACTAAAATCAAATAAACCATCTAAACACTCCCATAATGCCTAAAGAATGAGAAGCAGTCATTAAAAGTCTCCCAACTAAAAAACATCCAGGACCAGGTGATTTTAGTACAGAATTCTGTCAGACCTTCAAAGAAGACTGAATACTAATACTCTTCCACAAGATAGAAACTATTCCACAAGATAGAAACAGAAGGAATACTACCTAATTCATTCTATGAAGCCATAGTTATGCTAATACCTAAACCACACAAAGAGCCTACAAAGAAAGAGAATTTCAGACCAATTCCCTTATGAATATTGATGCAAACTACAAAAAAATTACTCACAAACCAAATCCTAGAACGCAGCAAAATGCTCATTCACTATGATCAAGTAGAGTTCTCCCCTCAGATACAGGGATGGTTTAATATATGGAAATACATCAATGTATCCCAATATATAAACAAACTCAAAGAAAAAAGCCACATGATCATTTCATTTGATAATGGAAAAGCCTTTGACTAAATATTAAATCCCTTCATCTTAAAAGTCTTATAAAGACCAGGAATTCATGGCATATACCTAAATATAATAAAAGTAATATACAACAAACCAATAGCCAACATCAAAGAAAATGGAGAGAAACTTGAAACAATCCTACTATAATCAGGAACAAGACAAGGCTGCCTTCTGTCCCCCTATCTATTCAATATAGTACTTGATTTTCTAACCATAATAGTCAACAAAAGGAGGTAAAAAAAAGCTACAAATTAGAAGAAGGAAGTAGAGATATTACAATTTGCAGATGCTATGATAGTATGTATAAGGGACCACAAAACATCCATGAGAGAACTCCTACAGCTGATAAACAACTTCAGCAAAGTGGCTGGATATAAAATTAACTCAAACAAATCAGTAGCTTTCATCTAGTCAAAAAATAAATGGGCTGAGAAAGAAATTAGAGATACTACACCCATCACAATAGTCACAAATAGTATGAAATACCTTGGTGTGACTCTAACTAAGCAAGTGAAAGATCTGTATGACAAGAACTTCAAGTCTCTGAAGAAAGAACTTGAAGAAGACCTCAGAAGATGGAAAGATCTCTCAAGCTCATAGATCAACAGGATTAACATAGTAAAAGTTGCCATCTTACCAAATTCAATCTACATATTCAATGCAATCCCTATCAAAATCCCAACTCAATTCTTCACAGAGAGAGAAAGAGCAGTTTTCAAATGCATCTGGAATAATAATAATAATAATGATAATAATAATAATAATATAATAAAAAAACCCAAGCTAGCAAAAAAAATTCTCATCAATAAAATAACCTCTGAGGAATCACCATTCCTGACCTCAAGCTGTACTAAAGAGGAACAATGATAAAACTGTATGGTATTGTTACAGAGACAGACAGGTACATCAATGGAATAGAATAGAAAACCTAGAGATAAACTCACACAATTATGGTCAGTTGATATTTGACAAAGAAGCCAAAACCATCCATTGGGGAAAATAGACAGTATTAAAAAAAATACTGCTTGTTAAACTGGCCATCTGCATGTAGAAGAATGCAAACTGATCCATTCTTGTCTCCTTGTTCAAAGCTCATGTCCAAGTGGATCAAGGGCCTCCACATAAAACCAGATATGTTGAATCTAATAGAAGAGAAAATGGGAAAGAACCTCAAACACATTGCCACAGGGGAACACTTTCCTGAACAGAACACCAATGGCTCACGCTCTAAGATCAACAACTGACAAATGGGACCTCATAAAATTGAAAACATTCTCTAAAACAAAACACACTGTCAATAGGACAAAATGGCAAACAACATATTTGGAAAAGATCTTTCCCAACCCTACATCCCAAAGAGGGGTAATATACAAAATATACAAAGCAGTCTAGAAGTTAGACTCCAGAGAACCAAATACCCTGATTGAAAGTGGAGTACAAAGCTAAGGAAAGAATTCTCAACTGAGAAATCTCAAATGGCAGAGAGGTACTTAAAGAAATGTTAAACATCCTTAGTCATTAGGGAAATGCAAACCAAATGACCCTGATATTCCACCTCACACCAATCAGAATGACTAAGATCAATAACTCAGGTCACAGCAGATGCTGGTGAGGATGTGGAGATGGAGCAAAAGTCTTCTATTGTTGGTGGGATTGTCAGTTGGTAAGCCACTCTGGAAATCAGTTTGGTGCTTCATCAGAAAACTGGAAGTAGTTCTACCCGAGAATCCAGCTATACTACTCCTGAGTATACACCCAAAAGATGTTTGAACATATAACAATAACATATGCTCCACTATGTTCATAGGAGCCTCATAGAAGTTGGAAACAACCCAAATGTCCCTCAATGGATGAATGGATACAGAAAATGTTACATTTGCATGACAAAGTACTCCTCATCTATTAAAAACAATGACTTCATGAAATTTCCAGGCAAATGAATTGAACTTTAAAATATCGTCCTGAGTGAGGTAACCCAGTCACAAAAGAACACACATGATGTGTATTAAATGATAAGTGAATATTAGCAAAAAATGTTTAGAATATCCACAACTTACAGACCATATAAAACCAAGAAGAAGGAAGACCAAAGTGTGAATGATTGAATCCTACTCAGAATAGGGAAGAAAATAATCACCAGACATAGAGGACATAGAGGGAGGAAGGGAGGGACCAGGGAGAGAAAGAGGAGGGAGAAGACAAAAGGTGGGCAGGAACAAAAGCAGGAAGAGACAGGGGAGAAAGAATTTCAAGAATTTGAAATTAGGTGTGTAACAGTGGGGGATGCATAACTGAAGGTAGCCACTAGAAAGACACAGATGCCAGGGACCCAAGAGTTTCCCAGTACCCACCAGTGATTACATTAGCAGAAAAACCCAACACATGAGAGAGAGAACCTCTAGAGATCATATCCAGTTAATAGACAAGGCCTCCAGTTGAGGGATAGGGCGACCCATGTATCTCAAAAATATTAATCCAGAATTGTTTCTGTCCAAAGGAAATGAATGGACAAAGAGTGGAGCAGAGAGCCTGGTATAGCTGTACTCTTAGAGGCTGTGCCAGAGCCTGACTAATACGAATGCAGATGCAAGCAGCCAGCCATTGGAATAAGTTCATGGCCCCAATGGAGGAATCAGGGGAAGGACGGAAGGAGCTGAAGGGGTTTGCAAATTCATAGAAAGAACAAAAATATCAACTCACCACTCCCCCCCAAAGCTCCCATGGAGTAAACCACAACCAAAGAGTACACATGTAGGTTTTCATGGCTCTAGCTGCATATGTATAAAAGGGCTGCCTTATCTGGCATCAATGAGAGGGGTAGCCCCTTGGTCTTGTGGAGGCTTGATGACTCAGTGTAGGGGAATGCTAAGAAACTGAGGCAGGAGTGGGTGGGTGGTTGGAGGAGCACCCTCACAGAAGCAGGGAGAGGGGAAGGGAGTAGGGATTTTTGGAGGGGAAACTAGGAAGGGGGTAACATTTGAAATGTTAATAAATAAAATAACCAATAAAAAAGTAAAAAAAAAATCAAAACACAAAAATTCAGTGATGTTCTTAAACATAAACAGCAAACAGACTAAGAAGTGAGGGAACCAGGAACTTTACCAAAAGTCCCTCATAATGTATTGGGATAACTCTAATACAGCAAGGGTAAGATATTCACACAAAATTAAGTCATTGAAGGAAGAAGACAAGGAAGCCACCAGAAAACTGAATGATCTCCCATGATGAAGGGTTGGTAAGATTAACATTTTTGACTCACCATCCTACGGAAAGTAATCTACAGAGTCTATGGAATCCACATCAAAATTCCAGAAGAATTATTTAAAAACCTAAAAAACAGTCAAATTTATATTGAAACCACAAAAAATAGTTAAAAGAATCCCAAATAATAAAAGACAGGCTAGAGCTATCACTATTCATGATTTAAACTTTATTACAGTGATATTGTAATAAAAGTAGTTCAATATTAATGAAAATAAATAGTTGATTGATTAATGAATAGAAAAGAACACCCAGACAGAATTCCATACACCTATGAAATGTTCAACATCCTTAGTCATCAGGGAAATGCAAATCAAAACTACCCTGTGATACTACCTTACAATAATCTTAATGGCTAAGATAAAAAACTCAGATGATAGCATATGATATTGAGGATATGGAGAAAAAGGAACACTCATCCATTACTGCTAGGACTGCAAACTGGTACAACTGCTCTGGAAATGAATCTGGAGGTTCCTTAGAAAATTGGAAATATATATACCTGAAGAGCCAGCTGTACTATTCTTGGACATATACCTAAAAGATTTCCCACCCTACTACAGGGGCACATGATCCACTATGTTCATAGAAGCCATATCTGTGAAAAGTTGGAAACAAAAGGCAAAAGTTGGAAACAACCCAGATGTCACACAATGGAAGAAAGGATACAGAAAATGTGGTTCATTTACACAATGCAATACTATTCAGCTATTAAGAACAAAGATATCATGAGTTTTGCAGGAAATGGATGTAACTAGAAAATATCATCCTGAGTGAGGTAACTCAGATCCAAAAGGACATGCATAGTATGTACTCACTAATAAGTGGATATTAGCAAAAAAAAAAAAAAAACAAAAAACAAAAAAACAAAAACAACAACAACAACAAAAAAAAACCCAAAAAACAAACAAACAAACAAAAAAAACCCAGAATACCTAGAATACAGTCCACAGAACTCAGGAAGGCTAATAACCTGAAGCGCTCATGAAACAATGCTTCCATCTAACTTGGATGAGAGAAGAAATCATCACTGGAAGAAGAGGGGAGAGGGTTTTGGATGGGACAGGGTAGAGGGAGTTGGAAATGGAAACATGATCAGATATTGAAAGCCCAGAAACAGGAGTGAAGCCCTGATGTCCAGCAAAATGAATGGAAATATGCAACTTCTGAAGGCAGAGGTGGGTCTGTAGATTGTACCAGAGATCTGCGAGATGAAAGACTCTTAGGATTCAAAGGGAGCAACCTCAGATGAAATGCCCCACAGTGGGGAGAGGGAACTTGTAGAGTCCACTTCCAGTAAAAAGATAGGGCATGAAGTAGAGAGATAGGACTGCCATCCTACAGTCAGAACTCTGATCCAAAATTCTCCCTGTCTAAAAGAACTGTAGGGAAAAAAATGGAGAAAAGACTGAGGGAAAGGAGAACCAGTGATGGACCCAACTTGAGATCCATCTCAAGGGGAGGCTCTAAGGCCTGACACTAATACTGATGCTATGGTGTGCTTACAGAAAGGAGCCTAGCATGGCTGTCCTCTGAGAGGCCCAAAAAGCAGCTGACAGAGAGAGATGCAGATATTTAAACCCAACCAATGGACTGAAGTAGGGGACACACATATGGTTGAATTAGGGAAAGGCTAGGAGAAGCTGAGCAGTTCCAACTAACCTGTACCCATAAGATCTCCCAGACACTGAGCCACCAACCAGGTAGCATACATCAGCTGGACAGAGGACCCTAAAGCACATACAGCAGAGGACTGCCTGTTCTGGCCTAGTGAGAGAAGATGAGTGGAACCTTCCAGTGCCTTGAAACCCCATGGAGAGGGGAGGTATGGTGAGGACATACTGTTGGAGATAGGGGGAGGAATGGAATGAGGAACTGTGAGAGGACAGACTGAGAGGGAGTAATGATTGAACTGTAAAAAGTGCAGAACATTTTCAAGAGATGAAACACAATTGGCTGAGAAATGGAAAAAATGTTATACATCCGTAGTTTTCAGAAAAAGGATAATCAAAATGACTTTAACATTTCATTTTATGAGCTAAAATGGCCAAGATCAGTAACTATTCTTAATGATTTTATTACATATTTTTCTGTAGGTATATAAATACATGCATGTATATGATTGGTACATATACAATCATAATGTGCACATATATCATGGATTGTTAGTCCTTTCCTTCCACCATGTTGGTCACAGGGATTGAAATTATTTCCTTAGGCTTAGAGGTAAGTGCTTTTGCATGTGGAATAATCTGCCAGTTCAGATAACCTTTTACACTTTAGTACACTGTTTTGAAAATAATCCCTACATTAATATTTCTAAATTTTTACATTTTCTGAGAATATACAAGAATAACCATGTGCTAGTTTTGGGATTTTGGTCGTTTTTTTTGTTTGTTTGTTTGCTTTGTTTTGTTTTTGTTTTTGTTTTTTTTTCATTATCCTCCACAAATCATGAAAAATGAAAATGTTCTTAAAGAAGTAAAGTCTTGTGTTATGTTTCACAGATGTTGACGCATAGAGAGTCCAAGATTCAGTACAATTTATTGAAGCATAATTTTATAATGTTACAGCAACAAAAGTTTTAGAAATTGTACTTTACCAGAAATCCAATCAATTTTTACTAATTTTATGATTGCAAACTCTGAGCACAGTACACATTATTCAAGTGAAATGGTCCTGCTAAAAAGATTTCTTATGGCAACTTTCATATCCTTGTTCCTTAAGCTGTAGATAAAAGGGTTCATCATTTGAGGAAGCACAGAGTACATCACTGAAGCCACTGCAGATTTTCCTGGTGAGGCACTTATTGCAGAGCTAATATATACCATAGAACCTGCCCCATAAAATAAGGAAACCACTGACAAGTGAGTCCCGCAAGTAGAGAAGGCTTTATACTTTCCCTCCAATGATGCTATCTTCAAGATTGTAGACATAATATGATAATAAGAATAAATGATTCCACAAAGAGGAACACCACCAAATACACAAGTTGCAACAAAGAGCACGATGTTGTCAATTCGGGTGTCAGAACAGGAAAGCTTGATGACCTGATCAAGCTCACAGAAGAAGTGAGGGATTTCCAGATCTGTGCAGAAGGACAGCCGCTGCACCATAAGTGTGTGAATCAGGGAATCCATAACACTAATGAACAGAGAATTTAGTGAGAGTAGAACACATAAGTTAGGATTCATAATGATATTATACCTTAATGGGTGACAAATAGCTGCATAGCGATCATAGGCCATCACTGTAAGGAGAAAATTTTCAAAGTATGCAAAAGCAAGTACAAAGAAGAGCTGTGTGAGGCAGTCTGTGTAAGTGATGCTCTGGTCATTTGCTTGGATGTTAACCAGCATCTTGATGACTGTGGCTGTGCTTAAACCAATGTCATTAAAGGACAAGTTAGAGAGAAAGAAGTACATGGGGGTTTGGAGGTGGGACTCAGAGCTTATACACAGAATTATGAGCAGGTTCCCAAGGATGGTGACTAAGTATATGAACAGGAAGAGGCTGAAGATGAGACACTGAAGTTCTGCATCATCTGTAAATCCAAGAAGAAGGAACTGTAACACAAACGTTTTGTTTTGGGGCTCCATGTTTCTTGTCAGTCTTTAGGAGAAAATGTAACAAAATGAAAATATAAGTAATCAATTCTAAATAAGAAAAATCAGTATCACATTGTATTAGGATAAAAATAAATATATGTCAGTCATTATTTTCTTACAGAATTTCATTCGATGAGAATTAATAGCCAAAATTTTACAAAATGCCTTAATATTATTTCATATTTTTCTTTTGTTAGTTAAATTTGCTCTTTGACAATTTTATACACCTGTATAATGTGTTCTTATTACTCCGACTCCACAATATCTCTCTGATTCCCTGCCACCCGTTTCCTTTTCTAACTACTTCCATGCCATGCTCAAGTCTTTATTCTTGTTTTTGTGACCCACTGAGTTTAACCAGGATCATCTATGTGATCATCATTTGTACCTCTCCATAAAAGTCACCACCAGCTGTAATACAGATAAAAATTGTTCTTGGCTATAAAATTTCAACGTCAACACCATTGACCTACTTCCTTTACTAGTGAAAGGTTTCACAATTTCCCTAAACATTGCCACCATCTGTAAAGGAAGTTTTCATACTTCTGTGCCCATTGAAGGTGGGACATTTTATGTGACATTTGTTAAGAGCAGAAGAAAGACTCGGGTGTCAGTTTTTACTTCTATATCTTGGATCAAGTGTCTTTGATATTTTTATGATGATTATGGTACGATATCTGTACCAAGACTTTATAGGTAGCATTTCTATTATTTAACTTCTATCTCCTCACCCTAATAGCTGTACTAGAATTACACATGTCTGCACTATATCTTTTAGCCTTTATGCAATTTTTGTTATTATTGCAACTACATGCCAAGTGTTTTTACATAATAAGTCAATTTGCTGGCATATTTCATTTCTGTGAATCTTGTTTAACATATTTTCCAAGCTAAAGTCAAAACTGGGAGTTTGAAAATGACATTTGAATTTTTCTGCATTTTCAGGTTTCTGCTCAGATTCCTCACATGTCCTCACAAAGGTAAATCCAAGGCATCACAGAGAGTCAGCAGGCTGTGATTATTTGAGGCAAAGTCATGTTTCATGTTTTCTTGTTTCATATCTCATTCATTACATGAATTATTCTCAGTACTTCAGAATATTTTTACACAAGGATAAATGTAATTGTTAAGAAGCTGGCTTAGGATCTGGCCAAAAAATTCTTGTTCTTATATAACATAAAATATGGTAATATAATATATAAAATTATAACAGGTACATAAAGAATAAAGACACATAGATATATACAATGGACTTACCCAACTACACACAATTACAAAGTATTCTGGAAACAGATTTGGTTGAACCTATAGTTAAACATATTCAGCAATCCCAGACTGTTAGCAAATGATTGTGAATAATCTACCCAATATATGGTATTTTGCTATAAAAGCCCCTGAAAGCTAACATATTAACTAACCCAAACATTTGCTTTCATTACCAAACATACTAAAATTAATAAAAACTATTTAAAGCAGCCATAATATATGAGGATAATATTTCTTTTTTGGAAGAAAATATCTCTGGATGCTCTGAAGACAAGTAATGGATATCTAGTAGAATGAACAAAAGCTGAATACTTGTCACAGTGACAATATATCAATAAAATGATAGACTGCTCACCTGAGACCTCACGTATAATGTCCTCACTGGTTTACCTCAAAAAATTTGTGGTAAAAGACCTGCCCTCATGTCAAATCTTTAAATATAGCACTCTACATTACTTGAAAATTTTCAAAGAAATTAATCTTCAGCATGCCATCCAGTATGAAAGTATTTATCCCTTGCATGCCCTGAACATGGGGCTCAGAGAAGAAAGGACAGTATCTAGATGAAGATAAAGCCATTGTTTTCTGACCTTGCAGTGCTTTTAAGGGAATATTTAACTGGCTGGTACTATAGTCTCCAGGTCCCTGTCTTTTTAATAACTAGAGCTTCTTATTAGAATATAAATACTAAATTCAGTAGCATCCCAGGAGTGTAGGTCCTTAAAGACCAACTCTGTAGATGGGAGAAATTCAGTATGTCTGCTATCCTGACCCATGAGGACATATTTGCCTTTCATTATATTCTCTAATACCTTCATTATATAGACCTGCAAATATAACACACTGAAAATTTAGTAAATTCAAATATACCATTATACCTTCATAAGTAGATTTATTAAGACATCTATTTGTATTTCATATTTGAACATATTTTCTATATTTGTTGGTATATACAATGTAAGCATAAATATGTTCAAGATATATAACATCAGCAACTCATGGAAACATTTGCAGTCGATATGTTAATCATTCTCATACTTTATAAGTAGTTGCACTATATAAATTTGAACTTTTTACTAATATATATTAATTACATGAATTAATGAGATTAATTTGAATAGTTACAAACATTAATTTACAACATTACCCAGGGTTTTTTTTTCTATATTTTTAACCTTCTTTACTTGAGCCTTTTTTCCTCTCAATAGTTTATTTTAACTTTATATTACTTTGTTTTAGTGTCTGGATAAAAGAGAAAACATTAAATTTATATTCTGTTCCTGGTTTATTCATTCAATGTTGTTTTAATTCTTTCTTTTGATAAAATATTCCCCCCTGTATGTCTTAAATGTTGCTGGGACTGTAAACTATAGAAATTTCAGAAAAATTAACGAATCCCTTTTACACCATGAGATTCCATGGTTGGTGGTATGTTGTGGTTGAAATGTGAAATGTCTCCCATATGTTGAATTGTTTAAGAGTTAGCTTTCAGTTGTTAGCATTGTTTAGAGAGATTGTAGAACCATTAAGTGGTGATAGAGGTAGGTCAATTGGGTTGACACTGAAATTTTGTAAACATGATCCACTTGTTAATCACTTTTTATTACCTGTATGAAGATTTGATGTGACCTGCGACTTCTTGCTCCCAAAGGCAAGCTTTTTCACTGTGATGGACTATGAACTTGAACCATAGAACAAAACTAAAATATTTCTGCATTAAGTTTGATCTTGTCAGATACTTTGTGACTGCAGTCTCCTTATGATCCATGACAAACTTTTCTAACTCCCCAGTACAAAGAAGTTCTTAGAAAAATAATTTATAGAAACTATTAAGACAAGAAATATAAACACACACACAATACCAGTATCATTTAGAAAACTTGGAAATTGCTGGGGAGTGTTGGTACACACCTTGAATCCCAGCAGAGGCAGAGGCAGAGGCAGGAGGATTTCTGAGTTTGAGGCCAGCCTGGTCTATAGAGTGAGTTCCAGAACTATACAGAGAAACCCTGTCTTGAAAAAAAAAAAAAAAAAAAAGGAAAGAAAGAAAACTTGGAAATCATAGTTGACCAAACATAAGTGCCAACACTTCTTTACCAGTTCTATGTCACATGATACACCCTGAATGAATAAAACAAGGCTGGTTGGAGTTGCATAGAAAAATTTAAGCTGGGGTAATTTTATTGAGGGAATCAGAATTTTTATATCCTTTTCAGAAATAGAGTAGAGTGGCAATTGCCAGGATCAATACATTTGTAGTTGCCAGGATACAATGATATTTTTTAACTATTCAGAGTACTCAAGATTAATGTGTAATATATATTGTCCTTTCAAGCTTCCACGTTTCCTTGACTTCCAAAAGAATATACATGGAAACACAAAGCAGCCTGAACGCTTCCCTGCTAGAGTAGTGAATCGGGCCATCAGGAACTGGAAAAGTCCCATGTGATATGCCTCTCAAAGCCACTAGGCCAGGCCAACTCCATGGTTCCCTGTATATAAGTACAATAAATGAACTGACAGTGTGCAATAGAGGGTATTAGAAAATAATAATGTATATAATTTCTATTTTATAAAGACAATGATATTAAATCTCAGCACATTTCATCCTCAATTGCAAAGTAATTAAAAATAATATATATTTTTTTTTACTTAGGCAAGTATTAACTCCAGTATCAAACAAAAGGAAAATAGTGATAAATTATACCATTTCAAAGTTAACCATGTTAGGGAAATACTAAATTCTCTAATAAATGTGCCAAATTATGTATGAGTAAAAGTATCCATTTTTAATACATATAAACAAAGAAAGCTTTTTCAAGTTTTGTAAATTCAAATATATAAAGATGTAATGAAATTAATTAGTATGAAACAATACATATAAAATTGTAATTTAACATACATTTTATTATCATATAATTTATATATCAACTTTTATTTATATAATATAACAGTATAAAATATAAATATAAATTTCATGAAATGTATAATGTTGGTAATCATATTCTTTTGAAGGGTTTAAAAAGCAGGAACAACCCACAGGAATACTTAACGGTTGTATAGACTGCCTTTCATACTGTTTAACCTTTTACTTACAAATATCTCTTTAAGACTGTATGTCTCATGCCAAACTACCTCAAAAACATTGTGAAACAATGCTCCATCAGTTTCCATGTGGTGTTGAAGGGGTGCAATATTATGAGCAGAAAGACTGAAAATAATCCTGCGGGGAGAGTATTACTTATATAGGTCTCCAGAAAGAATCTCATAATAACTTAGAATTTCTATTATTTGGAGGTAACACAGTATGCTGATATTCAGAACACAAATTGGTTATGATCTTGTCTCTCACAATCCTTTTTGAAGGAATATATATCACCAATCATATGAAATCAATTGCTGTCTAATTTGTATATCATTAACAGATATGCCTATTGATGGATTTGATAATGAAATTGCAATATTTATAAATATCTAGCTATAATGCTATGTATCTTATATTTTATATAATTTTGTATATTTAAGTAAATTATATGTAATGAAAAACTATGGCAATATAAACAATTTGTGAAAAATTATTAGATTAGAAGAAACATGAACAGTGCTTGACCCATGAAATACCTGTATGACAATAACTTCAAATCTCTCAAGAAAGAAATCAAAGAAGATCTTAGAAAATGGACAGATTTCCCATGCTCATGGAATGGTAGAATGAACATAGTAAAAATGGCAATTCTACCAAAAGCAATTTACAGATTCAATGCAATCCCCATCAAAATCCCAACACAATTCTTCAAAGACATGGAAAGAGCAATTCTCAAATCCACCTGGAAAGACAAAAAACCCAGAATTGTGAAAACAGTACTTGACAAAAAAACCAAAAACCAACCAACCAACCAACCAAACAAACAAACAAAAAACAGCCGGGGAAATCACCATTCCTGACCTCAAGATTTACTACAGAGTAATAGTGATAAAAACTGGATGGTATTGGTACAAAGACAGACACCTTGATCAATAGAATAGAATTGAAGAACCAGAAATAAAACCACATACAGTGCCAAAAAGAACACATTTTCAATGAATAGTGCTGGTCTAACTGACTGTCTTTATGTAGAAAAATTAAAACAGACCCATATTTTTCACCTTGCACAAAGCACAAGTCCAAGTCAATCAAGGACTTCAACATAAAATTGGATACACTGAATCTAATAGAAGAGAAAGTGGGGAAGAGCCTTGAACTCAATGGAACAGGGGGATATTTCCTAAACAGGATTCCAATGGCTCATGCTCTAAGATGAAGAATTGACAAAAGGGACCACATGAAACTGGAATGCTTCTGTAACACAAAGGACTTAGTCAATAAGACAAATCAGCAACCTACAAATTGGGGGAGAAAAAAAACTTCACTAACCCCACATCTGATAGAGGACTAATATCCAACATATATAAAGAACTCAAGAAGCCAACCACCAAAAAACAAACAAACCAGTCAAAAAATGGGGTATAGAACTAAACTGAGAATTTACAACAGAAGAATCTTGAATGGCTGAGAAGCACCTAAAGAAATGTTCAAAATCCTTAATGAGCAGAGAAATGCAAATCAAAACAACCCAGAGATTTCACTTTATACCATCAGAATGGCTTAGATCAAACCTCAGGTGATCACACATGTTGGTGAGGATGAGGAGAAAGAGGAACATTTTGGGTGGAATTGCAAACTGGTACAACCACTCTGGAAATCAATCTGGAAGTTTCTTAGAAAATTGGAGATAAATCTACCTTACAACCCAGCAATATCATTCACTGGGAATATATCCAAAAGATTCCCCAACTTGCCACAGCATCATGTGTTCTACTATGCTCATAGGCTCATAGTAGCCTTATTTATGATAGCCAGAAGCTGGAAACAACCCAGATGTCCCATGACAGAAGAATGGATACAGAAAATATGTTTCATTTACACAATAAAATACTACTCAGCTATTAAGAATGGGGACATACTGGGATTTGCAGGCAAATGGATGGACCTGGAAAATATCATCCTGAGTAAGTTAACTAAGACCCTAAAGGAGATGGATGGTATGTACTCACTAATAAGTGGATAGTAGCCAAAAAATAAAAAAAAATTATTTAAAAAGTAAAGAATACACAGGATACAGTCCACAGAACTAAAAAAGGTCAACAAGCTGAAGGGCCAAAGTGAGAATGCCTCAGTCCCACTTTGGAGGGAGAAAGCAATCACAAGTGGGGAGGGAGGGACCTGAGAGTGATAGTAGGTGTATGCAGCAGGTGGGGAGAGTGGAACTTGATGTGGTATTGGGTGAGTAAAAAGGACTGAAGCCCTGAGGACCAGCAGAAAGAATGGAAACAGGCAACCTCTGGAAGTAAGTAGTTAAGGAGATCCTTCAGAATGCCCCCAGAGACCTGGGAGGTAAGAGACTGTCAGGACTCAAAGGGAAGGATCTTAGATGAAATGCCCAACAGTAGGGAGAGGGACCTTATAAAGTCCACCTCCGGCATAAAGACAGGGCATCAAATGAGTGAGTGTGTTGCCCTCCCACAGTCAATGCTCTGACCCATAATTATTCCTGTTTGAAAGAACTATAGGGATGGAAATGGAGAGGAGCCCAAGGAAAAGAAGATCCAGCAACAGGCCCAAAGTGGGACACAGCTCAATGGGAGGTATTACTGAAGCTATTTAGCACTCACAAAAAGGGACCTAGCCTGAATGCATTCTGGGAGACCCACCAAACAGATGAAAGTATCAGATACAGATATTTGCACTCAAACAATGGAAAGAAGATGCTGACCCTTGTGGTTGAATTAGGGAAAGGCAGAAAGATGCTGAGGAAGGGGGCAACCTTGTAGGAGTACCAGCTGTCTCAATTAACCTGGACCCCTGAGATCTCTCAAACACTGGACCACCTACCAGGCAGAATATTCCAGTTGATATGAGGTCCCCGACACATATACTGCAGAGGACTGCTTGGTCTGTATTCCATCAGAAATTATGCATCCTAACCCTCAAGAGTCTGGAGGCCCTGGGGAGTTTAGAGGTCAGGTGGGGTTGGGGATGTAGTGCAGGGAAGTCCTCATGGAGACAGAGGGTGGGGAGGAGATATTGGATGTGGATCAATCAGAGGGTGGACTGAGTGGGCAGAATAAAATCTTGAATGTAAAAAACAAAACAAAATAAAAAAATAAAGAAAAGAATATCCTCCTGTCACCTAATAATCAAAACATTAAGTTTATGGAACAAACAAAGAATATTAAGAGGTATAAGGGAAAAGGCACAGTAAAATATAAAGGCATACCTATCAGAGTCTAGAAGGGCCTGTGTAGATGATTTACATAACCTTATAGACCATGAATATCAACCCAAAACTGTAAACACCATAGAGAGAAAAACTAAATTTAAACTATATCTTCCCACTAATTTCGTCCTACAGATGATATTAGAAAGAAAACCCAAACAAAAGGATGGTAACTACTCCCAAAAGCACAAGAAATAGACAATTCCACACCATCACAAAGATAGGCATTAACTCAGAAGAAGGGCTGCAAAATGATGGTCCAAGCTAATGAACCCAAGAAATAAGCTGGCGTAGCAATTCTAATTTCTAATGAAACAGACTTTCAAGCAAAAATAATCAAAAGAGATAAAGAAGAACATTTCATACTCATCAAAGGAAAAATCCATCATGATGACCTCTCAATAAGGGCACCTACATTTGTAAAAGAAACCTTACTAAAGTTTAAATCACCTATTAAATTCAACACACTAGTAGTGGGAGACTTTAATACTCCATGCTCAGAAAGGGACAAGTCATCTAAACAGAAACTAAACAGAGAATTGATGAAACTAACAGAATTTATGAATCAAATGGACATAGCAGACATCTATAGAAAATTTCACCCAAACTAAAAAGAATATACCTTCTTCTCAGCAACTTATGGAAACTTCTCCAAAGTTAATAGTATACTCAGTCACAAAAGAATCCCCAACAGATATCATGGATTAAAGCTGAGCTGCATATGATCAACAACAGAAACAATAGAAAGCCTACAAACTCAAGAAAATGAAACAACTGTCTACTCTGTGTACATTGGTTCAGAAAAGAAATAAAGAGGTGAAATATACATTTTCTGGAATTTAATGAAAATGAAGACCCAACATTACCAAATTTAGGGGCCACTATGAAAGTAGTGCTAAGAGGAAAGTTCATAGAACTAATTACAAGATGTGATCGTTTGTATATCCTTGGACCAGGGAGTGGTACCATCTGAAGGTATGGCCTTGTTGGAATAGGTGTGACCTGGTTGGAATGGGTGTCTCACTGTAAGTGTGGGTATAAGATCCTCATTCTAGTTTCCTGGAAGTCAGTCTTCCACTAGCAGCCTTTGGATGAAGACATAGAACTCTCAGCTCCTCCTGCGCCATGCCTGCCTGGATATTGCCATGCTCCCACCTTGATGATAATGGACTGAACCTCTGAAACTGTAAGCCAGCCCCAATTAAATGTTGTTTTTTATAAGACTTGCCTTGGTCATGGTATCTGTTTACAGCAGTAAAACCCTAGCTAAGACACAAGGAAATTGGAGAGATTGTATATTAGCAACTAAAATGCACACTTGAAAACTCTAGAACAAAAAGGAGAAAACACCTCAAAGAAAAATAGATGGCTACTTAACTCAGGGTGAAATTTTTAGTTACATCCATTTGCCTGAAAATTTCATGTAGTCATTGTTTTTAATTCCATTCCATTCCATTCCATTCCATTCCATTCCATTCCATTCCATTCCATTCCATTCCATTCCATTCCAGTATTCCATTGTCTAAATGTACCATATTTTCTGTATCCATTCCTTCTTGAGGGACATCTTGGTTGTTTCCAGCTTCTAGTTATTATAAATAAGGCTTCTATAAACACAATGTAGCATGTGTACTTGCAATATGTTGGAGCACCTTTTGGGTATATGGCAAGCAGTGGTACAAATGGATGCTCAGGTAGAAATATTAATAATTTTCTGACAAACTGCCAGATTGTTCTCCAAAGCAGTTTTACCTACTTGCAATCCCACAAGCAATGGCGAAGTGTTGTTTTTCCACTACATGCTCACCTGCATCTGCTGTCTCCTGAGTTTTTGATCTTAGCCATTCTGATTGGTATTAGGTTGAAGCACAGTGTTGTTTTGATTTGCATTTCCCTGATGACTAGGGGTGTTGAACATTTCTTTAGGTACTTCTTGGAACTTGAAATTCCTCTGTTAAGTATGTTTTATTTAGCTTTCTACCCCATTTTTAAATGAGGTTATTTAGTTGTTCGGACGGAGTCTAACTTCTTGAGTTCTTTGTATATTTTAGATGTTAGTCCTCTATCAGATGTTCGGTTGGTAAAGATCTTTTCCTAATCTGTAAGATGTAGACACTGATAAGTGGATATTAGCCAAAAAGCTCAGAACACCCATATTACAACCCACAGGCCATATGAAGCTTAAAAAGAAGGAAATCAAAGGGTGGATGCTTCAGTACTGCTTAGAAGGGGGAACAAAATAATCACAGGAGGTAAAGGAAAGGAGGGACCTGAGAGGGAGAAAGGACAGGGAGGGGAAAAGGATCAATATGGGAAAAGGATGGGTATGGAAAAAGGAGGGGCAGGATCAGGTATAGGAAAGGGCAGAAGGGTCAGGAAACTGAATAGAAATATGTGGGATTAATGGGTGTCCCAGGTCTGTCCCAGGTCTTGGGCCACTCTGGGAGGCAAGTCATGGGAAGTTGACTGTGCTTACCCCATGCCTGCACCAGACAGGGTTAGGGCTATGTTATGCAACTGGACACTGATCCGGGGTTGGGGGAGCACAGTCTGAGGTTCTGGGGAGTGCAGGAACTGGCTCAGGTCCCAGAGCCTGCATGGTGGCCTGGGCATCTGTTTCTCAGGTTCCTGGGCATCTGAGATGCTGCTGGATGCTTTGGAAGAGCTGAGAATGTAGTGGAACGCTGGGGGCTGGATCTAGGCTGAAGGGGAAAAGCAGGGAGAACTCCATCTGGGTCCCATGAGGAGGAGAGTCATTGGCTTGTTTGGCAGGTGGATTGGCTTGGATGAAGCTGTGGCTGGGAGCACTGAGAGGCCTCCTGTGGGAAACTAGATGGCCAGCTCTTTAGGAGAATACCTGTGTAGTAGCTATTCCTGGTTGTCAACTTGACTATATTTGGAATGAACTACAATCCAGAATTGGAAGAGTCACCAATGACCCTAATCTGGAGGCTGGGTGATACACGTTTCTGACCTGGATCTTGGTACGGAGATCTTGAGGCATAGTGGCTCTGGATTCCAGAAGATTAAGACAGGGAGATCTCCGAATTAAAGACACCTTTAATCTGGGCTACACCTTCTGCTGGAGACCATATAAGGACATTGAAGGGAGTTGCTCTTTCGATCTTTCACCTGCTTTCCGTGTGGGACTGAGCAACTGCTTCTTGGTCATGATGTTTGTGCAGGAATAGAAACCCTGACTAAGACAACCTGCTCCATTGCTCCCATGAATCCCTATGAAAAGAGACAGTCCCTGATTTTAAGATATTTATTGTCATGGTGGAGAATGGTGATGAGTGAAACCTTATCCCACTTCTCTGGGGCAGGCCCAAGGTTAAATACCATTTGCAGAGAGGAGTGTCTGGGGAGTTTATTGGCTAAGCCTCAGGGCCTTTAGGTATCTCCTTAAAATGGAGACCTGCCTTGAGGCTACATGAACTGTGGTGACCTCCTCTACCTGTGGAGGGGCTTGGAGGCATTGCCCTTACATGACTGATGGCCATGAACCTATTGAGAACTGTGGCCTCCTGCTAGGAGCCTGAGGTCCAGGAGCATGGGAACTGCTACCATCCCTTGCAGGGGATAACCCAGTGTTTCAAGCCTTAGATCAACCAGAAACCAGGATGCCTTTCAAGGTCCTACAGAAATATGTAGCAGTGTGGGATGAGGGTGGTGTTAGCTTGTCCCGACCTGCAGGACTTAAACAACAGGCTTCTCCAGGGAAGGGAGCTACAATGAAAATTTTGGGATCAGAAAACATGAAGGAAGGAGGCAAGACAAAAATTCTGTTCAAGCATCATTTATGCAGTAGAAATGGGGGGCTTTTTAAAGCTGAAAACTGCAAATGGAATGTGCTCAGATACACAGGCCAAACAGGTCAAAGGAATGTCCCCATTGTAAAAAGGTCCGGAAAGGAGTGCCCTCATTGTAAAAGGAAACGAATGCCCTCATTGTAAAATGTCCTGAGTCAATTACAAGAAACAAGATAGTGGAAGAAGCAAAAGTGTATTAGATAATGGCCCAGGGAGTGCATTCCAGGGGCTTCCTGGCCCCAACAGTAGCCACTAGAAAGTCACAGACAGCTGAGAAGGGAGAGGCTTGCAGGACCCAAAAGGGATGACATTAGCTGAAATATCCAACGAAAGGGAGATAGAACCTGTAGAGACAACCTCTGGTAAATAGGCCTGACGCCCAGTTTGAAGGATCTCAAAATTTTTAACCCATAATTGTCCCTGTTTAAGTAAATGCAGGGAAAAAAACATGAAGGAGAGACTGAAGAAATGGACATCTAAAGACCACCCCACCTAGAAATCTATCCCTAGTTGCAGACACCAAACCCAACATTATTACTGATGGTAAGAAGTGCTTGTTGACATGAGCCTGGTATGGCTATCCTCTGAGAGGTTCTGTCAGCACCTGACTAGCACAGATGCAGATACTCATAGCCAACCATCAGACTGAGCCCAGGGACTCTAATGGAAGAGGTAGGGGAAGGACTGAAATAGTTGAAAGGGAATGCTACCCCATAGGAAGAACAATAATATCAACTAACAGCCTCTGCCCAAAACTCTCAGGGACTAAACCACTATGAAAGAATATACATCGAGGGATCCATGGCTCCAGATACATATGTAGCTGAGGATTGGCTTATTTGTTATCAGTGGATGGGGAGGCTCTTGGTCCTTTGGAGGCTTGATGCTCCATCATAGAGGGATGCTAGAGCAGTGAGGCAAGAATGGGTGAGTGGGGTTAGGAGCACTTTTACAGAGGCAAAAGTGGCAGGGGATGGGATGTTAGGTTTGTGGAGGGAAAACTGGGAAGGGGTGCAACATAACCAGTATAAAAGAAAAGAAAAAATAAATGGCAGGAAATAATCAACCTCATGGCTGAAATCATGAATTAAAAACAAAGAGAACAATACAAAGAATCAACAAGAACATGAGCTAGGTTTTTGAGAAAATCAACAAGGTAGACAGACCCTTAGACAAACTAACTAAACGACAGACAGACTGTCTCCTAATTAACAATATTAAAAATGGAAAAGAGGAATATCACAGGAAACTTAAGAAATCCAAAAAATCATTAAGTCTTACTTCAGAAGCCTGGATGATACAAAAATGGAAAATCTAAATAAAATGTACAATTTTCTGAATATATTAAACTTATCAAAATTAAATCAAGATCAAGTAAATCATCTAAAGAGTTGAATAATCCATTAGGGAATGGAAACAGTCAATAAATTTTCCCAACCACAAAAATCTCGTGTCAGATGGTTTTAGTCCAGAATCTTACCAAACTTCCAAGAAGGTCTCATACCCATACTCCTCAAACTATCCCACAACATAGAAACAGAATAAATATTCCATGACCAACTAATGAGGCCACAGTCACCATAATACTTAAACAAACAAAAAAAAAAAGATTCAACAAAGAAAGAGAATTTTAGACCAACCTCCCTTATGAGCCTTGATAGAAAAATATGCAATAAAATAATTGTAAACCAAATACAAGATCATATCAAAAACTTCATCCACCATGACCAAGTATACTTTATCCCAGAAAAGCAGAAGTGGATCAATGTATAGCAGCCCATCAGTGTAACCTATCATATGAACAAACTGAAAGAAAAAAAAAACATGTAATCATCGCATTAGATGCAGAACAAGCCTTTAACAAATACAATTTCTCTTCATGCTAAGTGTCTTGAATAGATCAGTGACAAAGTAACATACTAAAACACAATAAAAGTAATGTATAACAAGCCAATAGCAAACATCAAGTTAAGTGGAGAGAAACTTAAAGCCATTCCATTAAAATCAGAGGTAAGACAAGGCTTCCTACTCTCTCCCTATCACTACCACATAGTACTTGAATTTCTAGATAGTACAATAAGATAATTAAAGGAGATCAGGGGGATAAAAATTTGAAAAGTAGAAATCAAAGTGTTGCTACTCACCAATGACATAGTAGTATATGTAGATTACCCAAAAAACTCTGAGAGAGACCCCCCCAAGAGCAGATGAACACTTTTATTTAGCTAAGAGTCTGGAGACAAAATTAACAACAACAAAACAATAGTCCTCCATTATACAAATGATAAATGACCCTAGATAGGAATTAGGGAAACAACATCTAATCTAATCTAATCTAATCTAATCTAATCTAATCTAATCTAATCTAATCTAATATATAATATTTGATATTTATAAAATATAAAAATATAATATATCTTTGTGTAACTCACACAAAGAAAGTGAAAGACCTGTAAATAAAGAACTCAAGTCTCTGAAGAAAGAAGTTGAAAATGATTTTATAAGACAAAAAGGTCTTCCACACTACTGGGTCACTAGATTTAACATAGTAAAAATGACCATTTAAAAAAAAGCAATCTACAGTTTCAATAAAATTCCCATCAAGTGCCAAAACAATTCTTTCCAGATCTTGAAAGAACAATTCTGAATTTCATATGAAAAACAATCAAACAAACAAACAAACAAAACCCCTGGATAGGTGAAACAATTCTATATAACAAAAGAACTTCTAGTGATATCACCATTTATATCTTCAAGCTGTACTACAGGGCAACAGAATAATCAAATTAAAAACTGGTTTCCTATAGAAAACAGACAGGTTTGTTAATAGAATTGAATCAAAAACCCATAAATAAACTCACACACCCATGGACACTTGATTTTTGGAAAAGGAGCTCAAGTAGTACAATGGAAAAAGGAAGAAAGCAGGTTGAAAAGATAGTGCTGGTCTAAATAAATAGCTGCATATAGAAAAATGCCAATAGATCCAAAATTATCACCATGCACAAAACTCAAGTCTAAGTGGTCAAAGACCTCAACATAAAGCCGTATATAATACATGGGATATTGAAAATTGGAGAATGACCTTGAACACATTGGTACAAGAGGCAACTTCCCAAACAGAACAAATGTAGCTCAGGCACTAAGATCAACAGTTATTAAATGCTATCTGAAGAAACTGAGAAGGTTTTGTAAGACAAAGGACACTATCAATAGGACAAAATGACAGCCTATAGAATATGAAAAGACCTTCCCCACCCTACACCTGACATAGGGCTAATATCCACAACATATGAAGAAATCATGAAGTTATATTCCAACAAACCAAATAACTCAGTTAAAAATGAGTTCAATGTTAAATACAGAATTCTTAGTAGAGTTATCTTGAATGAACTTGAAGCACTTAAAGAAATGTTTAATGTCTTTATTCATCAGAGATATGCAGATCAAAATGACTCTGAGATTCCATCTTATCCTCATTATAATGGCTAAGATAAAAAAAAATCAGGAGGCACATGCTGGTGAGGATGTGGAGAAAAGTGAACACTCCTCTATTTCAGATGGACATGTAAACTAGTACAACACTCTGGAAACCAATTTGGTAGTTTCTCATTAAAGTGGGAATAATTCTACCACAAGACACAGTTATACCGCTTCTGGGCGTATTACCCAGAATATGCTCTATTATCTCATAAGAACAATTGCTTAACTATATTCATACCAGCTTTATTTGTAATAGCCAAAAGTTCAAAACAACCCATATTTCCCTCAACTGCAGAACTGATAAAGAAAATGTGGTTCATTTCCTCAATGAAGTAAAATTCAGCTATTAAAACAAAGGCACCATGAATTTTGCAGGGAAATGAACTGAACTTGAAAATATCCTGACTGAGGTCAGCCAAACCCCAAAGGAAATACATTCTATGTACTCATTTATAAGTGGATATTAGCCATAAAGTACAGGATAACCGCATCAAAATCCACACACCCAAAGAAGCCATATAACAAGGAGTGTCCAAGACAGTATGGTTTAATCTTTCTCAGATGGGGAAATAAAATAGATATCATAGGTATGTGAAGGGAGGGGACTGGGGTGAAGACAGGATGGGGAAGAGAACTGGGGATGATTCAGGTATCGAGAGAGCAGGCTAGAGCAATATAAATTAGTGGTGGACACAAGGACATTTTTAGTCATTTCAGAGACCTGGGATGGCCCAGTGAATCTGAGGACGACTCTAGTGTAGACTCTTATCTGTGGTGGATATGGACCCTGAAGTGGCAACCTCCTGTAGCCAAGGCAGGACTTCCAGTTGAGGAATAAGGACAGAAACCCAAAATGTGTCTTGTCTACAGGTTTGCAGGGACAAAATTGGAGCAGAGACTGAGGCAATGGTAAACCAATGACCCAACTTTAGATCCATCTCACAGGTATGAACCAATCCCTGATACTATTAATGATACTTCATTATGCTTGGAGACAGGAACCTAGCATAATTGTCCTCTGAGAAGCTCCAACCAACACCTGTCTGAAAGGGATTCAGAGACACATAGCCAAATGTTAGACAGAGCTCAGGCTGTTTTGTGGAAGAGTTGAGGGAAGGAATAAAGGGCCCAACGGGGTAGGTATTTCACAAGAAGAGCAACAAGTCATCTAACCTGGACCCTTGGGGGCTGCCAGAGACTGAAGAACCAACCAAAGAGCACACATGGTCTGTACCTAGGCCCCAAGCACATGTGTAGCAGATGAGCAAATTGGTCTTTATGAGGGTCCTCCAACAACTAGAAAGGGGGGCATCCCTGAATCTCTTGCCTGCCTGTAGATACTGTTCTACTAACTGGTCTGCCTGGTTTGGCCTCAGTGGAGAGGATGTGACTAGTCCTGGAGTTACTTGATGTGCCAGGGTATTTAAGTTGACTGGACTTGGGGGTTCCCTTTTATCAGAGATGAAAGGGAAAGGAGTTGAGAGAGAGGTTGTTTGATGGAGAATGGTGAGGAGGGGGCCTGTAATCAGGATGTAAAGAGAATAAATAAATGGCGAAAAACAAAACAGAAACATCTGAGTTTTTACATTTTTATTATGTTTTAATATTTATATTTTTGTAGAATTATACATTCTGGATATACTTCATATTGAACAATTATTTGAAATAGGGGGATCATATGCAACAAACATGTAGAAAAATATAAGATGGAAATTAGTATAAAAATCATGAAACATGTACTCAAGGCCTGTAAAATGGAAGGAAATGGAAACAAGACGTTTGAATATTGGAAGGTGGGTTCCTGGTACCATAAAGTTAGTAACACAAAATCTTCTCTCCTACAATCTCTTAGGATATGGAATCACAGGTTCAAAGTGTTAAAAGTCATGTCAGTTTAATGAGGTGGTTTAGGTTTGAAATCTCCCAGGGACAAGCATGCTATTAGGAGAGAGTTTGATTATCCCTTGTGAAAAGTCTGCTGTGGTGGTGTTCCTTCATTACCAGGACCGTGTTCATACAGTTGAATTTTCAAGAATACACATTCAAGACTTCTAAAGTTGGATTACATGTTGGCTGCTACTGCAATCTGGTTTTTATGCTTGTTTCTGGGGCTCATAATTCTGGGGCTCATGCTTTTATAGCAAGTGCTTTAATTATTGAACCATAACTTCAGACTTCAGGGATATTATTCCAGCAACTTCTTAAGCTGTGACAGCTGTGTCTAATCCAAAATTTCATTAATTTTTCTATCACCCACTCTATCAGATTTATGAACAACATGGAAAAGAGAAACCAAACAGCTTTTCCAGGATTCCTTCTTCTGGGACTGACAGAAGACCCAAAATTGCAGCCTGTCTTGGTCAGCTTGTTCTTTTCTATATATCTGGTTACCATTTTCGGGAACATGCTTATAGTGTTGATTTCTATCTCTGACTCCCATCTTCACACCCCTATGTACTTACTTCTTTCCAATTTGTCCTTAAATGATATCTGTTTAAGCACAAGCACAATCCCAAAGATGCTGGTGAACATACAAGAAAATATTCAAAGCATCACATACAAAGGCTGCCTCACTCAAATGAACTTTGTCTTAATATTTGGTGGCATGGAGAACTGTCTCCTTGCAGTAATGGCTTATGACCGATATGTGGCTATTTGTCACCCCCTAAGGTACACAGTCATCATGGAACCCTGTTTCTGTATCCTCCTGATTCTGTTGTCCCTGCTAATTAGCATTGTGGATTCTTTAATGCACAGCCTGATGGTGCTAAGACTGCCATTCTGCACACATCTGGAAATACCAAGCTTCTTCTGTGAACTTCCCAAGATGCTCAAGTTGGCCTGTTCTGATACCCTCATTGATAACATTCTGATTTATATTTCATCATGCATATTTGCTGGAATTCCTCTCTCCGGAATTGTTTTTTCTTATATTCATATCATGTCCTCTATTTTGAGAATGTCATCATCAGAAGGAAAGCACAAAGCCTTTACCACCTGTGGGTCTCACCTGTCAGTTGTGTTCTTGTTCTATGGGACAGGTTTTGGGGTATATATTACATCTATCATTATGGATTCATCCAGGAAGACTGCGGTGGCTTCAGTGATGTATTCTGTTGTACCTCAGATGCTGAACCCCTTTATCTACAGTCTGAGGAACAGGGACATGAAGGACACCATGAGGAAATTCTTCAGTAGAATAGCTTCTGTTCTATGACATTTCATTTATTTGCACATCAATTTCTAGAGTAAGTAAACTAATACAATTTCACTGAATCAAAATTCCACTTTCATACTGCATTCTTTTAATAGTCTAACAAAAGTGGTATGTTTTAACTATATTAAACTTTACAATTATGATATTTTCTGTAGCTCTATGTCAAGGAGATGGACACTCATTCCCTGAGAAACTGTTACTGTGATTTTTTAAAGTAACAGTGCATGTACCTTTGAGGTTAACATTTCTCAGCAAATGTTAGTGCCATTATCTAAAGAATTGACATATTTATATATTAGTTGTTTGTGTTGATTTTGAGAGAGTTATCAATGACCGGTGATGGTATCTTCAGACCTAAGAGAATAAAGACCTTAACATTAATATCATAAAATAATAAAGTTGTCCACCATTATAAGTGGATATTTCTTGGTGAAGAATATATTTAAAGAAGCTTGGGCTTCCATCATTCCTTCCTACAACCCTTTCCTACCTGAACCTGGGAATAATATCAAAATGAAGAGCAGTTTCTGGTTAATGCAGAAATATATATATAAAGTGTGTGTGCACTATATATCATTTAGACTGACTCCTTTTAATAGTTTGAATTGTTGTCCTGAGAATATGGTCAGATTTCAGGCCAACGAAATGGCCTACTTGGTAAAGATGCTTATTGCTTCACCTTCGACATTTTTTCACCCCCTATGTTGCACATTATAGAAGTAGAAATTCACTCCCATAATGTGTTCTAGGAGTTCTGTATGCAAGCTATGGCATGTGGATGTCTACCTGGTTAAACATGCACACACAGTACATAGATAGATAGATAGATAGATAGATAGATAGATAGATAGATAGACAGACAGACAGACAGGTAGATGGATAAATAGATAAAATGTCAAATATTTTGATGTAACCATATCTCATTTTACTGGTAAATGGAGAGACCTGAATTATGCAAGTTATCCTTTATCCTCTATACAAGAACCTTGTATTTATGTGCCTATACACCCCAAACACACACTTCCATATAAAACAAGTCTTGGGACTGAATTTATTTTAAAGCTTCTGAGAACAAGAAAACTGTAGATGATTTCTGATTTTATGGGCAATTGTGTTTCTTCCAGATGGACAAAAAACCAAATTCTTTAGGGACATTTCTCCTAGAAAATGTGATGCATTCATACTTTTACTGTGATTATGTCTTCTGAGAAGTAATGACTATTCCTATTTATATATTTGTTTTAAAAAATGAATAATTTTATACCCTACACTATTTCTCTTAAAGTTATACAATTTACCTTCCAATTAGAATGTACCTAAGAGCTTAGGAAAAGTACTTCTTAAGAAAACATGGAAATTTATGATTATAATTTTTATTCACTTGCTAAGTGTAGAAAGAAGTAAATCATTCTGAATGAATAAAGCTACACTATTTAACTTCATTATCACCACTTAAAATAATGTATAAATAAGTTACTACTTATTAAAAATTGGTCTGAAAAGGCAAACACAGAGATGATATAGGAGAGCAAGCATGGGCTTCTTGAAAATCAAAATCAAATAATTTTTCTAACTTAGTTGGGTTTACAATAAAGAAGAGTTTTCTAAAGCAGAAATTAGCAAACTTTAAAATGTGTCAGAAGACTTGATAGACCATAGAAATTGCAGGATTGATGATTTTCATGAGGGTTGCAGATTACAGTCCAACAGCGAAGTTTCTTAATAAATCCCCAGGTAATTCTATTGCTTCAGTGGAACAGGAGATTTTGAAACTTGTTTATTTTCCATTATCACCACTATTTTACATTAGGTTCAAAAAGTAATGTGGGATTTAGAAATCAAAGAGCTATTCCACTATTCCTTTCTGAGAGACTGACAGATAATCTAAAAACTCTACCCTCTCTTTGGAGGCAGGGGGTCTATTCCACCAAGATACTTGTTTAGCATACTGTAAATAATATAGTAATCATTATTCTGGCTATGGACTTTGATTCCCACCTCTGCATTGCTTTACACAGTCTTATACTGACTCAGGTTAGTTTAATCTATTCCACAGAAATGACACCAAACATTACCAAATTATAACAAATATACCCAAACACACAGTCATATTTTTAATTGGATGAGAATTTAATACATGAAAATAATGTATTTGCATAAATTTACTTTCATATCTTCCCCCCAAATTTTTCCCTTTCTCTCAAAACATATTTTCTTTTCATTTCTACAAGTTAGTTTTTGATTCTGTGTTGTGTGTTTCAAACAGAATCCACTTAGTGTGTCAGTGTAAATATGTTTAGGATCATCTACTGGAACATTGAAAGCCTATTAGGGATATCATATCTAAAGATGAAGTACTTCCTTCCCTTAGCAACTGCCATTTCTCATTGATACCGTAATTAAAGTTGGTATTTCATGGATCTTTTCCCATCTATGCTAGAACTTTGTCTGGCTTGATCTACTCTAGATCTTATGGATGCAGTAATCGTCACAGTGTGTTAATGTGTGTAATCTTGTTGTCATGTCTGGCAAATAATCCTTGGCTGTACATAACTATTCCATCTGGCTCTTACAATTTGGTATGCATTGCTTCATAGCCCCAGCTTTCTAGTATTCAGCTTTGCTGCCTTGCAATGTTACACAATTAATTTCATTATACATTTCACTTATTATGTTAGTTTTATTCTGCCTTAAAATTAAATTATGTCTTTTGAAGGAGATGCCTTTAACTGGATATTATTGCATAAAGCAAATAAGCCATAATCATCATAACAAATATTCTGTGTTTTCTGTCATATGTAGAGTTTAAAGAAAATAAAAGAAAGAAAAATAGGGAAGTGCAAGTGATGGTTTCCATTTCTGTTATGTCTCATTACCAAAAATGCATGAACATAACAACCTATAGGAGGAAGGGTTTCTTTTGATTCAAGTTTCAGGAGCTTTCCATATGTCATGTGTATCACTGAAACACATTTACAAAAGACTGTGATTCTCAGTCTATTGTACTAAAAGTATCTAGTAACAGTAATTCCTATACCTATGAAACACAAGCAGATGAACTATAATTAGGAGCTGGATAAAGTTAAAGTTCCACAATACTAGAATAAACAGTGGGTTTGTTCATTTGTTTGTTTTGTTTTATTGTTTTCTATACTGAAGGGTGGTTGCACATATGAATACACAGTAGTTGCAACAGCATAAACAAAACCTGAACAGAAATGGTTGACAAAAATTTCAATAGGCAGTCGGTATGTAGACCCAAAGCAGCATTCCTGTAAAAGTAGCTCCTGTCAAATAGAAGCTACTAAAAAGAGGGGAATCACTTTACCCTAAGTTCCAGTCCCTGATGTGTTAAACACACATGGGCAGCAAAACTCTACTTGGATTTTAAAAAGATTGCTCACAGAGTTGAGTAGGTAGAGAGAAAGAATGGATGTGGTGGAGATGGTGGGAGGTCATGAATATTATAAAAAGGCATTCTATGAAAATTTCAAGGAACTAATACTGAATGAGAAAAGATATGAATAGAATGAATTAATTTTCTCCGATATATACTGTCCAAACTCACCTGATCAGCCCTGAATAATTATATATATATATATATATATATATATATATATATGCAATGCTAAATGAACTTAGTAGATTGTATATACATTTGTATACATACATATTTGTACACATATATGTACAGATATATGACAAAATATTATATATGTATGCATCTATACAATATACATATCTACACATATATAACAACAGTAAAGAAGAGATCATGAATTTTGGAAGAATGGAAGACCAAAGAAGAGTTGGAGGTAGGAAGGAAGGTCAATAATGAATTAGATCTAGTGTTCATTCAAGCAATTCTCTAAATAAATTATAAAATTTTAATGAACTATTGAACTTAAGAGATTTTTCACTGGTTAAGGATACATCCTTTACTACATATGTAGCAGAGGATGGCCTTATCAATGGGAGAGGAGGCCCTTGATTATGTAAAGGCTTGATGGCCCAGCTTAGGGAAATGCTAGAGTAGTGAGGCAGGAGTGGGTGGGTGGGTAGAAGCAAGGGGGATGAAGGATTGGATAGAGGTTTGTGGAGGGGAAACAGGGAAGGAGATAACACTTGAAATGTAAATCTGATAAAATAACCAATTTAAAAAATGGATATATCCTTTTTTCTTCCAGACTGCCTATGTACAGTTCCTACCCCTTATGTGACAGAATATAGCCATTTGTAACTCCAGACCTGACATTCTAATCTGGCTCCCGGCAACATCAGCAACGAAGTTAATGTACAAACACACATGCAGTCAAAACACCTGAACATATGAAATAACTTTTAAAAGTTAACGAACTATTGACATAATTTAATGAAAGACTCTTAAAACAATTATCATAAATCAAAGAGAAAAAGGAAATTATTTTATTAAGAGACAAGAAAAGTCCTTGCTTTGATAAAGATTTTTTTCTGGGGTATCTATACCTACATACGTATATTTGTATGTACACATATTAATATATAACACCAAATACATGGAATTGTACAGATTAAATATATGAGGCTTACTGCATATAAAGTAAACTTTTTAAAGCAGTTTAATAAAACTACTAAGACTAAATGTGTAATTTATCCATAAAATAAGTGTAATCATAAAAAGAAGTAAAATGAGTCAAGATTATATTTCGAGTAACACCAACAATGCCTTACATTTCCTCACATACACAAAATACTGTCTTAGGGTTTGTTGTTGTTGCTGTTTTTTTCTATACTTTTCTGACTAGCTATTTGTTTAAACCTTGCTAACTTAACTTATCATATGAAAATCCTGTAAGTACGTTTCCTTATTACCTAAGTTTTATAATATAACTTCAAAAATGATTTAGGCTATAGATACTAAACTATGTGTGTGTGTGAGTGTGTGTGTGTGTGTATTTTGTGTGTGTGTTTGTGTACCAAACTATATATACTATAGACATTACACCAATTCTCACAGCAAAGTTCATTCTGACCATAATGACTACAAAATAATTCCATGATCTAGGAAAAGATGTCATTTGTGTCACAAACATATTTACATTGAACATGTACAAATTTGTTAAATGTATTAAGGAGAAAACAACAAAAGAGTAAACCTAAAGGATGATACAATCCAATAGGCTTTTTATACTCTCTCCTACTTTGTTGCTGTTGCTATTCTGAAATGTCTTTGTTCAAACAATGACTACTGGGGAAAGGGGATAAAATGCCATATCACAAAAGAATAAATGTTTAATTTTGCATTCATTGTGCTGATATATCAGCAAATATTTAAGAGGACATACTAAATAGAATCTTTTATCTTGGGTATCCTAAGTTTCTGGGCTAATATACACTTATCAGTGAGTACATATTGTGAGAGTTCCTTTGTGATTGGGTTACCTCACTCAGGATGATGCCCTCCAGGTCCATCCATTTGGCTAGGAATTTCATAAATTCATTCTTTTTAATAGCTGAGTAGTACTCCATTGTGTAAATGTACCACATTTTCTGTATCCATTCCTCTGTTGAGGGGCATCTGGGTTCTTTCCAGCTTCTGGCTATTATAAATAAGGCTGCTATGAACATAGTGGAGCATGTGTCCTTCTTACCCGTTGGAATATCTTCTGGATATATGCCAGAAGAGGTATTGCGGGATCCTCCGGTAGTACTATGTCCAATTTTCTGAGGAACTGCCAGACTGTTTTCCAGAGTGGTTGTACAAGCTTGCAATCCCAACAACAATGGAGGAATGTTCCTCTTTCTCCACATTCTTGCCAGCATCTGCTGTCACCTGAATTTTTGATCTTAGCCATTCTGACTGGTGTGAGGTGGAATCTCAGGGTTGTTTTGATTTGCATTTCCCTGATGATTAAAGATGTTGAAATTTTTTCAGGTGCTTCTCTGCCATTCGGTATTCCTCGGGTGAGAAATCTTTGTTCAGTTCTGAGCCCCATTTTTTAATGGGGTTATTTGATTTTATGGAGTCTACCTTCTTGAGTTCTTTATATATATTGGATATTAGTCCCTTGTCCGATTTGGGATAGGTAAAGATCCTTTCCCAATCTGTTGGTGGTCTTTTTGTCTTATTGACGGTGTCTTTTGCCTTGCAGAAGCTTTGCAATTATATGAGGTCCCATTTATCGATTCTCGATCTTACAGCACAAGTCATTGCTGTTCTATTCAGGAATTTTTCCCCTGTACCCATATCTTTGAGCCTTTTCCCTACTTTTTCCTCTATAAGTTTCAGTGTCTCTGGTTTTATGTGGAGATCCTTAATCCACTTAGATTTGACCTTAGTACAAGGAGATAGTACTGGATCAATTCGAAATCTTCAACATGATAACAGCCAGTTGTGCCAGCACCATTTGTTGAAAACGCTGTCTTTTTTCCACTGGATGGTTTTAGCTCCCTTGTCAAAGATCAAGTGACCATAGGTGTGTGGGTTCATCTCTGGGTCTTCAATTCTATTTCATTGGTCTACTTGTCTGTCATTATACCAGTACCATGCAGTTTTTATCACAATTGCTCTGTAGTACATCTTTAGGTCGGGCATGGTGATTCCACTAGAGGTTCTTTTATCCTTGAGAAGAGTTTTTGCTATCCTAGGTTTCTTGTTATTCCAGATGAATCTGCCGATTGCCCTTTCTAATTCGTTGAAGAATTGAGTTGGAATTTTGATGGGGATTGCATTGAATCTGTAGATTGCTTTTGGCAAGATAGCCATTTTTACTATAGTGATCCTGCCAATCCATGAGCATGGGAGATCTTTCCATCTTCTGAGATCTTCTTTAATTTCTTTCTTCAGAGACTTGAAGTTCTTGTCATAGAGATCTTTCACTTCCTTAGTTAGAGTCACGCCTAGGTATTTTATATTATTTGTGGCTATTGAGAAGGGTGTTGTTTCCCTAATTTCTTTCTCAGCCTGTTTGTCCTTTGTGTAGAGAAAGGCCATTGACTTGTTTGAGTTAATTTTATATCCAGCTACTTCACTGAAGCTGTTTATCAGGCTTAGGATTTCTCTGGTGGAATTTTTAGGGTCACTTATATATACTATCATATCATCTGCAAATGTGATAATTTGACTTCTTCCTTTCCAATTTGTATCCCCTTGATCTCCTTTTGTTGTCTAATTGCTCTGGCTAGTACTTCAAGTACAATGTTGAATAGGTAGGGAGAGAGTGGACAGCCTTGTCTGGTCCCTGATTTTAGTGGGATTGCTTCAAGGTTCTCACCATTTACTTTGATGCTGGCTACTGGTTTGCTGTAGATTGCTTTTATCATGTTTATGTATGGGCCTTGAATTCCTGATCTTTCCAAGACTTTTACCATGAATGGGTGTTGGATTTTGTCAAATGCTTTCTCAGCATCTAACAAGATGATCATGTGGTTTTTGTCTTTGAGTTTGTTTATATACTGGATTACGTTGATGGATTTCCGGATATTGAACCATCCCTGCATCCCTGGGATGAAACCTACTTGGTCAGGATGGATGATTGTTTTGATGTGTTCTTGGATTCGGTTAGCAAGAACTTTATTGAGGATTTTTGCATCAATATTCATAAGGGATATTGGTCTGAAGTTCTCTATCTTTGTGGGGTCTTTTTGTGGTTTACGTATCAGAGTAATTGTGGCTTCATAGAATGAGTTGGGTAGAGTACCTTCTGTTTCTAGTTTGTGGAATAGTTTGTGAAGAACTGGGATTAGATCTTCTTTGAAGGTTTGATAGAACTCTGCACTATACCCATCTGGTCCTGGGCTTTTTTTGGTTGGGAGACTATTAATGACTGCTTCTATTTCTTTGGGGGATATCGGGCTGTTCAGATCATTAACCTGATCTTGATTCAATTTTGGTACCTGGTATCTGTCTAGAAACTTCTCCATTTCATCCAGGTTCTCCAGTTTTGTTGAGTATAGCCTTTTGTAGAAGGATCTGATGGTGTTTTGGATTTCTTCAGGATCTGTCGTTATGTCTCCCTTTTCATTTCTGATTTTGTTAATTAGAATGCTTTCTCTGTGTCCTCTAGTGAGTCTGGCTAATGGTTTGTTTATCTTGTTGATTTTCTCAAAGAACCAGCTCCTCAGTTGGTTGATTCTCT
The DNA here is from genome assembly GCF_000001635.26 of Mus musculus. Lineage (NCBI taxonomy): Eukaryota > Metazoa > Chordata > Mammalia > Rodentia > Muridae > Mus > Mus musculus. The sequence goes on along the minus strand of NC_000075.6, from coordinate 19,558,317 downwards.
GAATAGTTCTTCTTGTTTCCACTTGGTTGATTTCGCCCCTGAGGTTGATTATTTCCTGCTGTCTACTCCTCCTGGGTGAATTTGCTTCCTTTTCTTCTAGAGCTTTCAGGTGTGTTGTCAAGCTGCTAATGTATGCTCTCTCTAGTTTCTTTTTGGAGGCACTCAGAGCTATGAGTTTTCCTCTTAGAAATGCTTTCATTGTGTCCCATAAGTTTGGGTATGTTGTGACTTCATTTTCATTGAACTCTAAGAAGTCCTTAATTTCTTTCTTTATTCCTTCCTTAACCAAAGTATCATTGAGAAGAGTGTTGTTCAGTTTCCACGTGAATGTTGGATTTCTGTTATTTATTTTGTTATTGAAGATCAGCCTTATTGCACGGTGATCTGATAGGATACATGGGAAAATTTCAATATTTTTGAATCTGTTGAGGCCTGTTTTGTGACCTATTATGTGGTCAATTTTGGAGAAGGTACCATGAGGTGCTGAGAAGAAGGTATATCCTTTTGTTTTAGGATAAAATGTTCTGTAGATATCTGTCAGATCCATTTGTTTCATCACTTCTGTTAGTTTCAGTGTGTCCCTGTTTAGTTTCTGTTTCCATGATCTGTCCATTAGTGAAAGTGGTGTGTTGAAGCCTCCCACTATTATTGTGTGAGGTGCAATGTGTGCTTTGAGCTTTACTAAAGTTTCTTTAATGAATGTGGCTGCCCTTGTATTTGGAGCATAGATATTCAGAATTGAGAGTTCCTCTTGGAGGATTTTACCTTTGATAAGAATGAAGTGCCCCTCCTTGTCTTTTTTGATGACTTTGGGTTGGAAGTCAATCTTATCAGATATTAGGATGGCTACTCCAGCTTGTTTCTTCATACCATTTGCTTGGAAAGTTGTTTTCCAGCCTTTCATTCTGAGGTAATGTCTATCTTTTTCTCTGAGATGTGTTTCCTGTAAGCAGCAAAATGTTGGGTCTTGTTTGTGTAGCCAGTTTGTTAGTCTATGTCTTTTTATTGTGGAGTTGAGACCATTGATGTTAAGAGATATTAAGTTAAAGTAATTGTTGCTTCCTGTTATTTTTGTTGTTAAAGTTGGCATTCTGTTCTTGTGGCTGTATTCTTTTAGGTTTGTTGAGGGATTACCTTCTTATTTTTTCTAGGGCGTTGTTCCCGTTCTTGTGTTGGTTTTTTTTCTGTTATTATCCTTTGAAGGGCTGGATTCGTGGAGAGATAATGTGTGAATTTGGTTTTGTCGTGGAATACTTTGGTTTCTCCATCTATGGTAATTGAGAGTTTGGCTGGGTATAGTAGCCTGGGCTGGAATTTGTGTTCTCTTAGTGTCTGTATATCATCTGTCCAGGCTCTTCTGGCTTTCATAGTCTCTGGTGAAAAATCTGGTGTAATTCTGATAGGCTTGCCTTTATATGTTACTTGACATCTTCCCTTACTGCTTTTAGTATTCTATCTTTATTTAGTGCATTTGTTGTTCTGATTATTATGTGTCGGGAGGAATTTCTTTTCTGATCCAGTCTATTTGGAGTTCTGTAGGCTTCTTGTATGTTCATAGGCATCTCTTTCTTTAGATTTGGGAAGTTTTCTTCAATAATTTTGTTGAAGATGTTTGCTGGTCCTTTGAGTTGAAAATCTTCATTCTCATCCACTCCTATTATCCATAGGTTTGGTCTTTGCATCGTGTCCTGGATTTCCTGGATATTTTGAGTTAGGATCTTTTTGCATTTTCCATTTTCTTTGATTGTTGTGCTTATGTTCTCTATGGAATCTTCTGCACCTTAGATTCTCTCTTCCATCTCTTGTATTCTGTTGCTGATGCTCAAATCTATGGTTCCAGATTTTTTTCCTAGGGTTTCTATCTCCAGTGTTGCCTCACTTTGAGTTTTCTTTATTGTGTCTACTTCCCTTTTTAGGTCTAGTATGGTTTTGTTCATTTCCATCACCTTTTTGTATATTTTTTCCTCTTTTTCTGTAAGGACTTCTACCTGTTTGATTGTTTTCCTGTTTTTCTTTAAGGACTTGTAACTCTTTAGCAGTGTTCTCCTGTATTTCTTTAAGTGAGTTATTAAAGTCCTTCTCGATGTCCTCTACCATCATCATGAGATATGCTTTTAAATCTGGGTCTAGGTTTTCGGGTGTGTTGGGGTGCCCTGGACTGGGCAAAGTGGGAGTGCTGGGTTCTGATGATGGTGAGTGGTCTTGGTTCCTGTTAGTAAGATTCCTACGTTTACCTTTAGCCATCTGGTAATCTCTGGAGTTAGTAGTTATAGTTGACTCTGTTTAGAGATTGTTCTTCTGGTGATTCTGTTACCGTCTATCAGCAGACCTGGGAGACAGATTCTCTCCTCTGAATTTCAGTGCTCAGAGCACTCTCTGCTGGCAAGCTCTCTTACAGGTAAGGTGCGCAGATATCTTGTGTTTGGACCTCCTCCTGGCCGAAGAAGAAGGCCCAAAACAGGACCTTTCTCAGAAGCTGTGTTGCTTTGGCAGGTCCCAAAAGCTGTCAGCTTCTGTGTTGCAGACTCTCACCTGTGCAGACTAAATTCCTAAGTTCTGCTGAGTCCTGGAACCAAGATGGCGACCGCTGCTGCTGAGGCTCTTGTTCCCCCTTCTTAAGAAGGATCAAAGTATTTACACTTTGGTTTTCTTCTTCTTTAGTTTCATGTGGTTGTTGGATTGAATCTTGGGTACTCCAAGCTTCTGGGCTAATATCCATTTATCAGTGAGTGCATACTATGTGTGTTCTTTTGTGATTGGGTTACCTCACTCAGGATGATATTTTCCAGATCCATTAATTTGCCTAAGAATTTCATAAATTCATTGTTTTAATAGGTGAGTAGTACTCCATTGTGTAAACGTACCACATTTTCTGTATCCATTCCTCTTTTGAGGGACATCTGAATAGTTTCCAGCTCCTGATTATTATAAATAAGGCTGTGATGAACATATTGGAGCATGTGTCCTTATGACATGTTAGAGCATCTTCTGGGTATATGCCCAGGAGTGGCATTAGTGGGTGCTCAGGTAGTATTACATCAAATTTTCTGAGGAACTGCCAAACCAATTTCCAGAGTGGTTATACCAGCTTGCAATCCCAACAGCAAAGGAGGAATGTTCCTCTTTTTCCACAACCTCCCCAGCATCTGCTTTCACCTGAGTTTTAGAAATTAGCTATTCTGACTGGAATAGATTATTCTGACTGGAATAGTGAGGTGGAATCTTAGGATTGTTTTGATTTGCATTTCCCTGATGAATAAGGGTGTTGAAAGTTTCTTTAGGTGATTCTCAGCTATTAAGTGTTTCATGGTTGAGAATTCTTTGTTTAGTTCTGTGCCACATTTTTAATAGGGTTATTTGATTTTTTGGAGTCTAACTTCTTGAGTTCTTTGTATATATTGGATATTGGCCCTCTGTCAGATGTAGGATTCATAAATATCTTTCCCTAATCTGTTGGCTGCTTTTTGTCCTATTGACAGTGTCCTTTGCCTTACAAAAGGTTTGCAATTTTATAAGGTCCATTTGTCGATTCTTGATCTTAGAGCATAGGCTATTGGTGTTCTGTTCAGGAAATTATTCCCTCTGCCCATGTACTTGAGGCTCTTCTTTCTTTTCTATTAGGTTCAGTGTATCTGTTTTTATGTGGAGGTCCTTGACCCACTTGGGCCTGAGCTTTGTACAAGGAGATAAGAATGTATCAGTTGAGCCAGCACCATTTGTTGAAAATACTTCTTTCCACTGCAAGGTTTTAGCTTCTTTGTCAAAGATCAAGTTACCATAGGTATGTGGGTTCATTTCTGGGTCTTCAGTTCTATTTCATTGATCTACCTGCCTATCACTGTACCAATACCATTCATTATTTATCACTAATACTCTGTAGTACAACTTGAGTACAGGGATGGCAGTTTCACCAGAAGTTCTTTCATTGTTGAGAATATTTTTTGCTATCCTAGGTTTTTTGTTATTCCAGATGAATTTGAAAATTGCTCTTTCTAACTCAGTGAAGAACTGAGTTGGAATTCTAATGGGGATTGCATTGAATCTGTAGATAGCTATCAGCAAGATGGCCATATTTACTGCATTAATCCTGCCAATCCATGAGCATCCATCTTTCCATCTTCAGAGATTTTCTTTGATTTTTTTCTTCAGAGACTTGAAATTCATATCATACAGATCTTTCAATTCCTTAGTAAGAGTCACACCAAGGTATTTTATATTAATTGTGACTACTGTGAAGGGTGTTGTTTCCCTAATTTCTTTCTTAGCCTGTTTATCCTTTGTGTAGTGAAAGGCCATTGGTTTGTTTGACTTAATTTTATATTAAGCTACTTGGCTTAAGTTGTTTATCAGGTTTAGGAGTTTTATGGTGGATTTTTTAGGGTCACTTCTGTATAATATATCCTCTGCAAATAGTGATATTTTGACTTCATCCTTTCCAATGTGTATCCCTTTGACTAACTGCTCTGGCTAGGATTTCAAGTCCTTTATTGGTTAGGTAGAGAGAGAGTGGGCAGCCTTGTTTAGTCCCTGATATTAGTGGTATTGCTTCAAGTTTCTATCGATTTAGCTTGATGTTAGCTACTGGTTTGCTGTATATTGCTTTTACTATGTTTAGGTATGGGCTTTGAATTACTGATTTTTCCAAGACTTTTATCATGAAGAGGTGCTGGATTTTGTCAAATGCTTTCTCAGCATCTAATAAGATAATCATATGCTTTTTTTTCTTTTGAGTTTGTTTGTATAGTGGATATCATTGATAGCTTTCCATATATTGATTTATCCCTGCATCCCTGGGATGAAGCCTACTTGGACATGGTGGATGGTTGCTTTTGCGTGTTCATAGATTCAGTTTGTGAGAATAGTATCGAGTAGTTTTGCATCCATATTCATACGGTAAATTGGTCTGACGTTCCCTTTCTGTGTTGGGTCTTTGTGTGATTTAGCTACCAGAGTAATTGTGGCCTCACAGCACAGATTAGGTAGAGTATCTTCTGTTTCTATTTTGTGGAATAGTGTGAGGAGTATTAGTATTAGGCCTTCTTTGAAGGTCTGATATAACTCTGCACTAAGCCCATCTGGTCCTGGGGCTTTTTTGGTTGGGAGACTATTAATGACTGTTTCTACTTCTTTTTTTTTTTTTTTTGAAATTCTTTTTTTTTAATCAGTTAATATTTTTATTACATATTTTCCTCAATTACATTTCCAATGCTATCCCAAAAGTCCCCCACACCCTCCCCCCCACTTCCCTACCCACCCATTCCCATTTTTTGGCCCTGGCATTCCCCTGTATTGGGGCATATAAAGTTTGCCTGACCAATGGGCCTCTCTTGCCATTGATGGCTGACTAGGCCATCTTTTGATACATATGCAGCTAGAGTCAAGAGCTCTGGGGTACTGGTTAGTTCATAATGTTATTCCACCGATAGGGTTGCAGATCTCTTTAGCTCCTTGGATACTTTCTCTAGCTCCTCCATTGGGGACCCTGTGATCCATCCAATAGTTGACTGTGAGCATCCACTTCTGTGTTTGCTAGGCCCCGGCCTAGTCTCATAAGGGACAGCTATATCACAGTCCTTGCAACAAAGGCTTGCTAGTGTATGCCATGGTGTGATCGTTTGGAGGCTAATTATGGGACGGGTCCCTGGATATGGAAGTCTCTAGATGGTCCATCCTTTTGTCTCAGCTCCAAACTTTGTCTCTGTAACTCCTTCCATGGGTGATTGTTTCTAATTCTAAAAAGGAGCAAAGTGTCCACACTTTGGTCTTCGTTCTTCTTCAGTTACATGTGTTTTGCATCTTGTACCTTATATCTCGCTATACTAAGTTTCTGGGCTAATATCCACTTATCAGTGAGTACATTTCATTTGAGTTCTTTTGTGATTGGGTTACCTCACTCAGGATGATGTCCTCCAGGTCCATCCATTTGCCTAGGAATTTCATATACTCATTCTTTTTAATAGCTGAGTAGTACTCCATTGTGTAAATGTACCACATTTTTTGTATCCATTCCTCTGTTGAGGGGCATCTGGGTTTTTTCCAGCTTCTGGCTATTATAAATAAGGCTGCTATGAACATAGTGGAGCATGTGTCCTTCTTACCGGTTGGGACATCTTCTGGATATATGCCCAGGAGAGGTATTGCGGGATCATCCGATAGTACTATGTCCAATTTTCTGAGGAACCGCCAGACTGATTTCCAGAGTGGTTGTACAAGCTTGCAATCCCACCAACAATGGAGGAATGTTCCTCTTTCTCCACATCCTCGCCAGCATCTGCTGTCACCTGAATTTTTGATCTTAGCCATTCTGACTGGTGTGAGATGGAATCTCAGGGTTGTTTTGATTTGCATTTCTCTGATGATTAAGGATGTTGAACATTTTTTCTGGTGTTTCTCAGCCTTTCGGTATTCCTCGGGTGAGAATTCTTTGTTCAGTTCTGAGCCCCATATTTAAGGGGATTATTTGATTTTCTGGAGTCCACCCTCTTGAGTTCTTTATATATATTGGATATTAGTCCTCTATCTGATTTAAGATAGGTAAAGATCCTTTCCCAATCTGTTGGTGGTCTTTTTGTCTTATTGACGGTGTCTTTCGACTTGCAGAAGCTTTGAAGTTTCATGAGGTCCCATTTGTCAATCCTCGATCTTACAGCACAAGGCCATTGATGTTCTATTCAGGAATTTTTTCCCTTTGCCCACATCTTCGAGACTTTTCCCCACTTTCTCCTCTATAAGTTTCAGTGTCTCTGGTTTTATGTGAAGTTCCTTGATCCACTTAGATTTGATCTTAGTACAAGGAGAGATTCGCATTCTTCTACATGATAACAAACAGTTGTGCCAGCACCATTTGTTGAAAATGCTGTCTTTCTTCTACTGGATGGTTTTAGCTCTCTTGTGAAGATCAAGTGACCATAGGTGTGTGGGTTCATTTCTGGGTCTTCAATTCTATTTCATTGGTCTACTTGTCTGTCACTATACCAGTACCATGCAGTTTTTATCACAATTGCTCTGTAGTAAAGCTTTAGGTCAGGCATGGTGATTCCACCATAGGTACTTTTATCCTTGAGAAGAGCTTTTGCTATCCTAGGTTTTTTGTTATTCCAGATGAATTTGCAGATTGCTCTTTGTAATTCGTTGAAGAATTGAGTTGGAATTTTGATGGGGATTGCATTGAATCTGTAGATTGCTTTTGGCAAGATAGCCATTTTTACAATGTTGATCCTGCCAATCCATGAGCATGGGAGATCTTTCCATCTTCTGAGATCTTCTTTAATTTCTTTCTTCAGGGACCTGAAGTTTTTATCATACAGATCTTTGACTTCCTTAGTTAGAGTCACGCCAAGATATTTTATATTATTTGTGACTATTGAGAAGGGTGTTGTTTCCCTAATTTCTTTCTCAGCCTGTTTATTCTTTGTGTAGAGAAAGGCCATTGACTTGTTTGAGTTAATTTTATATCCAGCTACTTCACCAAAGCTGTTTATCAGGGTTAGGAGTTCCCTGGTGGAATTTTTAGGGTCACTTATATATACTATCATATCATCTGCAAAAAGTGATATTTTGACTTCATCTTTTCCAATTTGTATCCCCTTGATCTCCTTTTGTTGTCTAATTGCTCTGGCTAGAATTTCAAGTACTATGTTGAAGACGTAGGGAGAAAGTGGGCAGCCTTGTCTAGTCCCTGATTTTAGTGGGATTGCTTCAAGCTTCTCACCATTTACTTTGATGTTGGCTACTGGTTTGCTGTAGATTGCTTTTATCATGTTTATGTATGGGCCTTGAATTCCTGATCTTTCCAAAACTTTTATCATGAATGGGTGTTGGATCTTGTCAAATGCTTTTTCTACATCTAACGAGATGATCATGTGGTTTTTGTCTTTGAGTTTGTTTATATAATGGATTACATTTTCGTATATTAAACCATCCCTGCATCCCTGGAATAAAACCTACTTGGTAGGATGGATGATTGCTTTAATATGTTCTTGGATTCGGTTAGCAAGAATTTTTTGAGGATTTTTGCATCAATATTCATAAGAGAAATTGGTCTGAAGTTCTCTATCTTTGTTGGGTCTTTCTGTGGTTTAGGTATCAGAGTAATAGTGGCTTCATAAAATGAGTTGGGTAGAGTACCTTCTACTTCTATTTCGTGAAATAGTTTGTGCAGAACTGGAATTAGATCTTCTTTGAAGGTCTGATAGAACTCTGCACTAAACCCATCTGGTCCTGGGCTTTTTTTGGCTGGGAGACTATTAATAACTGCTTCTATTTCTTTAGGTGATATGGGACTGTTTAGATGGTCAACTTGATCCTGATTCAACTTTGGTACCTCGTATCTGTCCAGAAATTTGTCCATTTCGTCCAGGTTTTCCAGTTTTGTTGAGTATAGCCTTTTGTAGAAGGATCTGATGGTGTTTTGGATTTCTTCAGGATCTGTTGTTATGTCTCCCTTTTCATTTCTGATTTTGTTAATTAGGATTTTGTCCCTGTGCCCTTTAGAGAGTCTAGCTAAGGGTTTATCTATCTTGTTGATTTTCTCAAAGAACCAACTCCTCGTTTGGTTAATTCTTTGAATAGTTCTTCTTGTTTCCACTTGGTTGATTTTACCCCTGAGTTTGATTATTTCCTGCTGTCTACTCCTCTTGGGTGAATTTGCTTCCTTTTCTTCTAGAGCTTTTAGGTGTGTTGTCAAGCTGCTAATGTATGCTCTCTCTAGTTTCTTTTTGGAGGCACTCAGAGCTATGAGTTTCCCTCTTAGAAATGCTTTCATTGTGTCCCATAGGTTTGGTTATGTTGTGGCTTCATTTTCATTAAACTCTAAAAAGTCTTTAATTTCTTTCTTTATTCCTTTCTTGACCAAGGTATCATTGAGAAGAGTGTTGTTCAGTTTCCACGTGAATGTTGGCTTTCCATTATTTATGTTGTTATTGAAAATCAGCCTTTGCCATGGTGGTCTGATAGGATACATGGGAAAATTTCAATATTTTTGTATCTGTTGAGGCCTGTTTTGTGACCAATTATATGGTCAATTTTGGAGAAGGTCCCATGAGGTGCTGAGAAAAAGGTATATCCTTTTGTTTTAGGATAAAATGTTCTGTAGATATCTGTCAGATCCATTTGTTTCATAACTTCTGTTAGTTTCACTGTGTCCTTGTTTAGTTTCTGTTTCCACGATGTTTCCATTGATGAAAGTGGTGTGTTGAAGTCTCCCACTATTATTGTGTGAGGTGAAATGTGTGCTTTGAGCTTTACTAAAGTGTCTTTAATGAATGTGGCTGTCCTTGCATTTGGAGCATAGATATTCAGAATTGAGAGTTCCTCTTGGAGGATTTTACCTTTGATGAGTATGAAGTGTCCCTCCTTGTCTTTTTTGATAACTTTGGGTTGGAAGTTGATTTTATCCGATATTAGAATGGCTACTCCAGCTTGTTTCTTCAGACCATTTGCTTGGAAAATTGTTTTCCAGCCTTTCACTCTGAGGTAGTGTCTGTCTTTTTCCCTGAGATGTGTTTCCTGTAAGCAGCAGAGTGTTGGGTCCTGTTTGTGTAGCCAGTCTGTTAGTCTATGTCTTTTTATTGCGGAATTGAGTCCATTGGTATTAAGAGATATTAAGGAAAAGTAATTGTTGCTTCCTTTTATTTTTGTTGTTGCAGTTGGCATTCTGTTCTTGTGGCTGTCTTCTTTTTGGTTTGTTGAGGGATTACTTTCTTGCTTTTTCTAGGGCGTGATTTCCGTCCTTGTATTGCTTCTTTTCTGTTATTATACTTTGAAGGGCTGGATTCGTGGAGAGATAATGGGTGAATTTGTTTTTGTCGTGGAATACTTTGGTTTCTCCATCTATGGTAATTGAGAGTTTGGCCGGGTATAGTAGCCTGGGCTGGCATTTGTGTTCTCTTAGTGTCTGCATAACATCTGTCCAGGCTCTTCTGGCTTTCATAGTCTCTGGTGAAAAGTCTGGTGTAATTCTGATAGGTCTGCCTTTATATGTTACTTGACCTTTCTCCCTTACTGCTTTTAATATTCTCTCTTTATTTAGTGCATTTGTTGTTCTGATTATTATGTGTCTGGAGGAATTTCTTTTCTGGTCCAGTCTATTTGGAGTTCTGTAGGCTTCTTGTATGTTCATGGGCATGTCATTCTTTAGGTTTGGGAAGTTTTCTTCTATAATTTTGTTGAAGACATTTGCCGGCCCTTTAAGTTGAAAATCTTCATTCTCATCAACTCCTATTATCCGTAGGTTTGGTCTTCTCATTGTGTCCTAGATTTCCTGGATGTTTTGAGTTACGATCTTTTTGTGTTTGTATTATCTTTGATTGTTGTGCAGATGTTCTCTATGGAATCTTCTGCACCTGAGATTCTTTCTTCCATCTCTTTTATTCTGTTGCTGATGCTTGTGTCTATGGTTCCAGATTTCTTTCCTAGCATTTCTATCTCCAGCGTTGTTTCACTTTGGGTTTTCTTTATTGTGTCTACTTCCCTTTTTATGTCTAGTATGGTTTTGTTCATTTCCATCACCTGTTTGGATGTGTTTTCCTGTTTTTCTATAAGGACTTCTACCTGTTTGGTTGTGTTTTCCTGTTTTTCTTTAAGGACTTGTAACTCTTTAGCAGTGTTCTCCTGTATTTCTTTAAGTGGGTTATTAAAGTCCTTCTTGATGTCCTCTATCATCATCATGAGATATGCTTTTAAATCTGCGTCTAGCTTTTCAGTTGTGTTGGAGTGCCCAGGACTAGGTGGGGTGGGAGTGTTGCGTTCTGATGATGGTGAATTGTCTTGATTTCTGTTAGTAGGATTCTTACGTTTGCCTTTTGCCATATTGTATTCTCTGGAGCTAGTTGTTATAGTTGTCTCTGGTTAGAGGTTGTTCCTCAGGTGATTATGTTAGCCTCTATCAGCAGACCTGGGAGACTAGCTGTATCCTTAGTTTCAGTGGTCAGAGTACTCTCTGCATGCAAGCTCCCCTCTTGCAGGGATTGTGCCCAGATATCTGGTGTTTGATCCTGCCTCCTGGCAGAAGTTGTGTTCCACTCACCAGAGGTCTTAGGATCCCGTGGCGGATCCTGTGTGGGTCCTTGCGGGTGTACGCAGACTCCCCCGGGCCAGGGACCACGGAGCTGCAGTGGGCCGGCCGGAAGGGAGTTGAGCCCCGTATCTGGCCGGGTTCCCTGCTTCCTTAATCAATACAATCTCGGGTCCTGCACAATTGGATTGGAGCATCGCTGTGTTCCACTCACCAGAGGTCTTAGGTTCCCGTGGCATATCCTGTGTGGGTCCTTGCGGGTTTCTGCAGACTCCCCCGGGCCAGGGACCATGGTGCTGCAGTGGGCTGGGCAGAAGGGACTTCCAGTTAATTTTTTTATTAGGTATTTTCCTCGTTTACATTTTCAATGCTATCCCAAAAATCTGCCATACCCACCCCCCCAATCCCCTACCCACCCACTCCCCCTTTTTGGCCCCGGGGTTCCCCTGTACTGGGGCATATAAAGTTTGCAAGTCCAATGGGCCTCTCTTTGCAGTGATGGCCGACTAGGCCATCTTTTGATACATATGCAGCTAGAGTCAAGAGCTCCGGGGTACTGGTTAGTTCATATTGTTGTTCCATCTATAGGGTTGCAGTTCCCTTTAGCTCCTTGGGTAATTTCTCTAGCTCCTCCATTGGGGGCTGTGTGACCCATCCAATAGCTCACTGTGATCATCCACTTCCGTGTTTGCTAGGCCCCGGCATAGTCTCACAAGAGACAGCTATATCTGGGTCCTTTCAGCAAAATCTTGCTAGTGTATGCAATGGTGTCAGCGTTTGGAAGCTGATTATGGGATGCATCCCTGCATATGGCAATCACTAGATAGTCCATCCTTTCGTCACAGCTCCAAATTTTGTCTCTGTAACTCCTTCCATGGGTGTTTTGTTCCCATTTCTAAGAAGGGGCAAAGTGTCCACACTTTGGTCTTCGTTCTTCTTGAATTTCATGCGTTTAGCAAATTGTATCTTATATCTTGGGTATCCTAAGTTTCTGGGCTAATATCCACTTCTACCGGAGGATCCCGCAATACCTCTCCTGGGCATATATCCCGAAGATGTCCCAACTGGTAAGAAGGACACATGCTCCACTATGTTCATAGCAGCCTTATTTATAATAGCCAGAAGCTGGAAAGAACCCAGATGCCCCTCAACAGAGGAATGGATACAGAAAATGTGTTTCTACTTCTTTATGGGGATATTGGACTGTTTAGATCATTTGCCTGATCCAGATTAACTTTGGTACTTGGTATCTGTCTAGAAAATTGTTCATTTCATGCAGGTTTTCCAGTTTTGTTGAGTATAGGCTTTTGTAGTAGGATATGATGTTTTTTGTTTGTTTGTTTGTTGTTGTTGTTTGTTGGGATTTCCTTGGTTTCTGTTGTTATGTTTCCCTTTTCATTTCTGATTTTGTTAATTAGTATACTGTCTCTGTGCCCTCTAGTTAGTCTGGCTAAAGGTTTGTCTATTTTGTTTATTTTCTCCAAAAACCAGCTCCTGGTTTGGTTGATTCTTTGCATAGTTCTTTTTGTTTCCGTTTCCTTGATTTCAGCCCTGAGTTTGATTATTTCCTGCTGTCTAGTCCTTGGGGTGAATATGCTTCTTTTTGTTCTAGAGCTTTCAGATGTGTTGTCAAGCTACTAGTATCTGCTCTCTCCACTTTCTTTTTGGAGGCACTCAGAGGTATGATTTTTCCTCTTAGGACTGCTTTCATTGTTTCTTAAAGTTTGGGTATATTGTGGCTTCATTACATCAAACTCTAAAAAGTCTTTAATTTCTTTTTTTATTTCTTCCTTGACCAAGTTATCATTGAGTAGAGCATTGTTCAGCTTCCACATGTATGCAGACTTTCTATTGTTTATGTTTTTATTGAAGACCAATCTCAGACCATTGCGATCTGATGGGATGTATTTGATTATTTCAATACTTTTGTATCTGTTGAGACCTTTTTTTGTGACTGATTATACGGTCAATTTTGGAGAAGGCACCATGAGGTGCTGAGAAGAATGTATATCCTTTTGTTTTAGGATAAAATGTTCTATAGACATCTGTTAAATCCATTTGTTTCATAACTTCTGTTAGTTTCATTGTGTCTCTGTTTGGTTTCAGTTTCCATAATCTGTCCATTGCTGAGACTGGTGTGTTTGAGTCTCCCACTATTATTGTGTACAGTGCAATTTGTGTTTTAAGCTTTAGTAAAGTTTCTTTTATGAATGTGGGTTCCCTTGCATTAGGGGCATAGATATTCTGAATAGAGAGTTCTTCCTTAGTAGATTTTTTCCTTGATGAGTATAAACTCTCTTTCCTTATCTTTTGTGATAACTTTAGGTTGAAAGTTGACTTTATTCGATATTAGGGTGGCTACTCCAGCTTGTTTCTTGGGACCATTTGCTTGGAGAATTATTTTCCAGATTTTTACTCTGAGGTAGAGTCTGTCTTTGTCACTGAAGTGCTTTTCCTTTATTCAGCAAAATGCTGAGTCCTGTTTATATATCCAATCTCTTAGTCTATGTCTTTTTATTGGGTTGTTGGGTCCATTGATTTTAATAGATATTAAGGAAAAGTGATTGTTACTTTCTGTTATTTTTGTTGTTTAGGTGGAAGTATATTTGTCTGGCTTCTTTTGGGTTCATTGAAAGACAACTTTCTTGCTTTTCCTAGGGTGTAGTTTCCCTTTTTGTCTTGGTGTTTTCCATATATTTTCCTTTGTAGGACTGAATTTGTGGAAAGATATTGTGTAAATTTGTTTTTGTCATGTAATGTCTTGCTTTCTCTGTCTATTGTTATTGAGAGTTTTGTTGGGTATAGTAGCCTGGGCTGGCATTTGTGCTCTCTTAGGGACTGTATGTCTGCCTAGGATCATCTGGGTTTCATGGTTTCTGCAAGAAGTCTGGTTTAATTCTAATAGGTCTGCCTTTAAATGTTACTTGATTTTTTTTCCTTTACTGCTTTTAATATTCTTTGTTTGTTCTGTGCATTTGGTGTTTTGATTATTATGTGACAGGAGGAATTTTTTTTCTGATACAATCCATTTGGTGTTCTATAGGCTTCTTTTATGTACATGGGCATCTCTTTATTTAGGTTATATGATAAAGTGAACTTTATCATATAATATCAGTTGAATTTGACTCCAGTTTTACTGCATTTATAAACATGTTTTATTACAATTTATATTTTAAGTTCTTTTAGCATTGTTTCCTTTTTGTGTATATGACTATACCTTTCAGTATAATTCATATAGGGTGTTGTGAGTATATTTCATAATTTAAATGTCCTCTATGACAAAGGAAAAATAAATAATTATGTAATTAGTTGTTAGAACTTGTCAGTAGAACAATGAGAGAAAATGTACAAAAATTAAGAAGTAATTATCCATGTTTTAGTTTAGTTTAGTTTAATTTTTAATTGATTATTTAATTTTTTTACATTTTAAATGTTATCTTCCATCCCAGTCTTCACTCTGCAAATGTTCATCCCATTCACCCTCTCCTCTACCTCTAAGATGATGCTATCCCACCTCCTCACCCACTCCTGCCTTACCACTCTATTATCCCCCTACCTTGAGGCAACAGGCCTCCCCTCTCTTTGGTGAGATATTGAGCCACCATCCAGGCAGTTTACATTGGCTAGTCTGAGGCCCCTGGCACATATATAGCAGAAGACTGCCTGGTTTGTCCTCAGTGCTAGAAGATGAGCCTTGAGAGACTTGAGGCCCCACAGAAGCAGGAGGCCTGGAAAGGGGCACTCTCTTGGAGACAATGGGGTGGAGGAACGGAAACTGTGTTGGGTGAGCTGGAGGGGTGGCAATGGCTGGAATGTAAATAAATAAAAAATTTAAAAAGACATTTAACAAATAATAATTATAACCTTAAATTGCTGAGTTTGTTTGTTTATTTATATATATATTTGGGTTTGTTATAGATTTAGCTTCCTCTATCTCAATATTTCAAACACTGTCTATGTCTTTCATTGTTAATTTTCAGATTGAACATATTTTAACAGCCATGCAATTAGTGCTAAAGAGTTTTAAATCATTATTCTGTAATTAATCACCGTTAACTTAAAACAACATACTTTGTCTTCCATGAATTTTCTTTAATTTCTGCCAGAAAATTATGTTGTATATGGGTATTTTTGCATTAAATTTCTCTCCTTCATTATGATAAATTTTATGGTATAAGGAAGTTAAAAGCTGATAACTTTGAACGACTCCTAAAATCTCAAATACCTTACAATAGTATATATATAAATGTATATATAAATAATCAAAATAATTAGTTAATGATAGAATATTTATAAGCAAAAGATTATATATATATAATTATATATATATATATATATATATATATATATATATATATATATATATACATACACACACACACATACAACACATATAGTGAAGCAAATGAATGAATTCTTATTAGGGAAATCTAAATTAAATTTGAGTAGAAAAATATGAACCTTTAGAATGGATGACACAGTTGAACAAAAGAAGGATGAATATGAATACAGAACATAGTTTACATAATGGAATTTTCTTAATGAGAACTACCATTTTTTCAAGACTATACACTAACAAAATAGGGAATACAAAGGAAACCATATTATGCATAACACAGACATGAAAAATAAAATTTTTCATATAATTCTGCTAAGAATATATAATGGTCTGATTATGTTTAAAAGCATTTTACCAGTTTTGAATGGAAGAGTTCAATATCTAACTATTATTTCATATTTAATTCTTTATTGTTTATCACAAAGAAATAGAGAAATGTGTCCATAAAAAATCCAAATCTAAATATTAAAATTAGTTTTCACTGTAATAGTTAACTGCTCAGGACAACCCTATTGTCTAGCAAGAGCTAAATTGGTGAACATATCAGGGAATATTAAAATAAAGGAATAAAGCTGGAGAAATGGTCGGCAGTCAAGAGAATTGCCTGTTCTTCCAAAGGTCCTGAGTTCAAATCCCAGCAACAATATGGTGGCTCACAACCATCTGTAATGAGATCTGATGCCCTCTTCTAGGGTGTCTGAAGACAGCTACAGTGTACTTACATATAAAAAGTAAATAAATCTTTAAAAAGATAAATAAAGGAATAGCCTTAAGCAATAGAGCTAGAGAGGTGTTATGGAATGATGGGAAGATTGTAAAATATATATGGTAAATGAATTAACAAAATAGTTTTAAAATAACATAACTTCCACTTCCACTAGAAAGATAGGGCATCAAGTGGAGGGATAGGGTTGCCATCCCACAGTAAAAAAACTCTTGCCCAGAATTGTTCTTGTCTAAAAGAACTGCAGAGACAAAATTGAAGAGATTGAGGAAAAGGAGACCCAGTGACTGACCCAAATTGGGATCTATCTGAAGGGGAGGCTCCAAGTCCTGTCACTTTTACTGATGCACTGGTGTGCTTTCAGACATGAGCTTAGCACTCCGTGAGGCCCAACAAGCAGGTGAATTAGACAGATGCAGATACTTACACCTAACCAATTGACTACAGTCAGGGACCCCTGTGGTTGAGTTAGAGAAAGGCTGGTAGAAGTTGAGGAGGTGGGTAACCCCCCTAGAAAGACCAGAATTCTCAACTAATCTGGACTTCCAAGGTCTCTAAGAGACAGAGCCACCAACCAGGCAGCACACACTAGCTGGTAAAAGATCCCTAACAAATATATAGCAGAGGACTGCTTGGTCTGGCCTCAGTGAAAGAAGATGTGCCTAACCCTGGAGAGGTATGGGACCCCACAGAGCTGAGAGGCCTAGTGGAATGGGGTGGGGATAGGGTAGGGTTTGGTGGGGTCATCCCCTTGGAGACAGGGGAGGAAAACTGAGATAAGGAATGGTCAGGGAATGGACCAGGAGTGGGATAACGACTGGACTGTAAAAAAAGCTTAAAGATCATTAAATAATAGCAATAACAATAACAATAATAATAATGATAATAAAGTTCAAATGGGAAATATTTGGTTCTTAGTATTGAACATGGAGTAAGCATGGCAACCAGTGAATTATAAAGTTATCATGGAGAGTAATTTTAAAGTGGAATAATAATATATAGATGGGAAAGGGTAAAATACATGTTTATGCTGCACTACAATCACTTGAGAACGACACTGTCTGACTAATGAGGAACTTTGGATATTAAGCCCCAAGGGCCATGGAAGTTACATGTAATCTAATGGTGACCATCTACTTATTAGTTTTGTACAGGTAGTAGGAAGTTTTCCTGACCCTGGTCTTAGTAATCACCATTTCTTCACAGCATTACCTTGTCTCCCCACCTTTCTGTGTTCCTCAGAACAACATTTTCATATTTTTCTTAAACTCTAGAGAAGAATTGAATGTCATTTTTAAATTTTGAAGCCCAGGTAATCTTAAATCTTCTTTATATATCTTCAGTACCACTGGCAGGAGATCATCTATAGGTCCATTCAAGAATGTGTGGCATAAGGAAATGCCAGATATTTGCAGTATTTTCTGTCATTTTTCAAGCTTGCGTCTACTCATATACCAACATTTAAGCAGCTTCTATTCTGGTAAATTCTTACACTAATTCTAAATCTCAATGCCAATCTACTCTTCATATTTTGTTAAGGTTCTTCCAGGATTAACCTAAATTTAAATTATCTGATGACTGGCAAAGTTATTATAGAGAGTGAAAGCTAATTTTTTACCTATTGACTCAAGAAAAAAAATAGACAAAATCTTGGCTGCCATTCACTTTTGTGCTATAAATAAAAGCTTACTGCAGATTCATCATTACTATCACTTTTTTCTTTAAGTTTTTATTGGTTATTTTATTTACTTAATTTCACATGTCTCACTTCTCAGTCTCTGCTCTGCAAACCCACTATCCCTTCTGTCCTCTCCTTTGTCTCTATGAGTTTGCTCCTTAAAACATTAAACCTCTCCTACTTCACCTCTCGAACATTCCCCTATGCTGGGGCATCAAGCTTCTGCTGGTCCAAAGGCCACCCCTCCCACTGATGTAAGATAAAGCAATCATCTGCTTTATATATATAGATGGACGCAATGATTCCTCCATGTATACACTCTTTGGTTGGTGGTTTAGCCGTTGGGAGCTCCGTGTAGTCTGGTTGATATTGTTGTTCTTTCTATGGGCATTCAATCCTGTTCAGCTCTTTAATTCCTTCCCCTATCTTTGAGTTCCTAGACTAAGTCTGATGGTTGCCTGTGAGTATCTGCATCTGTATTAGTTAGGATCTGGCAGAGCCTTACATAAGACAGCCATAGATGTCTCTACCACCTCCAGTAGATAAGCACGGTCCTCAGTTGTGGGATGTGGCCACACACTCATCTCAAAATTTGTAACCCAGAATTGCTCCTGTCTAAAGGAAATTCAGGGACAAAAAAAATGGAGCAGAGAATGAAGAAAAGGCCATTCAAAGATTGCTCCACTTAGGGATCCATCCCAACTACAGACACCAAGCCCACACACAATTGCTGATGCCAAGAAGCACTTGCTGACAGGAGCCTTGTATGGCTGCCATCTGAGAGGCTCTTCCAGCACATGATTATAACTGTTTTGATATTTAAATTTTAAAAATAAGAACTCTGAATAGAGATATTACAATAATAATTGTGTATGTCCATAACAAGGCAATCAGATACTTTTGCCACCAGATCTGATTTTTCTATAAAAAAGCAATAACTCTAATAGTTTAATTTATCCTTTATGTTTCAATCCATTTTTTCTTTTTATAGAGAAAAATACAAGTATAATTTAATTATTCTTAATATGATTTTATAAATAATTTTACAGATTTCACATTTTTGAATATATACATATTATATCATCCTATAACTATTCTACTGCAGAAAAAAGTATAAACCATATTTATGTACATAAAGCACTGTAATAGATCAAGTTAATATTAATGATATAGAGAAGAATATATTGCTAAGATCAACGAGAATTGGCATATAATTCAAATAGAATTTTAAAAAGAAATACAAAGATATTGTTCACAGATTCAAAAATCAAGTGCACAAATTTTGCAATCCATTGAGGAAATAAAAATGCATGATTCACATATAAATTACAGAAGTAAATTGCATCATTTTCCTTGTAGCAACATTTAATGATAATATTCAACATATTTTAAATTAATGGTTAATGATGAGAATTTTATTTTTTCACTATTTTTAAATAGTTTAAATATTTTATTTTAAATTATATTATTTTAAAAACTTTAAAGTTTATTACACTATAGATTTATACTATAAGATTAAGTATGTCTTGGACTACTTATGTTGACGTGGCAACAAAATTTTTTATAACAAGGCATCACTATATGTACACGTGGGAATAGTAATAATCAGTGTTATTTATTGAATCATGTGCTTTCCTTGCTTTTCTGTGTGCAATATATGCAATGACAATTCTAATAGATTATTCTTCAGTGAATTTTGGCATTAATAATATTCTAATGTTATCTGTTTTTTATTGTTTTAATTATTATTTTTGAGATTGTAATATACATAAAATATTTATCCTTTCCCTATTCTCCTTTCCATATACTGTCATTGCTTTCCTTCAAATTAATGTCATTTTTCATTAATTGTTTTTGTATACTTATATGTACATATTTATTCATATATTCTTAAATATAACCTATCAAGTCCATATAATACTACTTGTAAGTATCTTTTCAGGAGTCACATTTTAGCATTGAACAACCAATTGGTATACTCTTATGGGGGAAGACTATCTCTCTTATTCCAAGCTTTTCCAAGTTGACAAAAGTACTCTGTGTAGGATTTTTTCACATCATATCTTCACAAACCAATCACTTCTCTTCTGTGCTGAATCATGGAAAGTGATTTTTGCTTATGCATAAATAATTCACAATCAGCAAGCTAAATGGCTATTTAAAATTCCAAATACTGCTTGTTGAATTTTTTTTTGTTTTCCCATTCTCTTCCTCTCAACATTAAATAATATTTCATAATAGATTTCTGTTATACAATTTAAAGAAGGACATATCTGACACAGTTTAAAACTATTATCTTGTTTACAAACTGGACACTGAAGCCAGATTTAGATGTATGGAACATAAAATATCAACTAAGGCTACATTTTACTTAGATTTATTATGATTTTTATATTTATATTGTTTGGGAAAATTTTTAAATTTTAAATTATGTATGATTTTCTTTTACTTTCTTTATATTTGGTCCTATAACATTAGAAAAAGCATTCACTACATAAAATATTGAAAGTACAAAGACCAGAAGTAGAAGGCAAAGGATAGATATGAAAAAAATGAGTACAGGGTCAGAGTGACCTTGTACATTTGCTTTTGTGACCAACTACTTGTATTTCTCCATTCAGCCTCTAACAAATCATGGAATTAGAAAACCAGACAAGAGTAATAGAATTCTTTCTCTTGGGCCTCTCAGAGGATCCAGAACTTCAGCCCATCCTCTTTGGACTGTTCCTGCTTATGTACCTAGTGACAGTCTCTGGGAACCTGCTCATCATCCTGGCCATTGTCTCTGACGCTCACCTCCACACTCCAATGTACTTCTTCCTCTCAAACCTGTCCTTCACTGATATCTGCTTCAGCACCACCACTGTTCCTAAGATGCTGACAAACCTTCAGAAACAGAGCAAATCCATCAGTTACACAGGCTGCATTACCCAGCTTAGCTTTGTCCTACTTTTTGCTGGAATGGAAAACTTTCTTCTTGCAGCAATGGCTTATGACCGTTATGTGGCCATCTGCAATCCCCTTCGCTACACAGACATCATGAAACTCCATTTGTGTTTTGTGATGATTTTTTTGTCTTTGTACATTAGCATTGTGGATGCCCTTCTACATGGCTTAATGACATTGCGTCTATCTTTCTGCACATTTCTTGAAATTCCCCACTTCTTCTGTGAACTTTATCAGGTTATCAAGATTGCATGTTCTGACACTCTCATCAATAACATTTTGATATATGTCATGAGTAGTGCATTAGGTGGTATGCCCCTAGTAGGGATTATTTTCTCTTACTATAAAATTATCTCTTCCATCCTCAGAATGCCATCACCAGGCGGTAGGCATAAGGCTTTTTCAACATGTGGATCTCATCTGTCAGTGGTTTCCTTGTTCTATGGGACAGCTTTTGGGGTATACATTAGTTCTGCATTTACAGAGTCATACAGGAGAACTTCTGTAGCATCATTGATGTATACTGTGTTTCCGCCTATGCTGAACCCATTTATCTATAGTCTGAGGAACAAAGATATGAAGAAAGCTTTGAGAAAAATAGTCTGAACATCAACTTTCTTTTTCCTTTTTAACTGTTTTTTAATTCTTTTTTTCTTGGACACTTTCTTTATTCACATTTCATATGATTTCCCCTTTCCAGGTGTCCCCTTCGGAAACTCCCATCCCATCTTCCCTCCCCCTGCCTCTATGAGGTTGCTCCCCCAATTACCCACCCATTCTGTCTTCCCACCCTGGCATTCCCCTACACTGGGCCATCAAACACCCTCAAGCCCAAGGACCTCTCCTCCCACTGATGTCTAACAAGGCCATCATCTTCTATGACATATATGGCCTGAGTCATGGGTCTTTCCTTGTGTACTCTTTCTTTGGTAATCCATTCCCGGGAGCTCTGGGGAGTCTGGCCGAATGACACTGTTGCTTCCTCCATGGGCTGCAACCCCCCTCAGCTCCTTCAGTCCCTTCTCCAGCTCCTCCATCAGGGACCCAACATTTAGTCCAATGGTTGGCTGCAAGCAATTGCCTCTGTATTTGTCTCCTGAGAGGCTCTGCCAGAACACGTATTTTCTTAATTACATTGTTACTTTCAATGTGGCCTTCTGAACTATTTCATGTATCTCTGGATGAGTAAAATGGAAGACCTCCAACCATTTGGTTCGTTTACAGTAGTGACTAGATACCATAAAACTAAAGGTTATTCTAGTATCTGAAAATATTTGTTGGACTTCTCTGGTTTGCAAGGCTTTTGAATCCCTATGTGAAAAATTTGAGATTAATTTGCTGGACAGTATCCATAGAAGCTGACTCTGAAAAATTATTATAAGGATAATTATCTGAAATTGCTAACTCACATTATGTACAGTATTATGTAAAAAGAGAACAAATAAGCTAAGTGAATATTATAGTACTCTGAGCCTACTGCCTACTCATGGATATTGCAATGAGTATGGCATTTTTCTGATATTTATGACATTGCACTGATGTTTATGGCATCATCCTGAATAAATTGGTAATATTCTGACATTTACGGGATTAGGCTTTATGCCATTATGTCATAATTTTTTAAACAGGGTTTTATTTTTTAAACATCTGATTCAATCTGAATTTTCCCACTGGAGTTAAACTTCTGAATTAACTGTAGAAGTTTCTGTTGAGCTCAGAGAAAGAATGGAAGTTGCAGATATTGTGAGTCCATGATAAAAGCAGAATATTGGCTGTTTCTTCTTCTCCAGCAATATTCCCTCACATGTATTCCCCATCCATGAAAGTATTCTATAATATGAATTCCACTTACTGATAGTAGAATCTAGTTCTGAGTTCCTCTGAAAAGATAGCAGTTACTTACAAATTGTATGACTGCACAAATAGGACAATGGGGAGCAAGAAGACTTATCTGAGGACCCTGGAAAGAAACTTCTATTTCACCTTATCTAAACCAGTATAATTACTGAACACATTCTATGTATTTATTCTTTTTCTTTTTTATAATTTTTATTAGATATTTTCTTCATATACATTTCAAATGCTATCCCAAAAGTCCCCTATACCCTCCAACTGCCCTGCTCCCAAACCCACCCACTCCTGCTTCCTGGCCCTGGCATTCCCCTGTACATGGGGCATATACTCTTTGCCAAACAAAGGGCCTCTCTTCCAAATGATGGCTGACTAGGCCATCTTCTGCTATTTATTCAGCTAGAGACATGAGCTCAGAGGGTACTGGTTAGCTCATATTGTTGTTTCTCCTATAGGGTTACAGACCCCTACAGCTCCTTGGGTACTTTCTCTAGCTCTTCCATTGGGGACCCTGTGTTCCATCCAATAGATGACTGTGAGCATCTACTTCTGTATTTGCCAGGCACTGGCATAGCTGGTGGGATTGCAAGCTTGTACAACCACTCTGGAAATCAGTCTGGCAGTTCCTCAGAAAATTGGACATAGTACTACTGGAGAATCCAGCAACACCTCTCCTGGACATATACCCAGAAGATGTTCCAACTGGTAATAAGAACACATGCTCCACTATGTTCATAGAAGCCTTATTTATAATAGCCAGAAGCTGGAAAGTACCCAGATGTCCCTCTACAGAGGAATGGAAACAGAAAATGTGGTACATTTACAAAATGGAGTACTACTCAGCTATTAAAAACAATGAATAAATGGATGGATCTGGAGGATATCATCCTGAGTGAGGTAACCCAATCACAAAATAACTCACATGATATGCACTCACTGATAAGTGGATATTAGCCCATAAACTTAGAATACCCAAGATACAATTTGCAAAACACATGAAACTCAAGAAGAAGGAAGACCAAAGTGTGGATACTGCATTCCTCTTTAGAATCAGGAACAAAATACCCATGGAAGGAGTTACAGAGGTAAAGTTTGGAGCTGAGATGGAAGGAAGGACCATCCAGAGACTGCCCTACCTGGGGATCCATGTCATAATCAGCCACCAAACGCAGACACTATTGCATATGCCAGCAAGATTTTGCTGACATGACCCTGATACGGCTATGTATTTATTCTTATATGGACATATAAGTGTAACTATCACCCATTATACAAGCAATAGCTTTTTGTAGCAGATTAGATCATTAGTGAAAGACACAACTACTCAAAATGAAAGAACCACTTGCTATGTCATACAAAAATGTCAAGGCATCTGTTACATCATTCTGTCTCTTGTATACATCAGGGAGCTTCTCCTATGAAATGTCAATAGTGTCTTTACCTAAACAATCCTGAAAAATAATAATACCAATTAACTTGAAAATATGTATGTGCTTCTTTTAAGGCTCAATTTCTAGGTGAAGTGCTACAGGAAATTAATCTCAACTAAGAGAGAGAATGTGGGGCAATGGGCTATGCACAGACAGCCTGGTCTCTGGTCAAGCTGAAGTCTTGAACCCTGGCAGGACCATGTAGGTGAAAATTACCACCACCAGGTCCTATCGAGGTTCAAGACCTCAGCTTGACTGAAGATCAGGCTGTCTGTGCATAGCCAGTTGCCCCACATGAGAACATCATTCTCATCCAGGAATGTACATCTTCATAGGTGATCAAGGCATCAGCATCAATGTATGTACCTATGGACAACAAACAAACAACAAAGGTACACACAAACACACACACACACACACACACACACACACACACACACACACACACACACACTCACACACATATATATCTTGAAATTCTCCACTACTTCTGTGAGCGTGGTCAGGTTATCAAGCTTGCATGTTCTTACACTCTCATCAAGAACAAACAAGTGCTTTAGGTGATATACCTATATTAGAGGTTATTTTCTCTTACTTTAGAATTATTTCTTCCATTCTTAGAATACCAGCATAGCTGGTAATTATAAAGCTTTCTCAACATGTGGGTCATATATATATGTATGCGCGCTCGCGGGCGTGTGTGTGTGTGTGTGTGTATAAAACATCTTATGAATAATTAAACAAGGCCATGCATTTAAAAAGCAATAGGAAAGACAGAGAAGAATTCAAAGAGAGTAAAAGGGGAGAATGGTGTAAGTACACACTAATCTTATATAATATTTTCAAAAAATAAAATGTGTTAGAATGGTGCTATTTAATTAAGATAGCAATTTAGAGTAAAGTCCAGGGAGGCACATCTGCATGTATCCTAGTCAGGTTCCTGTATTCTTCCTTTTGTTAGATTCTTTCTTTCTTTCAAAATATATATATATATATGATTAATACACAGTAGCTGTCTTTAGACATACCAGAAGATCCCATTGCAGATATTTGTGAGCCACCATGTGGTTGCTGGGAATTGAACTAAGACCTCTGGGAGAGCAGTCAGTGCTTTTAATCTCTGAGCCATCTCTCCACTGCAGGTACCTCGTCTTTTGCTGGTATAACAGGAATTGCATCTTCTTGAGTTCTGTTCATTTAACTTCTTTATTAAGAGAATTTATGTTCTCTTAAGATCATCTAAAATTACCCTTGTGCATATCATCATCCATAATCTTGTATGTATTCATTTGAAAACAAATTCCTGGAGAGATAGATGAGGTTATCAGGAGTTATTAGATAACATCAATATGCTTCATGATGAATACTCAGCCCATGAAACACCTATAGTCTTTTTAGAAATATGCATTTGTTGATTCTAGAAAGATTTTCAGTGTTTTAGAATGGTCCTACTTGGTGCATATTTCTGATAAGATTATGGTTATGGCAGCATAAATATTCTGGTGCTCTGGTGATAAATTTGGGGATATCAAAACTACTACCATAGTATGTGATTCCTACTGCAATTACTTATGCTGTGTAATTGCTGTTGGAAGGAAACAAGGCATATTCACTACTTAATAGTAAATAATAAATTATAGTAACATCGAACTCCAAATTCATTTGATTCTTTGGGCATAAATAACTTTATTATATATATATATATATATATATATATATATATATATATGTATATATATATATATATATATGTTTGCTTCATAATTTACCTTTGTTGGTTATAGTTTTAATAGCATTTATGGCTCTGTGTTAGTCTATGAACAAATCTCATAGACATTTACTAGGCACCTGGCTAATGTCATGCCATTTATCACTTATGATAAGTGAGTAATTTTCCCTTCCTCCTTGACTCATTATTTATGGATTACTTATTCCTATTATATGTATCCCAGAAAATGAAAAGGTTTTTAATAAAAAATATTGAGAACCTGCATAAAATTAGAGGAAATTTTATATTAATATATTTAAATTATACAGAAATAAAAGAAAATGCACACAAAAAGCCTTCATTTAGATTTAGGACTTTCAGGAATATTGAGATTTCTCAGAATCATAACAGTTTCAATTAGTTTTTAGAATTGTCTCTTCAGGGCTGTTATTAAACTGGCATACATTTGATAGACCAACTCTGATACAAGTAGTTTCTGTACACATGCACAATCCAGAATCCTTTTTCATAGTTCTAATTCCACTATTATGTAACTCTTACATTACCTTACTGTGATATTGGAGAAGACAAAAGAAAATGGAGGAATATGTAGAAAACTAGAAATGATGATCTATGATACATGTATGTATGGAAATATTATGAAGAGTTGAGTAACCTATAAAATTGATGGGTTTTAATAATGTGATTAGTAAAATATATTAACACAACTTAATAATAAAACCATATTTAGAGTTATCAGAGTAATATTGATGAAAACCGGAGACTTTAAAATGCATAAATATTGGCTGGTGTTCTGTGAAGACACATTAAAAGCAAATTATGGGACCATTGGATGTTCAGTGAAAATATCTTTAAGAATTGCAAATATTAGCATTTTTATATATAATTCCTATATATAAAAATTAGTATATGTATCTGTACATATATGAATGCTTGTTCTATGTGTAGTACAAAAGCCTTTATATTTCTTTTTTATTCTTTAATCCATTTTTACAGTCCAGTCTTCATCCCTCTCCCAGTCTGTGCCCCCACTCCTACCCCATCCC
Organism: Mus musculus; assembly: GCF_000001635.26. Lineage (NCBI taxonomy): Eukaryota > Metazoa > Chordata > Mammalia > Rodentia > Muridae > Mus > Mus musculus. The sequence continues at coordinate 19,531,560 of NC_000075.6, read as the reverse complement.
ATACCTCTTCCCCTACTGTCTCCAAGAGGATGTGCCTCCCCTACTACCACACCACAAGACCTCTATACTCCCTGGAGCCTCAAGCTTCTTGAGGGTTAGGTGCATCTTCTCTCACTGAGTCCAGATCAGGCAGTCCCCTCCTTTATAGCCGGGGGCCTCATATCAGCTGGTGTATGCAGCCAGGTTGGTGACTCAGTGTCAGAAATTTCAGGGGTCCAGGTCAATTGAGACTGCTGGTCTTCTCATGGGATTGCTCTCTTCTTCAGCTTCTTTCAGCTCTTCCCCATTCAAATACAGGGGTCACTGGCTTCTGTTCATTGGCTGGGTGCTAGTATGACCCTTACAGTTGCTTGTTCGGCCTCTAGGAGGGCAGCCATGTTAGCCTCCTGTCTGCAATCACACCTCAGCATCAGTAACAGTGTCAGGCCCCAGAATCTCCCTTTGAGCTGAATCCCAATTTGGGCCTGTCACTGGACCTCCTTTCTCTCAGGTTCTTCTCCATTTTTCTTTTTGCAGTTCTTTTACACAGGAACAATTCTGGGTCAGAGATTTTGACTGTGTTATGGAAAACCAATCCCTCTACTTGATATCTTATTCCTCTACTGGAGGTGGACTCTACAAGTTTCCAATCCCCACTGTAGAGCACATCATCCAAGTTCCCTCCCTTGGACTCCCAAAAGTCTCTCATTTCCCTGGACTCGGGTATATTTATTTTTTGTTAGATATATTCTTTATTTACATTTCAAGTACTATCCCCTTTCCTAGTTTCCCCTCCCAAAATTGCCTATCCCCTCCCCCTGCTCCCTAACCCACCCACTCCCATTCCTGGCCCTGGCTTTCCCCTATACTGGGAAATAGAACCTTCACAGGACCTAGGGCCTCTACTCCCATTGATGGCCGACTAGACCATCCTCTGCTACATATACAGCTAGTGCCACAAGTCCCATCATGTGTTTTCTTTGATTGGTGGTTTAGTCCCAAGGGGCTCTGGAGGTTCTGATTAGTTCATATTAATGTTGTTCCCATGGGGCTGCAAATCCCTTCAGCTCATTGGGTACTTTCTCTAGCTCCTTCATTGGGGACCCTATGTCCCATCCAATAGATGACTGTGAGCATCCACTTCTGTATTTGCCAGGCACCGACAAAGCCTCTCAGGAGACAGCTATATCAGGCTCCTGTGAGCAATCTCTTGTTGGCATCTGCCATAGTGTCTGGGTTTGGTGGTTGTTTATGGGATGGATCCCCAAGTGGGGCAATCTCTGGATGATCATTCCTTCAGTCTATACTCTGAAAACTGTCACTGTAACTCCTTCCATGGGTATTTTGTTCCCCCTTTGTAAGAAGGATACTTAGCTTCTGAGCTAGTTTCCACTTATCAGTGAGTGCATATCATGTGAATTCTTTTGTGACTGGGTTACCTCACTTAGGATGATATCCTCCGGAACCATCCATTTGTCTAAGAATTTCATAAATTCATTGTTTTTATTAGATGTTTTCTTCATTTATATTTCAAATACTATCCGTTTTCCTAGTTTCCTCTCTGAAAATCCCCTATACCCATCCTGCTCCCCCTGCTCCACAACCCACGCATTCCCACTTCTTGGCCCTGGCTTTCCCCTATACTGGAGCATAGAATCTTTGCAAGACTAAGGGCCTCTCCTTCCATTAATGGTCAACTAGGCCATCCTCTGCTACATATGTAGCTAGAGACACAAGCTCTGGGGGTACTGGTTAGTTCAAATTGTAGTTCTTCTGTGGAGAGCCGTGAGCAATCGCCATTACAAGATGGCGCTGGCCTCCACTGTGCCTAACTGGTAAACAAGAAATGTGCGCAGGTGCAAGAGTAAATTCATGCCAAGTCACTGCCCATCCCAGGGCGTAGTAGTGGGGTGATGAGTGAGCAGCTAATCAGGAGCTGACACATCACACAGAGGGGTATATAAGCAGCACCATTTTCCGGGTTCGGGGTCTTCTTTCTAATGAAGCAATAAAGCTCTGCTGTAGAAGAATCCGATTGTCTGAGTGTGTTTTGCTGGCGAGACATTAGCTCAGGACATTCTTCTGTTTTTTTTAAAAAAATAACTATTGCTCAGTTGTATAGCTTGTTATATCTACCCTTTCATTTCTGATTTAGTTAATTTGAATATTGTCTCTGGGCCCTTTAGTTAGTTTGGCTAGGGGTTTATCTATCTTGTTTATTTTCTCAAAATCAGCTTTTGGTTTTGTTGATCTTTATATCATTCTAGTTTTTTCTATTTGGTTGATTTCTCCCCTGAGTTTAACTACTGCCATCTACTCTTGGATGTGTTTGTTTCTTTGTGTTATAGAGCTCTCAGGTGTGCTGTTAATTTGCTAATGTAGGATCTCACCAATTCATTTTTACCAGGGCACTTAGTATTATGAATTTTCCTCTTAGCACTGCTGTCATTGTGTCCTATAAGTTTGGCTATGCTATGTTATCATTTTCATTGAATTCTAAGAAGTCATTCATTTCTTTATTTCTTCCTTAAGTTATCACTGAGTAGAGAGTTATTCAGTTTCCATGGTGTATGTGGGTTTTCTGTTGTTTTTGTTGTTACTGAAGACCACCCTTAGTCCTTGGTGATCTGATGGGATACATTGAATAATTTCACACCTCTTGTATCAGTTGAGCCTTGTTTTGTGAACGAATATGAGGTAAAATATGGAGAAGGTCCCATGAGGTGCTGAAAAGAAAGTATAATCTTTTGCTTTAGGGTGAAATCTTCTATAAATAACTGTTAAATCCATTTGGTTCATAACCTTTATTAGTTTCACTATGCCTTTGTTTAGTTTCTGTTTCAATGACTTGCCCATTAATGAGAGTAGGGTATATTTATGTGGGATTCAATGTGTGTTTTGAGCTCAAGTAAAGTTTCTTTTATGAATATGGGTGTCCTTGTATTTGGGGGATATATGTTCAGAATTGAAACTTTCTACTGATGTATTTTCAATTGATGAATATAAAGTGCCCTTCTTCATCATGCTTGATAACTTTTGGTTGAAATCTATTTTATTGGATATTAGGATGGCAACTTTAGCTTATTTCTTGGAACCTTTTGTTTGGAAGTCTTTTTTCAAGCCTTTAATTCTGAGGTAGTATATCTTTGTTAATGAGGTGTATTTTTTGTATGCAGCATGATGCTGGATCTTTTTTGCATATCCAGTGTTTTATGTTATGTATTTGAATAGGGCAATTGAGTGTTTTTATATTGAGATATAGTAAAGACAAATGATTGCTAGTTTTTGTTACGTTTGTTGTCGTAAGTGGCATTATGTGTGTGTGATTATCTCCTTTTGGCTTTGTTGTGAGATGATTAATATCTTGCTGTTTCTTTGGTTCAGGTACCCTTTTTGTGTTGGAGTTTCCTTTGTAGGGTTGGATTCATAGATAGATGTTTAAATTTTGTTTTGTCCTGGAATATTTTGGATTCTTCACTTATATTGATTGATGGTTTTGCTGATTATAATAGCCTATGTTGGTCTTTGTGTTTGCTTAGGGTTTTCATGACCTCTGTTATTTGGTCTTTTTGTCTTGCAGATTTTATTTTATTTTTTGCATTGTTCTGTGCATTTAGTGTTTTGATTATGATGTAAGGAGAGAATTTTCTTTTCTGGTCCAGTTATTTGGTGTTCTATAAGATTTTTGTACATTTATGGTTATCACTTTCTTTAGGTTGGGAATATTTTCCTCTATCATTTTGTTGAAGATATTTTCAGGTCCTTTAAGCTGGAAATTTTCACTCTCTTCTATGCATATTATTCTTAGATTTGGTCTTTTTATTGTGTCCAGGATTTCCTGCATATTTTGGGTTAGGATATTTTATGCTTTGAATTTTCTTTGACAGTTTTGTCAATATCTTCTAAGGTATATTGTACACCTGAAAGTCTCTCCTCTATCTCCTATATAATGTTAGTAATGGTTAAATGTATAATTTCTGACCTCTTTCCTAAGTTTTCATTTGTGTTTTATTTATTGTTTCTACAAACACTTTTAGGTCTTGCACCACTTTGTTCAATTCATTCACCTGTTTGATTGCGTTTTTCTGTATTTCTTTAAGGGATATATTTGTTTCCTCTTTAATGTCTTCTACCTGTTTAACTGTGTTTTCCTGTATTTTCCCAGTTTGTTATTTATTATCATAAGTAGATAGGTCAACTTTCTGACTTTCAGGTATATCTGGGGCTTGCTGTCATTTGGGTTCTAATGATGCCAAAGTATATTGGCTTCTGTTGCTTATGGTCTTGCACTTGTACTTCTCCATCTGGTTATCCCTGGTGTTAGCTGGTCTGGGTGTCTCTGTCTGATACCTGCCTCTTGTGTCCCTGGGTTACATCAGGTCTCCTTGTAGGTCTGTAGTCCTGGTTGTAGCAGACCTTCTGTGAGACCTTCTGACTGTGGGGTCTTCAGAAATGCATGGATGCCTGTAAGCTGTTGCCCTGGCTACAGTGGCTTTTATGGGAGGGCATCAGACTGTTGTATCTTCAGAGGGGCAGTCAAGCTACTGCCCTGTGTGTAGCTGTTCTTCTGAAAGGACTTTAGACTGTGGGGTATTTTGCTCTGTAAGCAGCAGAAGTCCAGGGAGGCTTTCAGACTGTTGGTTCAGTTGCCCAGCTGCACTCCATGTAGAAGAGTTCCAGGGAGATGTTCAGACTGTACTGTCTTCAAAGGAGCAGACAAACTGGTGATCTGCCCCAGCAGAAAGCACAGGCTGGAAAGGGAGTGGAATTCAGGGGTGCAGGGTTAGGTAGTTATGAGTCCAGACTCCACTGGGCTCCTTGTGATTCCCACAAGCCCTTCTATTTAACAGTGTCCTAATTGCACTCATTTATTTAGATAACAAAACATTGGCAGTTACAGAGTATTTGGATTATATATTTTGGAAGTACTTGTAGCAAAATTTTATAAGGTCAATTTTATGTGGCATTTACTTCAGAGTGGTGGCCACTTTGGGCTTGAAGTACTCTTTTGTAAATACTCAGTGAATTTTTATCTGACATTTAAAAAGAAAACTTTATTAATTTCTTTACTTATGCATGTTATATCCTAACTGCCTCCCATAGCCTTCTTCCTGGCCTACACAAATCCCTCCTCCCATTTGCCCCTCTCCCTTTTTTTTTTTTTTTTCAGAAAAAGATAAGTTGCCCTATGTACCACCCCACTCTGGAAAATTCAATACACTTAAAGGAATTCTCTCCCACTGAGGTCCAACTAGGCAGTCCAGTTAGATGAAGAGGAGCCAATAACAAGGGACAAAGTCAGAGATCTAGGTACTCTTTGGCTGGTTGTTCAGTCTCCATGAGCCCCCACTAGTTCAGGTCAGTTGACTCTATAGGTCTTCTTTTGGTGACATTGACTTCTCCAGTTCATTCAATTCGATTCCCCAGTCCTCTACAAAACTCCCCAAGTACCACCTGATCTTTGTATGTGAGTAATTGCATTTTTTCCCATCTACTGCTGAATGAAGCCTCTTAGGAGACAGTTATATTAAGCTCCTGTCTGCAAGCATAACTGAGTATTATTGACCGTAATTTGAGTTTGTGGGGTTTTTCTTATTTGGGAATTTCTCAGCTCTAGCCTGACCTAAGTCACAAGACATTCCTGGCAAAACTGGAGTTCTTGCAATGGCTGACAATTGCTTAGGTAATGGTTCCTTAAGACAACTCCCTGATAAGTTATTTTGACATGTAGGAGTTGACTTTCTAAAAGTCCTTTTGTCTAAAAATCAACAGAAGGCCATCTGCAAGACTCTTTCGAGTTCAGTTCATTAGAGTAGATCTGTTGCTAGAAAGCTGTAATGCATCCTATAATGTCAGTATTTGATGTGAATAACTAAGAACAGAGGCAGAAAGGCATGGTTTCCTTGTGGCATTTAAGATCATGGTAATAACCATTTTCCAACAAATTAATATCACTTGTTCATTTTCATGAGAAATTTTCCAGTTAACCAACTGGACTGCATTTATAAAACTATGTGCAAAGTCCTGTGCTAAAAGCTATAAGACACACAAAGAATGAGTCATATTCCAACCTCCTAAAATAGTTTTAGAGAAAATTTATACTTAAACATAATTTGTTTCATTTTTAGTTATGTGTATGTGTCTGTTTGTGGATGTGTATCTGTGAGTAGAATGTCCATATAGGCCAGTAAAATCCATTGCTTATCCTAGAACTAGAAATACAAGCAGGTATAAGCTGTATGAAATGGGTCTTGCAAGACAAACTTTGGCACTCTAAAAGAGGAATACACAATTTTAACTACTTAGCCATCTTTCAAGCGCCTCTAAGAGTATTACTTCTAGAATATATTAGAAATACTATGCATAGAAATCCTTTATTTACTTTTATTTGAGACATATAACACAATTTGTTGAATATGTATCCACAAGTCAAATAGACATCATCATCTATTTTGTCTGTATATATCTATGATCTAGAATGATTGCTAAAGCATTATAATCAATCTACACCCCTCATAGGCCCTCAATAACTAATAAATATCTTTATTAAATATCTAAATATCTCAAAATTACCCAGTGTTGTGAATTAATAAATTAATATTTTTACTATCCCTTTTATTGGGTGAGACTCTACAAATAATTAGTATTTCATTTTAAAAACAATGTGATCTGTTAATTTGTCAGGTGTATTTTTATATGAAGTTCTATCTTAGTGAAAAAAATTCTGTGCCTTAAAAATTGTTCAGTATGGGGTATTGTAAAAATGATTATTCCTGTTTTAAGGTTATTATATAAAAGCATCATTTCCCCCATCTTTTATTCCCTCCAAATCCTCTTATATAATTCTCCTTTATATACTTTAAATTCATGGATTCCGATTGCAATAGAATATTCTGAGGATATCTCTTGATTCATGAGAGTAGAACTTTTGTTGATTCTCATCCTTAGAGTTAAATATACACCTTGACTTTACTTAAGATTTAAAACTTCTACTCTACTGTGAACTCATGCTGTTTGTTTAAGATATCCTTAAGAGAACAAAAAATAAACTTAGTTTGAATTTCCCATGTGATAGAAATGCTTACAACAAGGGTACAAGTTATTTACCCTTCCATGACCCTTACCCAAAGTAACACATGTATGTCATTTCCTGAATGAAGCAGATACATAAGTTAAAAATAATTCTCTACTTATAAGATGCTTTCTATGCTGTTCAATAAATACAGAGTAAATTGCTTTGTTAGAAATATACAGCATTAGCAAAGAGACATAACAAACACCACCTACACATAGAAAAACAGAACTACAAACATAGGGACAACACACACAGAAACACAGGGACAAAAAGACAAAAGTGACAGACTTCAGGTAGGCAGAGATTCTGACTCATACAACAGACAGGAAGAAGATAAAAGGTACAATGAACATGAAGTAGAGAATTAAAATCTGGACTACTTCTTGATTAAACTAATCCAGGGGAAGAGCATTTATTTGTTCTCTTAATGGAATGGTTATGTATTTCTGGTATATCTAGTGCATTATAATCTATGCAGACTACTTTTTCTATAAACCATTGTTACACACACACATACACACACACAAACACTGTGTGAGATGCAAATTATATGCATGTTTCAAGGTTTACCATTTGTTATTGTATGCATAAAGTTACATATTTTATTTTTCTTTGTTTGCTTTTTGAAAAAGATTATTTCTCAGACTCACACCATTATAGACACCAGGCCTCCTGGTCTTTATCCCATTCATTTAGAAAATGTTTATTATTGTTTTCCAAATATGCTTATATTTGGGCGATTGTTTTCATGAGATTTTATGGGTATTTTTCTGAATTTACTAGGATACATAATCTTCAGGAATTTCACAGAACTTCTAGTTCTTATCATTCTGCAATGATCTATGAGTCTTAGATGAAGGAGTTGTTTGGTATACGCATCCACTGGAGTTGAACTTCATAATTCTGCATTTTTATTTCTTGTAGTTTTCTGTCAGTGTGTTGTCTGTTGCCAAGGGACATTTCCTTGATTGTCCAAACTCAAGAGGGCACCTTAGCTCTCTTTCCTAGAATACTGTTTTACCTGTGTCTGGCCAGTGAGCCTCAAAACTAAATTCCTATCTCTAACCTTGACCTCCTACCATAAAGGACCTTACAAGCAGAGAGAGAGAGAGAGAGAGAGAGAGAGAGAGAGAGAGAGAGAGAGAGAGAGAGAGAGAGAGAGAGAGAGAGGGAGGGAGGGAGGGAGGGAGGGAGGGAGGGAGGGAGGGAGGGAGGGAGAGAGAGAGAGAGAGAGAGAGAACACAAAGATCCACCTGTTCATTAAAAACATATCTAGCTTCTCCCCTATATACTTGCAAGGCTGAACCATGTCGCCATCAAGGTAGGGGATTATAAGCCAAGTCACTAAGGGCCTATACATTTAATATTTTTGGTGGCATAGCTTGAGGCCACCCAGTTGGTTTTGCCTCTTCTCGTATAGCAAAGAGCACAAGACATCTCCCTAGCAAGTTGTGGGATAGACAATAATACCAGGAAGTTTGGTAAGGTAGAGCAGGCAAAGACATGGAGACATGTTGGGCACACCCCTGAGGCTTAGTTGACTCCCAGCTCCCTGCCAGACTACCGACTTGAAACATTGCCATGCCTCTCACATAAAAGAAACATGTTCTATGTTCATGTGGGGTAAAACAGAATTCCCTATGCTAATGAGGTACCTAGAGGCCCAGAGGGATTAGCCAATAAGCTTTCCTTCTCAGACATTCCTCCCAGTAATAAAGACCACTCTGAGAAAGGGGATATGGTTTTACCCATCTATTTTCTGCCATGACAATACACTGTTAAGAACCATGGACTGTCAATTTTCATCAAAATCTACCCTGGAGAGCCATGAAGAAGGCCTTCGCCTACAGAACCTCAGCCTAATATCCCATAGAAAGCCAACCTGCTGTCTCCAAGCCAAGGACAATCACTCCAGTCCACATGAGATCAGCTAGAGCTCCCCCCCCCACTAGACTCTGTACTAAGCTGTGCCCTCCCCCCTGCAACTCCATTCTCTGCTCTTCCACTACTCTCACCAGATCGTCTGTGAACTCCATGGCTGTGGTCTCCTCACAGACTCAGGAACACCCTGAACCACTGAGGCTTTTCCACCCCTGGAGCAGTGTGGCACTTCCCTGTAGCCCAGCACCTGCCCTGGGGGCAATCAAACTTCACGAATTCTGCTTCCTCAAGCAGCTGTGCCCAGTGGCTGAGCAGACATGGGCCTAAAACCCTACAACTTGCCTTAAAATAGGCAGAAACTTTCCATTATTTAGCATTGTACTGTATGTAGGCTTTTAGAGGCATACTCCATCTGCATCTCTACTTGACACACTTAACTATGTCTGAGAAATGCAATATATATACATCAGAATAATTAATGTATTAAGTCCTTAAATTTTTATCATATTTTATGATAAGAACTTGGAGACATTTTTCCACTACTCATTTTCCATACAAGCAATTTCTGTCTATTATATATACAATGATGCATTTTCAAGCATCATAACTAATAAGCACTTTCAAAAAAGACACTGTAACTATACATTGACTATTTTTACCTCTTCTACTGTGCTTCCTCAAGTCTTTGGTAATTGTAGTCTGTTATTTACTTCTGTGTGATTTTTGCTAGATTATACCAACAGTGAGGTCACTCTATCATTGACATTATATTCTTTATGTATTCATTTAGTTAGCAATGTTCCCAAGGTCTATTCACATTACAAATTAGATCACATCAATGGCAATACTCTATGGCTTTCATGGCAGCGTAACAGTCATTCTGTATGTTTACTCTACTTTATCCTTTCCTGTGTTCATGACTACTAAGATTTATTCCATAGAATGAGTGTCTATCATGTCTAGTATTGCAGTAAGCAGGGACACAATTACTTTCCTACATTTTTTCTTGAAATATATAATTGCTATTGATATTAGTGTCTAGTCTTAATCTCCCTCTCAGTCTCCCACCAATCCTCTCCACCATAACTCCTCCTTGTGTCTCCAAGGGGATGTCCCCATCTCCCACCACTACCACAGCAGATACCCCCAGTTCCTGGGGCCTCAATCTCTCAAGGGTTAGTTGCATCTTCAGTCACTGAAGCAAGAACAGGCAATCCTCTGCTGCATATGTATCAGGGGCCTCATATCAACTAGCATATGCTGCCAGGCTGATGGCTTAGTATCTGAGAAATCACAGAGGTCCAGGTCAGTTGAGACTGAGGTGTTCTCATTGCACCATCTGCCTCCTCAGCTTTTTCCAGCTCTTTCACAATTCAATAACAAGGGATCCTGGCTTCCATCCATTGGTTGGGTGCTAACATATGCATCTGACTCTTTCAGCTGCTTCTTGGGCCTCTCAGAGGTCAGTCATAGTAGGCTCCTGTCTGAAAATACACCATATCAAAACATCTGTATCAGTATCAGGCCCCAGGACCTCCCCATGAGCTGGATCTCAATTTGGGCCTATCACTGGGTCTTCTTTCTCTCATGCTCTTCTCCAATTTTGTCCCTGCAGTTCCTTCAGACAGGAAAACTTCTGAAGTCAGAGATTTTTAATGTGGCATGACGACCCCATCTCTCCACTTAATGTCCTGTATTTCCACAGGAGGTGGACTCTACAAGTTCTCTCTTCCCACTATAGACCATTTCATACAAGGTCCTTCTATTTGAGTCCAGAGAGTCTCCCCCCCCCCAGTTCTTAGGTACATTCTAGAGAGTTTGCCCATGTCCTACCTCATGAGATTGCCTGTGTCCATTCCTTTTGCTGGCCCTCAGGGCTTCAGTGCTGCTCCCCTACCCCAATACCTGTTCATGATCACCCCTTCTTCTCTCTGTCCCCTGTTGTACCTGGGTCCCTTCTTCCTCTGCTCCCTCTGATTGTATTACTGTCACTCCCAAGCAGAATTGGGACATACTTACTTGGGCTCTTAGGCTGGTTGACCTTCTTGACTTCCTGGGTATTCTGTTTTTTGTTTTTTGTTTGTTTGTTTGTTTGTTTGTTTGTGTGTGTGCATATAATACTAATAGTGTATTACTATTAGTGAGTATGTACCATGCATGTTCTTTCGGCTCTGAGTTACCACACAAAGGGGTAATATTTTCTAGTTCCATCCATTTTCTGCAAAACTCTTGATGTCTTCATTCTTAATAACTCAGTAGTTTTCCATTGTGCAAATGAACCACCTTTCTGTATCTATTCTTCCATCGTGGGACATTTTGGGTTGTATACAACTTCTGGATATCATAAATAAGGCTGCTATGAATACAGCGGAACATGTGCTTCTGTGGCATGGGTGGCATCTTTTGGGTGTATGTCCAACAGTTGTCTAGATGAGTTTCAGCATTGCATATATATACTATCATATCTTCGACAAATAGTGATATCTTTACTTCTTCTTTGCTAATTTGTATCCCCTTGATCTCTTTTTGTTGTCTTATTGTTCTAGCTAGAACATTGAGTACTGTATTGAATAGATATGGGGAGAGTGGGCATCATTGTCTTTTCCCTAATTTTAGTGGGATTGCTTCAAGTATCTATTGATTTCATTTGATATTTGCTGTTGGTTTGTTGTATATTCCTTTTACCATGCTTAGGTATAGGCCTTGAATTCCTGACATCTCCAATACTTTTAACATAATGGAGTGTTTTATTTTGCCTAATGTTTTTTCAGCTTCTAATGAGATCATAATGTGATTTTTTTCTTTGAGTTTGTTTATATAGTGGATTTCATTAATGTATTTTCCTATATTGAACCAATCTTTCACCCCTTACATGAAGCCTACTTGATTGTGGTAAATGATGGTTTTCATAACTTCTTGGATTTGGCTCACTAGAATTTTTTTGAGTATTTTGCATCCATATTTATAAGTGAAATTGGTTTAAAATTCTCTTTTTTTTGTTGAGTTCTTGTGTGGTTTAGGTATCAGAGTAATTATGGATTCATAGAATGAAGTCTTATGCAGTGTTCTTACTCTTTCTATTTTATGGAATGTATTGAGGAATGTTGGTATTAGCTCTTCCTTAAGGGTCTGCTAGAATTGTACACTAAAGCCTTGTGGTCCTGGGATATTTTTGGTTGGAAAATATTTAATGACTTCTTCAATTTCCTAAGGGTTTAAGGGCCTAATTAGATAGTTTACCTGCTCTTTCTTTAGCTTTGGTTCATGGCAGTTGTCTAGACAATCACCCATTTCATCTATATATTCCAATTTTATTGAGTATAGGCTTTTGTAGTAGGATCTGATGATTTTTTGAATCTCTTGTTTCTGTTGTTATTTATTCTTTTATAGTTCTGATTTTGTGTGTGTGTGTGTTGTTGTTGTTTTGTTTTGCTTTTTGTATTTTTTGGTTTTTTTCTTCTTTTTTAAAAAATAGATATTTTCTTTATTTACATTTCAAATATTGTCACCTTTCCTAGTTTTCCCTCCTAAAATACCCAATCCCCTCCTCCCCTCCTCCTGTACCCCAACCCAAATACTCCAGCTTCCTGGCCCTGGCATTCCCTTATACTGGGGCATAGAACCTTCACAGGACCAAGGGCCTCTCCTCCCGTTGATGACCGACTAGACCATCCTTTGCTACATATGGAGCTAGAGTGATGAGTCCCACCATGTGTTTTCTTTGATTGGTGGTTGAGTCCCAGGAAGCTTTGGGGGGTACTGGTTAGTTCATATTGTTGTTCCTCCTAGGGCCTGCAAAATACTTCAGCTCCTTGGGTAGTTTCTCCAGCTCCTTCATTGAGAACACTGTGCTCAGTCTAGTGGATAACGGTGAGCATCCACTTCTGTATTAGTTAGGTACTGATGGAGCCTATCAGGAGACAGCTTTATCAGGCTCCTGTCATCAAGCTCTTGCTGGCATCTGCAATAGGGTCTGGGTTTGGTGGTTGTGTATGGGATGGATGGGTCAGTCTCTGGATGGTCATTCCTTTAGTCTCTGCTCTGACCTTTGTCTCTGTAACTTCTTCTATGGGTATTTTTGTTCTCCCTTCTATAAAGGATTGAAGTATCCACACTTTGGTCTTCCTTATTCTTGAGTTTCATGTGTTATGCAAATTGTATCTTGGGTATTCTGAGCTTCTGGGCTAATATCCACTAATCTCTGAGTGTATATCATGTGTATTCTTTTGTGATTGGGTTACCTCAGTCAGGATGATATCCTCCAGATCTATCCATCTGCCTAAGAATTTCATAAAGTCATTGTTTTTAATAGCTGCATAGTACTCCATTGTGTAAATGTACTACATTTTCTGTATCCATTCCTCTGTTGAGGGACATCTAGTTTTTTTCCAGCTTTTGTCTATTATAAATAAGGCTGTATGAACATAGTGGAGCATGTGTCCTTATTACAAGTTGGAACATCTTCTGAGTATATGGCCAGGAGTGGTATTGCTGGATCATCTGGTCCAACTTTGTGAGGAACTGCCAAACTGATTTTCAGAGTGGTTGTACCAGCTTGTAATCCCACCAGCAATGGAAAAGTATTCATCTTTCTCCACATCCTTGCCAGCATCTGCTGTCACCTGAGTTTTTTATGTTAGCCATTCTGACTGGTATGAAGTGGAATCTTAGAGTTGTTTTGATTTGCATTTCCCTGATGACTAAGAATATTGAACATTTTTTCAGGTGCTTCTCAGCCATTCAGTATTCCTCAGTTGAGAATTCTTTGTTTAGTTCTGTCCTCCATTTTTAAATAAGTTTATTTGGTTCTCTAGTGTCTAACTTCTTGAGTTCTTTGTATATATTGGATACTAGCCTCCTATCAGATATAGGATTGGTAAAGATCATTTCCCAATCTGTTGTTTGCCTTTTTGTCTTACTGACAGTGTCCTTTGCCTGACAGAAGCTTTGCAGTTTTTTGAGGTCCCATTTGGTGATTGTTGATCTTACAGCACATGTCATTAGGGACCATGCTGGCTTAGTAAGTTAGTAGGTGTCTCTTCTCTAATAATGATAATTTCCCTAGTTCTGATTTTGTTGATTTGGATACTATCTCTGGGCCCTTTAGTTAGTTTGGCTAGGGGGTTACCTATCATGTTGATTTTCTAAATACCCAGCTTTTGTTTTTGTTGGTTCTTTGTGTCATTCTCTTTGTTTCTCTGTAGTTGATATTTCAGCCCTGAGTTTGTAAATTTCCTTCAATCTAATCCTCTTGGGTGTGTTTGCTTCTTTTTGTTCTGAAGCACTCAGGTGTACTGTTCAGTTGTTAGTGTAGGATCTCTCCAGTTTCTTTACAAGGGCCCTTAGTGCTATGAATTTTCCTCTTAGCACTGCATTCACTGTGTTCCATAAGTTTAGCTCTCCTGTATCATCATTTTCATTGAATTCCTGGAAGTATTTAATTTCTTTCTTTAATTTTCCTTGACAAAGTTATCATTAAATAGAGAGTTGTTCAGTTTCCATGGGTATGTGTGTTTTCTGTTGCTTTTATTATTATTGAAGACAAGCCTTAAGTCTGTGGTGATCTGATAGTATACATGGGATTATTTCAATCTTCTTATATCAGTTGAGCCTTGTTTTGTGACCATATTTTAGGTCAAGTTTGGAGAAGGTCCTATAGGGTGCTGAAAAGAAGGTGTAGTCTTTGTTTTAGGGTGAAATATACTGTACATATTTGTTAAATCCGTTTGGTTCATAACCTGTACTAGTTGTACTAGTTTGACTGTCTCTGTTTAGTTTTTGTTTCGATGACCCGTGAATTAGTGAGAGTGCAGTGTTGAAGTCTCTGATTATTATTGTAAGGGGGTAAAGTGAGTGTTTTGAGATTGAGTAAAGTTGTTTTTTTTTTTTTTATGAATATGGGTGCCCTTGCATTTGGGACATAGATGTTCAGAATTGAGACTTTCTAGTGGTACACTTTTTCTTTGATGAATATGAAGTGTCCTTTATCTTGCTGGGTAAGTTTTGGTTGACTGTCTATTTAGTGGATATTAGTTTGGTAACTCAGGCTTGTTTCTTGGGATTATTTGATTGGAAGACATTTTTCCAGCCTTTTTCTCTGAGGTAGTATTGTGTCTTATGTTAGCTTATGTCTTTTTATTGGGGAACTGAGTGCATTAAAATTGAGAGTTGTTAAAGACAGATGATTCTTAGTTCCTGATATGTTTGTTGTTGTAGGTGGCATTATGTGCAGGCAATTCTCCCCTTTTGGCTTTGTTGTGAGATAATTAATATCTTGATTTTTCTTTGGTACCTTTATGTACCCTGATTGTGTTGGAATATACTTTCTAGAATCCTTTTGTGTATCTGTGCGTACAGTGTCCACATAGGCAAGAAAAATGCATTGGTTTGTAGAGGCAGGTGTTAGCATTATGACATGGGTCTTGTGAGCCAAACTAATTTACTCGGCAGGCAGGGGTGGGTATACAAATTTAACTACTTAGCTCTTTTTCTAGCCTCCCTAAGAATATTGTCTCTAGAATATATTAGAAATATTATGCACAGAAGTTCTTTATTTACTTTTATTTGAGAAATATAACACAATTTGTGGACTATATAAATAAATGAATTTTGTAGATATGATCATGTATTTTGTCTATTTATATCTATGATTTAGGATAAAAGTAGAGCATTATAATCAATGTAAACCCATCATAGGCCATCCATAACTAGTGAATATCTTTTTTTTTTTGTTTATTTGGTTTTTATGAGACAGGGTTTCTTTGTAGACCAGGCGGGCCTCGAATTCAGAAATCTGCCTGCCTCTGCCTCCAGAGTGCTAGGATTAAATTTGTGAGCCACCACACCCGGCTTAGTGAATATCTTTGTATCTCAAAATTGCCCACTGTACTGAATTAATGAATTAATATTTTTACTATTCCTTTTATTAGGTCAGATTTATAAATATGCTAGTACTTAATTTCACTACAATGTAAACAATAAATTTGTCAGGGTTATTTTTATAAGTTCTATCTTACTGAAGAAATTCTGTACCTTAATTTGTTCAGTATGGGATATTTAAAAAAATGATTACTCCTAAAGTTTAATGTCATTATATAATTGCATCATTCCCCATTCTTTGCTCCCTCCAAATCCTTTCATATAAGCCTGCTTTCTATGCTTTAAATTTATGGATTCCCATGGCAATGGAATATTCTCAGAATATCTCTTGAATGATAAGAGACTGGAACTTTTGTTGAATCCCATCTTCAGAGTTAAATATACATGCTGTGGTTGCTTAAGTCTTAAAACTTCTACTCTACTGTGAACTCATACTGTTTGTTTAAGATATACATAAGAGATCAATGTATGGATAAACTTGGTCTGAATTTCCCATGTGGTGGAAATGCTTACTACAATTAAGATATGTATCCTCCCATGACCCTGATCCAGAGTAACTTAAGACTAGTCTTGAACTCAGCCATCAACCTGCCGCTGCCTCCAGTGCTGGGACTAAAGGTGGGCACCAAAATCCCTACCTCACATGCAACTAGGCAGGTCTGTGCTGAGGAAGATACAAGCCTTCAATGTTATTCTAAAGGTACTTCTTAAGCATTTCTGGATCTGAGTTGTATTACTAACGTGATTTTTCACAAAAGTATAGGGTTTAGCATTTAAAATAACTACTACACATATTTTAGGGTCAAACACTTAAGACTCAGCACATCTCCTAAAATATTCATTCAGCTTTCTGAGACACTTGTCCCCAATTCCTCAAGTAAACAAGCTTCGAGAAAGGGTGTTGGGAGAGGTAAAGCTTGTTTTATTTATTTAAATTTATTTAAATTTGTATTATTTCCAGAAAGTAGCAAATACATAAATTAAAAACAATTCTTTACTCATATGATGCTTTCTATGTTGTTCAATAAATACAGAGTAAATTGCTTTGTTAGAAATTAACACCATTCACACAGAGACATAGTAGACACCAGTCTCACAAACAGAAACACAAATATACACATAGGGAGAAGACATGGAAACAGACAGACAAAAATGACAGACTTCAGGTAGGCAGAAATCCTGACTTATACAACAGACAGGCAGAAAAGAAAAGGCACAATGAACATGAAGTAGAGAATTAAAATATGGACTCATTCTTGATTTTAAAAAATCCAGGGGAAAAGTATTTATCTCTTCTCTTAACGGGATGCTTATATATTTCTGCTAACTCAGAGTAAGTCACTAATGAATTATAATCCATGCAGATGACTTTTTCGTTAACTGTTGTTAAATGCATGTGTATATATACACATATTTTGAAATACATGTATAGACCCTGCTGACTGTGTAATATAAATTATATGCATGTGACCCATCCATCAGGTCCAGTTATTCGTGGGTCTCGAGGGGACTCTTCCTAAAACCAAATGGGGGGTGAGAGAGAAAGGAGACCAAGCACATAAACGACATGGAGCCAAATCTGAATCTTGTCAAGGTCTCGTTGTATTCAGCAAAACTTGTAGTTTTTATACAAAAAAGATAAAAGGGAAATAACCTTTACGCAGAAGGGCAGGGGAGGGGGCAGTGGTAATTTTCCTTGGTGATTACAATGATATCTAAAAGTACATCTTGTGGTTATGACGTCTGCTGTTTGCGTCAGTCAGGACTGGCGTCATCTTGTGGTAATTGTTGGTGACCTTCATCTGGATTTAGTCAGCTTGAGGAGGGGGGGTCCATCTGGGAACAGTCCGTTGGTGACCTTTGTCTGGACTTAGTCACCTTGGGGAGGAGGTCCAACTTTATGTCCTAAGACTTGGTAGTTCACTTGGATTATTATAAAGAATTTAGTTTTGACTCCCAACATGCATGTTTCAAGGCTTATGATTTGGTACTGTGTTTTTTGTTTGCTTGTTTATTTGTTTGGTTGGTTGGTTAGTTTTTGAAGAAGATTACTTCTCAAACTCTCAGCATTATAGACAGCAGGTCGCATGGAATTTGTTCCATCAATTTAAAAAATCTTCACTATTGTTTTCCAATTCTGCTTATGGAAAGCGTTAACTGAGGAAAAAAAAAAACCCTGATAACTCAGCGAGGTAACTTTATTTTCTTAACTATATACAAGATATCTATAAACTTCTAGCTCTTTAGAAATCCCTTTCTCTGGAGCTCTTTCAAACCCAAGAGGGTACCTTAGCTCTCTTTCCTAGAATACTGTTTAACCTGGGTCTGGCTAGCTGCTTCTCTATTTTCCTAGGAGTCCAAAGAGAAAATCCTTATCTCTAGTCTGGATCTCCTAACCATAGAGGATCTTCCAAACTGAGAGGGAAAGAAGAGGAGGAGGTACAGAAGGAGACCGAGAGAGATCAAAGATCCAAGCTCCTCTCCTCCACCTTGCAAGGCTGAACCATGTTACTATCATGGTGTGGGTCTCCAAGCTAAGTCAGTAAGGGCCTATACATTTCACCTTTACTGTAGGGTAGCTTGAGGTTACCAGTCACTTTGCCTTCAGTCATCAAACAAAGAACACAAGACCACTCCCTATCAAATTGCCTTAAAATAGGCAGGAAATTACCATTATTTAGCATTCTTATCTATGGACGCTTTTAGAGGCACACTCTTGCTGCATCTCTACAGAACACAACTCACAGCATCTGAGAAATGCATTATCTATTTAACTTTTTGTGTTCTGCTAACAATTATATTTTCTATGATCAATAATCAAATATTCTCTAACAGTGGAAGCTGGTACTCAGCAAGGAAGTGTTCAGACAGGTACTGGTGCATGTGAAGATTTTTTTGGGGGGTGCTTTATGTCTCAAGTATATGGTGCTTTCAACTATAGTGACTTACCTTCAACCTCTGGAGGCAAGGAAGAGCAATAGAAAAATAGGTTGTGTGTTTTGAAAATCTCTTGGATATTCCTTGCCAAAACTTAAAACTGGACTTTAATGAACAGTGTTGTGGTTTGTCTTAGACTGTTTTTGGCTCCTGAGCATTGGCTTACCAGATAAGAAAATTACACAAGTTAGTAATGTATTTTTATGTGTGTGTTATAGAGTTTTACATTTTAGACTCTTAATATGATTCCTCATGATTTCTTTAGATATCCATATCATTATTTCATATTTCTTCCTCCTTCCATATTTATTGCCCTTTCTACTCTCTAATTATAGCCCCCAGGTTTACCTATTTACTTATCAGTAATTAAAATGGAAAAGATAGTTCTTAATCATGGATTCATTTTGTCATTTCCACCAGCTTTATGTTTTTTTCTTGGCATCACTTAGTCATTTATTCTCCTTGTAGTACTTATCTTTAAGCTGTTTATTTGTGTCTTTTTTAAATGTCTTAAAACCATTGATGACTTATTTTATTATTTAGTTTTTAACTCTGTGAGCTTCATCTAGAAAATTCTCATTTGTGAACATTTCTAAAGCACTAGTAGCTTTTGGAAAGATAATACTAGATTGTTCTTTCATATTGTTGGTTGTTCTGTGATGATATCTATGCATATGAACTTCATTCTGAGTTTTTATTATGGACAGTAACTGTTAAGCAGAAGCAAAATGCATTCCTGTTAGTCCTGAATACTGGAAATTACTGGGGTGAAATGATTTCAGATGTATAGAGGAGACAGGACTGGTATACAGGATGGGCAACTTGGTCCAGGTTTAGAATATTGAGGTAAATGATGGACATATTTCAATACACAATAACCTCAAATACAGTAAAAATATCTAGGAATCAATCTAACCGTGAAAGTAAAGGAGCACTAAAGTGAAAATTCGAATTACTGAAGAGATAAATCACTAGAAAATGGAAATACATCTCTGTTGATGATCTGCTAAAATTAATATTATGAAAGTAACCTTTAATCAGAAACCTATGTTGAGGTTCAATAAAATCCCAATATAAACTTCTACCCCATAATTCAAAGAAATATAAAAAACTATCCTAAAATTCATATGAAATCCAAAAATAATTAATAATCTTAAAAATCATATGCAAATGGCCAATGGTCTAGGGATTATAATTCCAGATATGAAGATATATTACAAAGTCATAGAATGAAAACAAAAATCAGAACAACAGTGAGTATACATAACTTTGGCCACTTAATGTTTGCAAAACATTTCAATAAAAAGCTGTAAAAGAGAAGGCATTTTCAATAAATAGTGGACTCCATATGCAGAAGAAATTAGAGTCATATCTATTATTTTGCATAAAAATTAATGGATAAGACTAGTGAGGACCTAAACAAGATCTATCAGCAAATGTGAAAGACTGAAATTGCTAGAAGAATAACTAGTCAGTACATGATATAAATTTAGGAATAGACTTTATGAATATGCCTTCTTTGTCCCAATATTTAAGGCTGAAAATTGACAATTGGGATTTCATAAACTTAGTATCTTATGCACAAATAAACCTTCTAGAACAAGATAAATAAATAATCAATTGGGTGAAGGAAAACCCCAAAGAATATGAGAGACCATCAGTGGTGGCACATGACTTTAATCCCAGCACTTGGGAGGCAGAGGCAGACAGATTTCTGAGTTTGAGGCCAGTCTAGTTTAAAGAATGAGTTCCAGGACAGCCAGGGCTACTCACAGAAACGCTGTCTCAAAAAAATAAAAAACCCAAAACAAACAAACAAACAAACAAAAAACAAAACAAAACACAAAAGAATACAAGAAAAATTTACAACTATATATCTGGCAGATGATTATATCTAGGATATATAAAGAGCTCTAATAAACAAAGAGTCAGAAAAACAAACGACCAATTAAAAATGGTCCTGAGACCTGAATAGAGATTACCAAAGAAAGAAACATGGAGATGAAGTTTGTCAAAAAATTTTCAGCATTACTGTCAGTTATAAACATATGAAGCAAAATTATTTTGAGATTTCATCTTATCCAAGTGATATGGCAAAATTAAACGAATATTGAACAAATTGAAATGAATAGGAAACTTGTATTAACCGTGGGTAAGATTTCAAACTGGTACAGTCACTTTTCATATATATATGAACTTAAAATAGACAAATAGACATAATTCTATCTATAAATACAAATATTTGATTATAATAAACATTTCTTGTTTTAGAGGACAATGATCCCTCCAAGAGCGAAAGACAACCTAACAGAAACCCAAACACAAGGCATGGCAAGCCCTCCTATGAATTGTTTGTCAGAGATATCCAAGAAATTCCCAAAATATATAGACTATTCCTACTGCCCTCAAGGGGTAAGTTGGATAGTGGGAAGTGAAAACACAATGCACATTTCAAAAAGGGTTAGTGATCTTTGATTTGCAATTTTCCTGAATATTATTCTCCGAACACTAGCTTCCATGGTACTTAAAAACAACAGGGAAACTTCCAAAGGAAAGAAGCCACTCACAGTATTACTCACTCATGTTGTCTATGAAACACAACAATGACTAGCCTGACATAATAACCCTAAGGGTGCAGCCAGGCATGTATAGCTTGGCCATAAACCAATAACCTTCTAATTAGACTGGAGACTTGATCAAGTAGAGGAAAAAATGCTATTATCTAATATCCCAGAACTAGACACTAGATAATCACTTAGTGTTACGGAAGTCATGCATATTGAAGGAGCATCTATAAACAATACTATAAAACAGTATAACACTTAATAAAAATTGAAATACTTGTACTTATATTCACAAGTAAGTACAGACTTAACTATTTTTTTTTGTTTTTTTACTCTGTTTTATTTTATTTTATTTTATTTTTTAAATTTTTTATTAGGTATTTAGCTCATTTACATTTCCAATGCTATACCAAAAGTCCCCCATACCCACCCACCCCTACTCCCCTACCCACACACTCCCCCTTTTTGGCCCTGGCGTTCCCCTGTACTGGGGCATATAAAATTTGCGTGTCCAATGGGCCTCTCTTTCCAGTGATGGCCGACTAGGCTATCTTTTGATACATATGCAGCTAGAGTCAAGAGCTCCGGGGTACTGGTTAGTTCATAATGTTGTTCCACCTATAGAGTTGCAGATCCCTTTAGCTCCTTGGGTACTTTCTCTAGCTCCTCCATTGGGAGCCCTGTGATCCATCCATTAGCTGACTGTGAGCATCCACTTCGGTGTTTGCTAGGCACCGGCATAGTCTCACAAGAGACAGCTACATCTGGGTCCTTTCGATAAAATCTTGCTAGTGTATGCAATGGTGTCAGCGTTTGGATGCTGATTATGGGGTGGATCCCTGGATATGGCAGTCTCTACATGGTCCATCCTTTCATCTCAGCTCCAAACTTTGTCTCTGTAACTCCTTCCAAGGGTGTTTTGTTCCCACTTCTAAGGAGGGGCATAGTGTCCACACTTCAGTCTTCATTTTTCTTGAGTTTCATGTGTTTAGGAAATTGTATCTTATATCTTGGGTATCCTAGGTTTTGGACTAATATCCACTTATCAGTGAGTACATATTGTGTGAGTTCCTTTGTGAATGTGTTACCTCACTCAGGATGATGCCTTCCAGGTCCATCCAATTGGCTAGGAATTTCATAAATTCATTCTTTTTAATAGCTGAGTAGTACTCCATTGTGTAGATGTACCACATTTTCTGTATCCATTCCTCTGTTGAGGGGCATCTGGGTTCTTTCCAGCTTCTGGCTATTATAAATAGGGCTGCTATGAACATAGTGGAGCATGTGTCCTTCTTACCAGTTGGGGCATCTTCTGGATATATGCCCAGGAGAGGTATTGCTGGATCCTCCGGTAGTACTATGTCCAATTTTCTGAGGAACCGCCAGACTGATTTCCAGAGTGGTTGTACAAGCCTGCAATCCCACCAAAAATGGAGGAGTGTTCCTCTTTCTCCACATCCACGCCAGCATCTGCTGTCACCTGAATTTTTGATCTTAGCCATTCTGACTGGTGTGAGGTGGAATCTCAGGGTTGTTTTGATTTGCATTTCCCTGATGATTAAGGATGTTGAACATTTTTTCAGGTGCTTCTCTGCCATTCGGTTTTCCTCAGGTGAGAAATCTTTGTTCAGTTCTGAGCCCCATTTTTTAATGGGGTTATTTGATTTTCTGAAGTCCACCTTCTTGAGTTCTTTGTATATGTTGGATATTAGTCCCCTATCTGATTTAGGATAGGTAAAGATCCTTTCCCAATCTGTTGGTGGTTTTTTTGTCTTATTGACGGTGTCTTTTGCCTTGCAGAAACTTTGGAGTTTCATTAGGTCCCATTTGTCAATTCTCGATCTTACAGCACAAGCCATTGCTGTTCTGTTCAGGAATTTTTCCCCTGTGCCCATATCTTCAAGGCTTTTCCCCACTTTCTCCTCTATAAGTTTCAGTGTCTCTGGTTTTAAGTGAAGTTCCTTGATCCACTTAGATTTGACCTTAGTACAAGGAGATAAGTATGGATCGATTCGCATTCTTCTACATGATAACAACCAGTTGTGCCAGCACCAATTGTTGAAGATGCTGTCTTTCTTCCACTGGATGGTTTTAGCTCCCTTGTCGAAGATCAAGTGACCATAGGTGTGTGGGTTCATTTCTGGGTCTTCAATTATATTCCATTGGTCTACTTGTCTGTCTCTATACCAGTACCATGCTGTTTTTATCACAATTGCTCTGTAGTAAAGCTTTAGGTCAGGCATGGTGATTCCACCAGAGGTTCTTTTATCCTTGAGAAGAATTTTTGATATCCTAGGTTTTTTGTTATTCCAGATGAATTTGCAAATTGCTCCTTCTATTTCGTTGAAGAATTGAGTTGGAATTTTGATGGGGATTGCATTGAATCTGTAAATTGCTTTTGGCAAGATAGCCATTTTTACAATGATGATCCTGCCAATCCATGAGCATGGGAGATCCTTCCATCTTCTGAGATCTTCTTTAATTTCTTTCTTCAGAGACTTGAAGTTTTTATCATACAGATCTTTCACTTCCTTAGTTAGAATCACGCCGAGATATTTTATATTATTTGTGACTATTGAGAAGGGTGTTGTTTCCCTAATTGCTTTCTCAGCCTGTTTATTCTTTGTATAGAGAAAGGCCATTGACTTGTTTGAGTTTATTTTATATCCAGCTACTTCACCGAAGCTGTTTATCAGGTTTAGGAGTTCTCTGGTGGAATTTTTGGGGTCACTTATATATACTATCATATCATCTGCAAAAAGTGATATTTTGACTTCCTCTTTTCCAATTTGTATCCCCTTGATCTCCTTTTGTTGTGGAATTGCTCTGGCTAATACTTCAAGTACTATGTTGAAAAGGTAGGGAGAAAGTGGGCAGCCTTGTCTAGTCCCTGATTATAGTGGGATTGCTTCCAGCTTCTCTCCATTTACTTTGATGTTGGCTACTGGTTTGCTGTAGATTGCTTTTATCATGTTTAGGTATGGGCCTTGAATTCCTGATCTTTCCAGAACTTTTATCATGAATGGGTGTTGGATCTTGTCAAATGCTTTTTCTGCATCTAATGAGATGATCATGTGGTTTTTGTCTTTGAGTTTGTTTATATAATGTATTACATTGATAGATTTTCATATATTAAACCATCCCTGCATCCCTGGAATAAAACCTACTTGGTCAGGAAGGATGATTGCTTTAATGTGTTCTTGGATTCGGTTAGCGAGAATTTTATTGAGGATTTTTGCATCGATATTCATAAGAGAAATTGGTCTGAAGTTCTCTATCTTTGTTGGATCTTTCTGTGGTTTAGGTATCAGAGTAATAGTGGCTTCATAAAAAGAGTTGGGTAGAGTACCTTCTACTTCTATCTTGTAAAAAAGTTTGTGCAGAACTGGAATTAGATCTTCTTTAAAGGTCTGATAGAACTCTGCACAAAACCCATCTGGTCCTGGGCTTTTTTTGGCTGGGAGACTATTTATAACTGCTTCTATTTCTTTAGGGGATATGGGACTGTTTAGAAGGTCAACTTGATCCTGATTCAACTTTGGTACCTGGTATCTGTCCAGAAATTTGTCCATTTCGTCCAGGTTTTCCAGTTTTGTTGAGTATAGCCTTTTGCAGAAGGATCTGATGGTGTTTTGGATTTCTTCAGGATCTCTTGTTATGTCTCCCTTTTCATTTCTGATTTTGTTAATTAGGATTTTGTCCCTGTGCCCTCTAGTGAGTCTAGCTAAGGGTTTATCTATCTTGTTGATTTTCTCAAAGAACTAACTCCTCGTTTGGTTAATTCTTTGAATAGTTCTTCTTGTTTCCACTTGGTTGATTTCACCCCTGAGTTTGATTATTTCCTGCCGTCTACTCCTCTTGGGTGAATTTGCTTCCTTTTTTTCTAGAGCTTTTAGATGTGTTGTCAAGCTGCTAGTATGTGCTCTCTCCTGTTTCTTCTTGGAGGCACTCAGAGCTATGAGTTTCCCTCTTAGAAATGCTTTCATTGTGTCCCAAAGGTTTGGGTACGTTGTGGCTTCATTTTCATTAAACTCTAAAAAGTCTTTAATTTCTTTCTTTATTCCTTCCTTGACCAAGGTATCATTGAGAAGAGTGTTGTTCAGTTTCCATGTGAGTGTTGGCTTTCTATTATTTTTTTTTTGTTTTTGAAGATCAGCCTTATTGCATGGTGATCTGATAGGATACATGGGACAATTTCAATATTTTTGAATCTGTTGAGGCCTGTTTTGTGACCTATTATGTGGTCAATTTTGGAGAAGGTACCATGAGGTGCTGAGAAGAAGGTATATCCTTTTGTTTTAGCATAAAATGTTCTGTAGATATCTGTCAGATCCATTTGTTTCATCACTTCTGTTAGTTTCAGTGTGTCCCTGTTTAGTTTCTGTTTCCATGATCTGTCCATTGGTGAAAGTGGTGTGTTGAAGTCTCCCACTATTATTGTGTGAGGTGCAATGTGTGCTTTGAGCTTTACTAAAGTTTCTTTAATGAATGTGGCTGCCCTTGTATTTGGAGCATAGATATTCAGTATTGAGAGTTCCTCTTGGAGGATTTTACCTTTGATGAGAACGAAGTGCCCCTCCTTGTCTTTTTTGATGACTTTGGGTTGGAAGTCAATCTTATCAGATATTAGGATGGCTACTCCAGCTTGTTTCTTCATACCATTTGCTTGGAAAATTGTTTTCCAGCCTTTCATTCTGAGGTAGTGTCTATCTTTTTCTCTGAGATGTGTTTCCTGTAAGCAGCAAAATGTTGGGTCTTGTTTGTGTAGCCAGTTTGTTAGTCTATGTCTTTTTATTGGGGAGTTGAGACCATTGATGTTAAGAGATATTAAGGAAAAGTAATTATTGCTTCCTGTTATTTTTGTTGTTAAAGTTGGCATTCTGTTCTTGTGGCTGTCTTCTTTTAGGTTTGTTGAGGGATTACTTTCTTGTTTTTTCTAGGGCATTGTTCCCTTTCTTGTATTGGTTTTTTTCTGTTATTATCCTTTGAAGGGCTGCATTCGTGGAGAGATAATGTGTGAATTTGGTTTTGTCGTGGAATACTTTGGTTTCTCCATCTATGGTAATTGAGAGTTTGGCTGGGTATAGTAGCCTGGGCTGGAATTTGTGTTCTCTTAGTGTCTGTATAACATCTGTCCAGGCTCTTCTGGCTTTCATAGTCTCTGGTGAAAAATCTGGTGTAATTCTGATAGGCTTGCCTTTATATGTTACTTGACCTTTTTCCCTGATTGCTTTTAGTATTCTATCTTTATTTTGTGCATTTGTTGTTCTGATTATTATGTGTCGGGAGGAATTTCTTTTCTGGTCCAGTCTATTTGGAGTTCTGTAGGCTTCTTGTATGTTCATAGGCATCTCTTTCTTTAGATTTGGGAAGTTTTCTTCAATAATTTTGTTGAAGATGTTTGCTGGTCCTTTGAGTTGAAAATCTTCAT
This sequence comes from Mus musculus, assembly GCF_000001635.26. Lineage (NCBI taxonomy): Eukaryota > Metazoa > Chordata > Mammalia > Rodentia > Muridae > Mus > Mus musculus. Next base: position 19,504,814 of record NC_000075.6, on the reverse strand, counting down.
TCTCATCCACTCCTATTATCCGTAGGTTTGGTCTTCTCATTGTGTCCTGGATTTCCTGGATATTTTGCGTTAGGATCTTTTTGCATTTTCCATTTTCTTGGATTGTTGTGCTTATGTTCTCTATGGAATCTTCTGCACCTGAGATTCTCTTTTCCATCTCTTGTATTCTGTTGCTGATGCTGGCATCTATGGTTCCAGATTTCTTTCCTAGAGTTTCTATCTCCAGCGTTGCCTCACTTTGGGTTCTCTTTATTGTGTCTACTTCCCTTTTTAGGTCTAGTATGGTTTTGTTCATTTCCATCACCTATTTGTATGTTTTTTCCTCTTTTTCTGTAAGGACTTCTACCTGTTTGATTGTGTTTTCCTGTTTTTCTTTAAGGACTTGTAACTCTTTAGCAGTGTTCTCCTGTATTTCTTTAAGTGATTTATTAAAGTCCTTCTTGATGTCCTCTACCATCATCATGAGATATGCTTTTAAATCTAGGTCTAGGTTTTCGGGTGTGTTGGGGTGTCCTGGACTGGACGAAGTGGGAGTGCTGGGTTCTGATGATGGTGAGTGGTCTTGGTTCCTGTTAGAAAGATTCCTACGTTTACCTTTCGCCATCTGGTAATCTCTGGAGTTAGTAGTTATAGTTGACTCTGTTTAGAGATTGTTCTTCTGGTGATTCTGTTACCGTCTATCACCAGACCTGGGAGACAGATTCTCTCCTCTGAGTTTCAGTGCTCAGAGCACTCTCTGCTGGCAAGCTCTCTTACAGGGAAGGTGAGCAGATATCTTGTTTTTGAACCTCCTCCTGGCCAAAAAAGAAGTCCCAAAACAGGGCCTTTCTCAGAAGCTGTGTTGCTTTGGCAGTTCCCAGAAGCTGTCAGCTTCTGTGTTGCAGACTCTCCCCTGTGCAGACTAAATTCCTAAGTTCCAGGGAGTCCCGGAACCAAGATGGCGACCGCTGCTCCTGAGGCTGAGGCCGCCTCCCAAGCCAGGCGGACACCTGTCCTCTGGTCAGGACGGTGGCCCGCTGTCTGCGGCCCGCCAAGGGTGCTGCCTCAGCGGCTCTGTGCTTCCGCCTATCCCAGAAGCTGTCCAGTTCTCTGGCGCACCCTCTCACCTGTTCAGACTAATTTCCTAAGTTCTGCTGAGTCCCGGAACCAAGATGGCGACCGCTGCTGCTCCAGACTTAACTATTAATCAAAAAAGTTTTTCTGTACCACAAACAGGGACAACTTCAGAAAAGCAATCAAAATATAGAATTGTGATTCCCAGTCACAATGCATGCACCTAAAAAATTCACCCCCACACCCAATGCTTATGGAATACTGTGGAAGACATGGCAGAATGAGTCAGAGGGTCAGAGAATTTGCTTTTCAATAATGTCTCCTAGTAATATCTGAAGCTACTCTCATAAAGTCTCTGCAAGAAGATGCTTATGTGATTGTTGAACAGATGCTTATGTGTTGAACATCACAAATGGAGATGTCAAATTGGATGGGGAAAAGACCAGGAAGCTGCAGTCCTGTAAAAAGGACTATAGGCAACTAAGGAATGCTGATAAAGGGGGAAACATTCTTCCCCAGGGACAAGAACACCAACTGGTTATTCAATATCAAAGAGTGAGCCTATCATCCACAAATACACGGTAGGTTATGATTAGCATAAGATATAATAGCATATAATAGCATAATTAGCATATATAAATAATATAATATAATATGTATATATATATATTTATGTGTGTGTGTGTGTGTAAGAGAGAGAGAGAGAGAGAGAGAGAGAGAGAGAGAGAGAGAGAGAGAGAGAGAGAGAGAAATTGTCCATATAAGAATTATTACAAAATGGGCAATGAATTTGGAGGAGAGTGAAGAAAGGTACATGGAAGAATTTAGATGGAGAATAGGGATGAGAGAAATACTGTAATTATAATCTCAGAGAAAATAATCTATGGTTTCTGGGAGCAGTTTTATTCACTCATGCAGAATGCCTCCTCTCAAACTTCTTAGAATGGTTTTATACACACTTTATTAATTTTCACTACATTGGATTTGATATGGCAAAGTAATTACTGTAACAAGTCCCTAAATTTTATCGTATTTTATAAGAACTTTGAGACATTTTTCTTCTACTCATTTTCTATACAACACATTTTTATTATATACACAATGATGTAACTTTAAGCATCATAACTAGTCAGCAACTTCAAAAAAGATACTGTAACAATACACTGACTATTTTCACCTTTTCTATTGTGTTGAGAAATGTTTATTCAAAGGCTTAGTGCATTTTCTGTATATGTATAGTCACACAGTAATTCATGTATCCATGTTTCCCTGTGCATGTACACATAGAAGACATGTATTGACAATGGATATATATACCTCACTCAGGATGATTTTTTTCTAGTTCCATCCATTTGCCTGCAAATTTTATAAAGTCATTGTTTTTAATAGCTTTGTAGTACTCCATTGTGTAAATGTACCACATATTCTATATCCATTCCTCAACTGAGGGATATATGGGTTGTTTCCAGCTTCTGGCTATTATAAATAAGGTTGCTATGAATACAGTGGAGCATGTGTCCTTGTTATATGTTGGAGCATCTTTGGGTATATGTCCAGGAGTAGTATAGCTGGGTCCCCAAGTAGTATTATGTTCAGTTTTCTGAGGAAGAGCCAGACTGACTTCCAGAGTTGTTGTACCAGCTTGCAATCCCACCAGTAATGGAGGAGTTTTCCTCTTTCTCCCCTTCCTCATCAGCATCTGCTGTCACCTGAGTTTTTGATCTTAGTCATTCCATAAGAAGCTCAAAACAAAGGAAGACCAAAGTGTGGATGTTTCAGTCCTACTTAGAAGGGGAAAAAAATAATCACAGGAGGTAGATGGTGGGAGGGACCTGGGGTGAAGAGACGAGGTGAAAGGCAAAAGAGGGAGATAGGATCAGGTGTGGGGAGATGTACAGAAGACCAGAAAATTGAACAGAGGTGTGTAGCAATGGGGGATTGGGAACTGGTGTTAGCCACCAGAAAGTATCAGATGGCCAGAAAGCAAGAGGCTCCCATAACCCCACAGGGATGACATTAGCTGATGTTATTCCAAACAAAGAAGAGAAAGAACCTGTAGAGTTTATATCCAGAAGTTAGGAATGGCCCCCCAGTTGAGGGATGGGGTCACCCAAAAAATCTCAAAAATTTTAATGCAGAATTGCTAATGTCTAAAGGAAATACAGGAAAAAACATTGATTCAGAGATGGAAGGAAAGGCCATCCACCTAGTTATCCATTCTATATGCAGACACCAATCCCAGGTAATATTGTTGATGCCAAGAAGTGCTTGCTGACAAAAGTTTGATATAAATATCTCCTGAAAGTCTCTGCCAGAGTCTTACCAATATAGGTGTGGATGCTTACAGCCAACCTTTAGACTGAGCATAGACCCCAATGGAGGAGTTAGGGAAAGGACTGAAGGAGCTGAAGGGGTTTGCAACCCCATAGGAAGAACAACAATATTAACCAACTAGACCTCACAGAGCTTCCAGGGACTAAACCACTTACTAAAGAATACACATGGATTGACACATGGGTTCAGCTTCATATGTAGCAGAGGATGACCTTGTCTGGCATCAGTGGGAGGGGAGGCCCTTGGTCCTGTGAAGGCTTAATGCCTCAGTGTAAGGAAATGATAGGACAGTGAGTTGGAAGTGGGTAGGTGGGTGGGGAAGCACCCTCACAGAAGCAGGGGGATAGGAAAGGAGGAATGCAGAGAGGAAACTATGAAGGGGGATAATATTTAAAATATAAAAATAAATAAATAAATAAATAAATAAATAAATAAAAATACAATAAAAATTTAAAAATAACAGTACTTTATAATGCATTTTATATGATTTTATTATACTTCATAGAACTTTTTATTTGACAGTTTTGTCAGACCTCATTATATAATACAGTCTCAATGAATGAATATTTGCTTGCATCATCACTGAGAAGCATCAGAAATCACTCCAAGGAAGAACATAGATAAGACAATCTTTTGCATGTTGGATGGAACTTTAATAAATGACTGAGCCACATTGAATCTGCAAGACAACTATTCAGATTATAGTCATATTGGATAATTTTAAAAATTACAGTAGGAGAAGAATTGTCTGGAGATACTATAGTCATAGTTCTGGAACACCATACTTGAGAATATAAACTAATATCTAATCATTTCTGATAGGAAATAAGTAAGAGATCAAAGTAACATTACAATCGATATCAATAGGGCAAAACAATGAATTTATTGAAATTAGTTACATTAGTATTTGTGCAGTATTAATTTAAGGCCCTTACAGGGTAGTCTTTTAACACCTTAGTGATAACTTTAAGAGGGGGAATGACTCAGATGTGTCATGAAAAGCCCACAAAAAAAGTTGAAATCTAAAATGTATGCTTAAATTTCAGGCATTTCCATAGGTCAGACTCTTTTTTGGGTAGTTGGGATGATCTGAGCCTCTTGTAGGTATCTTGAATTGTCTGAACATCATTCAGGAAAGCTGGCCTTTACTGAGTATCCTCAGTAGTCTATGCTGTATATATAATCTTATGAAAGGAGGGGTCTGTGTATCTATTCAGTTGTTAGGACTCTCATTGCTTCTGTGTTGTTTTCTTAACGAGTATTAGAGAACATTCCTTTAGAATTTTTAATCTCTGCATGATGGGGTGTTTTACTTTGCTTTGAAATATTCAAAGTCATAATGAGTGTTCCTCCAAGATGTAATATTTTACCCCTGATAAATTGTTACACAGCAGAAATTCCTATTTGAAAGTTTACCATAAATGGACGTTGGATGAGACTGTATCAATACCACTAAGAAATAACTTGAGATGCCTTTTTGGATTTTTTGTTTGTTTGTTTGTTTTTGTTTTTGTTTTTCATTTAGAGAATAAACATGGCATTTGACTTCAGAGTAGAGGTGAATCATATGATCACTTGTATTTGTCTATGAATATATTAGATTAGTTGTTTGAATTGTCAGTCTGAAGCTACAATGAAAACTTTCATTTGAACTAAACTGTACTGCCATTTTTGATCATTTAAAGTTTTAAAATATTTAAACAGTGGTATTCAGAATTGGTATGTAGTATATTTTTCGATTCATACATATAAACTTCTTACTTATTTCTTCAGTCTTTTAAAGCTGTTGCTCTTTTATTTGTTCTATATTTGGAAAATACTATAATAGCAATTAAAATATAATTCTTGTGTGAGTTTCTAAAATTGCTAATGAAAATAATAAATATAATGTCTAACTCTTCAAAAAATTGCCCCTGGTGATATTTGGATGATAAGTCCTGCTTTATATATGAGACATGTATTGTTTATAAATGTTGTAAATATTAATGAAGGAACTGTAATTTGTAAGTGAAAAATAATCTAAGTAACACAAGACTATCAGGCTACATACTTTTAGACAGGGAGCTGAAATTGTCAAATAAGTTCTTGAAGACAGCTTTTTACCACAAATATATAGCGATCTATTACCTAAACATAAAAGTTTGAAACAACGTCTTTCAACAAGTTTATTTACAGTGGAGCAAAATTTTTCCCACATTTTAGTAAAAATCTAAAGACTAGGTCATGTTAGTTCCCACTACACATGATATAAATATATTCTAAAATGTACATAATAGTTGATAATGACAAAAAAGGTGAGTTGCGGTAATATCAGAAGAACAACAAGTAATTAAGCAAAATTGAGACTCACTTTGTCTGGGTTAATGGAAATAAACTATTTGAAAAGATTGTACAGGAATATAGACAGGATGAATGTCCACTCTATAAATGTCTAGAATATTATTTTTGAGAATACATGTATAGAAATAAAAAACGATCCTGTTATTACAATTTCTCTCTTCTCAAAAATATTACACATAATTATATTTTTATATTGTATTTACACCCACACAGATAACCTGAACTCTTAGCTCCAAACAAATATTTTTGTCACATGTGGCATCTACATTGCTATGACGTGAAATAATATTCACAAGTTAGAAGATAAGGATATAGTCTTATCAAATTGATATCAAGCACTCAAATAATGGCAAGGATATTTTTGTATATCTGACTTCTTAGAAAAGTGTATCATAATGATTTGAGTGAAGATGGTTTTACTGGGAAACATGTGAAAAATCTACTATTCTCATAAATAGGTTATTACAGGCATAAAAATAACTTCACACAAATGTAGCTTTCTGAACCAATAAATTTATACATGAACATAAGTAAGTCAAAATCAGTGTCAAAACCAGATGTCTACTGTGGTATGACTGATGGTTTACAATTGCTAGACCCTAGAATCTCTTTGATCAACTAAACAACTTCAATAAGAATAAATTTTATCCACTGAAATTTTGATGCAACGATAACCCTTTGAGGAAGTCTTTTGAGTTACTTTCAGAACTTCCTCAGACTTTTAGGTATTGTTAACTTCCCGAGTGTTAGGGATTCTATATTTTCAGTGTAATACCTATGTCATAGGAGGACACTCAGAGTTTTGCCCCTGATATCCTGTAAATATGGGATTATCTACAACTTCCAAAACCTGCTAAAGACTCACCAAAATGTAGAATTTGAATTGACTATCTTATATATGAACTAGTGATTATTTATATCTGAAATTATAGTTTCAGTATTTCTGAAATAAATGTGATAGACAACATTTATAGAAGAATGAGATTTTTTTCTTATTTCAAAACCTATAGCATTCTTATAAATGGAAAGATTTTGTCGTATAATATTTTATGACACTAACAAAATGTAACAATGTGAATGGATTTTGCATTTTAAAAGTAATGAAACCAAGTAATGAAGAAGTTATCATGACTCACAAAGACAAACATTGTAAGGACATAGTAATTAGTTAATGAGTTATAATATTGATTAAACTGAACCAAAGTAGATGTTTTTCTGGGATACATCTTATCTGACCCCAAAACATGAAGTAAAACAGACTCTAAATAATCTATCTACTTAAACCTATTCTTTCACATTCAATAGCTGCATATTTCTATCATTAAGACAGTTCTATGCATTTTCAATAAATTGGAAGCACAGCCATTGAGGTTATGCCTCAGTAAATTAGAACACAAAACTATGGAAAACAAATGATCCCAATGATGAGCTGCCTCAAGGATCCTTTTATTTCTTTGCTCCTCAAACTGTAGATAAAAGGATTTAGCATTTGAGGGACCACACTGTACATCATGGATGTTATTACATTGCTAATGGAAGAGTTAGAAACTGAAGCATTCATGTACACACCTAAACCAGTGCCATAGAATAAAGATACCACTGAAAGATGAGACCCACAGGTGGAAAATGCTTTATGCCTTCCACCAACTGATGGGATCTTCAGAATAGAGGACACAATTTGAATATAAGAAAAAATAATCCCAGATAGTGGGATAACTGAAAATACAATGGTCGCAGTATAAATAAAAAGAATATTGATAAATGTATCAGAGCAGGAAAGCTTTGTGATTTGACCAAGCTCACAAAAGAAGTTGGGGACATTCTGTTCTGTGCAGAAGGACAGTGGCAATACCAGAAGTGTATGGAGTAGTGCATTTATAGTGCTGATGATCAGGGAAAGTAATACTAGGCAAATGCATAGGAAAGGGTTCATAATGATTGTATATCTTAGAGGTTGGCAAATGGCCACATAGCGGTCATAAGCCATCACAGTGAGGAGACAGCTTTCTAAAACACAAAATGTCAAGATAAAACATACCTGAGACAAGCAGCCTATATAAGTGATGCTCTGGTCATGTACTTGGATGTTCAACAGCAACTTTGGGACTGTTGTTGTGCTTGTGCAGATATCAGTGAAAGATAGGTTGCAGAGAAAGAAGTACATGGGCGTGTGAAGGCGGGAGTCTTTGCTTACAGCCAGTATAATGAGTAGGTTTCCAATGATGGTGATAAGGTACATGGACAAGAACAAGTCGAAAAAGAGGGGTTGCAGTTCAGGGACATATATTAGTCCTATGAGAAAGAATTCTGAAATACCTGTTTGGTTTGCAGATTCCATGTATATGCTTTAATATTGACAAAATGTGCAATGAAAATAGATTATTTTGTGATAAATAGCAATACCACATTAATATAGGACAGATATAAACATAATTTAATATTTTGACTTACTTTTAACGATTTCAAAGATAATGAGATATAATGCATATTTAAATAAATGTTCTCACTGAAGCTTGGAAAGTAAGACTTCCAGGTAAAATGGACTTCCTGCTCTTGCATAGGATACAGGTTTGTTTCTCCATATTGTTGTCTGGAAGCTCACAACTTTCTGTGACAAGCTCTAGAATTTATGATTTTTTTCTGTCTTCTAAAAAGTATGATCTCACATGTGGTATTTGAAAACTGACACAGACACATGCTAAGAAATGAAAATTAAGAATATATATATATATATATATATATATATATTCTTTGATTTTTTTTTCCTCTAAAGCTTGAAAAACAGTGCATATAAAATAAAACCTTTCTTAGTTAAAAGATGAACTACAAAATACTTCAGGATTTTCTCTATAGCCTGCCTCTACTTCTCCTGTTCATTTGTGTTCTAATATCTATTCAATCTATAGAATAAAAAGGTATTTGCAAATATCTTGACAAGTGATGAGACTTCATTGAGTAATAATGCACAGTTTTTTTCCTTTAAAGGTATCCACACTTTCACACAAAATGGCAGACTGCAATGAATGTGTCAAACTCAAAATCAATAGCAATAGCCAAATAATTTGGCTTAAGTCAAAATCTTCTCTTATTATTCTCCTTAGTTTTGGGTGAACTTGTTCATGAATTTGATGTACTTATGAGATGATAGCATAGAACCAATAGACACAACCAGCAGAGGAAAACTCCGATCCTTGCTCTTTTTTGTTCAACTTCAGTCTATGAACATTCTGCACCTATGTCTCCAGAAAATGTATAATTACCAGTCATAAATCGTCACAGACATAACAATATTTTCACATTTTAGTATTTAATTTCAAATGTAGTCTTAAGTTTTCTTTCACTTTATGCACTCTAAAATTTACTTATTAATGAACCTTAAAGAAATGCAGAACATCATTTCAGGTAAATTTGAGTTAAAATTTGTTAATTCTGCCCATAATCTTCCACCTCATAAGTGCTGTCACTGAAAAATAAAGGAATCTGCTTTAGAAATCAATTTTACAGGAAGTATAGAGAGCATGTTGTTGACTCTCATTATCTTAAAATTTTTGATGTTTTAACAAAATACAGAACATATCATTAGGTTTAATATTACAGTTGAAATATATCAAAATAATATAAATTATGAAAAACTGAGTTTTTGTTAAACAATTTGTAGTTTCTTGACAAGGACTTACAGATAACATAGACTTAGAAAACTAGATGTAGAAAGAAGGAGAGTACTCAGGAAGAGCAATGATTTTCTTTTCATATAAAATAGGAAAATAGCTATAATAGAAATAATTATTTAGTCTAGTAATTACCTCACGCATTCTGCATTTATAAGATGTGCATGTTACATACTGTGTTAATGAGACACATCAGGAATTTATTTCAGACTATTGTATTAATTTTATAAATATTCAGAAACTGCAATTAAATGAGAAACCTGGCTTTGCTCCTCTCACTAGAAACCAGTTTGAAATGATGCTCAGTTCACAGCTTAGACTTCTTAATATATATAATCAAGTTATATATCTTAATTTTTATGGCATTGTAAGCATTTGTACTGGAATTAAGTTTCAGACTGACTTCCTGGAAATTTTTCAATGATAAAATATAAAAAGAACAAGAATTGTCAACACTGTACTAAATATTTAATATCCTTAATCAAGATACTGCCTACAACTACTCTGTATGTACATGTTTGTATATGTGAGTGTATATGTGTGTATATGCATATATGTATGCGTGAATATTCAATTAGTCTAGGCATATTTTATCATGTTCAGTGATAACCTGATTTGAAAAATACCTAATTAGTTACATAAGAAAAAATATTTTGATTGTTAACCTCAGAGGTATGTTGTGAAAAAGTATATATAATAATAAAAAAAACTTCTGGCATTTTAAATGCAAAAGTTAGTGTATTCTCTACTGTGGATTATGACTATGTGATAAAATAAATAATGCAAGGCTGTCTATATAACAATAAACATTAAAAATATACCTTTCCCAATTATTGATTTACTAATATTTTCCAATGCAATTAATGAGTTGAAGTTCGATCTATCACATGACACATGAATTTCTTATTTCTGGGGAGAATAACTATACTGTCATATATGTATCATTTCGTGACAATATTCTATTTTATGGTATTAACATAAATCATAGTTCTCCATTGTCTTGAAGTTGAATCCTTTACTCATAAAATCAGAATATGTATCATAATTAAACTTGAATTTGTAATTGATGTTTTCAAAATTAATACTAATAGGTACAATAATATTTTATAAATTTTTATTAGTACCACATTCAAGTATTTGACAAAACCACATGGGTTACTTTACTTAAGTGATGAGAAATATGCTTCCTATCATTTATTTATGAATACCCATTTAATAATGATCAATGAACAAATGATCATGTTGAATTCAATATCAAATATATTTGAAAAAAGAAGATGAATGAAGAGAAATATTCAAGGAATAAATTTTATATGTTTATTACTTTGTTATTTTAGAAAGTTATGAAATACATCAATATATCTAACCTGATTAATTGTGTCAAGAAGCATGGTATTGTCATGTGTATCTTTTACCAAAATAAAGGACTTGCCTCCCTGGTTCTTCTGATTTCTATCTTATACATTTAAGTGATACATAGACACCCCTAAACCTTATGAAACAAGAAATCTGAAGATTTGATTTTTCTGCAAACTCAAAGACAACCAAAAATATTTAATTACTTTTAAGCCATCAATTTTAGCCATTTTAAAAGAGAAACTTAGCAAACTAACATTTTCATCAAATCTCTGGATACTACTACCACAGCACCTTAAAGTAATATGTGAATGATTTAAGATAGCCATTATAGTCAAGAAATGACCAATGTCTGGTCATAAGAAAATGGGCAGTGTTCGTCTAGATAGTATTTTACAGGCAAAATGAAATATATGTGTATTACAGTATAAATATGTGTGTTAAACACACCAAAAATTTACAAGTGAAGTAAAGCTCTTATTTCTCATAAATTATGTTACATGCCCTTACTTCCTCTAAGAATAGAATTGTAAGCCTTACCATGTACCAGTAAGATACTATGATAATGTATTTGCTACCTTACTGACAATAATCCTCAGAATCTCACCTGGAAGTTGTACAAGATTGGCTGCCTTAGGACTCAATGGGCCCCTGGAGAACCATGATCATCTTTGGTTGATGCAAATCTTTGGTTGGATGATGTTTCATTCTAACACACAAAGAACATTAAGGAGTTAGTCACAGGGTGAGTTTGACAGTAAAGTATAGGTATCATAGGTATTTAATATCCAAGGCTTCCCACTAGACCCTGTATTTCATTGTAATTCCAATCCCAAGGGAGCACTGCTTAATGACTGAGTATATAGAAGTGTAGAATTAAATGTGCATGATTTGATGACCCATGAGGTTAAGAATACTATTCTATTATTTCTGATCCCTTTCATGAAGAGTATTTTCAAAGCTCTTCAACAGAGTTTTACAAGAAGTTCCATTTTTGTTTTTACAATTTATATAGAAAATTTCAATCTATGTTTTTATTGATATGCTCCTTGTCTTATTTTTTAAGTTAATGCTTTGACAGTGTTAAAATTATATACAATTTATTTTGGTTCCTGACCTCCCACACTTTCTTATCCTATTTTTTCAGTATTTTTTGTTTCAGTAAGTGACACATTCAATTTAATCTTACGCAATTGTGTGAAAATCAGACGAGACTTATCCATTGGAGATCAATAAGGTAAGCAGTGAGCATACAATCTAAAGCATCAATTCCCTCTTTCCTTGAATCTCCCCAGAACAAAACGCCAAGCATTATAGGTTCCTCCATCACACCCCATCTGTTGACAGACTGTGGTCAACTATAATTAGTGAAAATCCATTTTTTTGTAATTCCATATATAGGCTAGAGGATGATATTTTGGAATCCTCATGTCCACTATCCGCTGTCTCTTATATTCTTTCTGTTTCTCAGGATTTTCCAAATTTTAAAGAGTAAGATCTAAATGTCTTCTCTAAGACTGAAACACTTTTCACTTATTTAAGCATATTTTGGGCAGACACAAGTTCATCTCTCCTTTTGTTTGTATTGGTTATTTTATTTATTTTACATTTCAAATGTTATACCTTTTCTGGGTTTCCCCTCTCCAAACCTCCTATACCATCCTCGCTCCCCACTTATCCTATGAAGGAGTTCCCCCATGCAGTCAACCACTTCCACCTCAATGCCCTACCATTCCACTAATTGGGATCTGGTTGGGGCATCTAGTCTCCACAGAATGAAGCGCCCCCCCCCCCATTGATGCCAGATAAGGCAATTCTCTGCTACATAAGCATCTGGAGCCATGGGTCCCTCCATGAGTACTTTTTGGTTGTTAGTTTGGTCCTTTGGACCTCTGGGGGATCTGGTTGGTTGATATTGTTTTTCCTATAGAATTGTAAATCTCCTTCAGCTTCAGTCCTTCCCCAAACTCCTCCATTAGGGTTCCTGCAGACACAAGTTTCTGAATTCACTAAAGTTCACTAGAAATAGAAGCTTCTCTTTTATAGTGAAAAGTTTTATCCATGCTAAACGCACACACACACACACACACACACACACACACACACACACACACACATTCTGACAGCAATTTCATGCAGTGTAATTTTAGTTAGGTAGTAGAATTAAATTCTCCAAAGCCTATAACTTCCCATGATATAGGTTTTTGAATGGCCTTAATTAACAGGCATGGATTACTCCTATGCAATGGCCCTTCAAGCCAGGTACTAAGCAATCTCTTCCTCCTATAACATTTAACATTTATGTCATCATTGGAGATATATATGGATGTATATGTGTGTGTGTGTGTGTGTGTGTGTGTGTGTGTGTGTGTGTGTATCTTTCCATCTCAATCATACACTCCATTACTTACTCTTGCTCCCCTTCTACAAGGATAACAGAGGCTCCCCTTCAGTACCACCTGACCTTGGAAAATCCAGTTGCAGTAGGTCTAAGTGCAACCATGTTCACTAAAGTCCAGTTGGGGGAATGGATCCAACAGTAGACAACCAAGTCAGAGATAGCATTGATTCTAATTGTTAGGGGGCCCGCATGAAGACCAAGCTGCATACCTGCAATAAAATTGTACAAGGCCTAGGTCCAGTCCCTGTGTGCTCTTTAGTTAATTGTTGTGTCTCTGTGAATGCCCTGCTCCATGGGCCCAGATTAGTAGACCCTATAGGTATTTTTGTGGTGCCCTTGACCCCTCCAACTCAATTTTACCCCCAATACTTATACACAATTCCCCAAGCACCACCTTCTGTTTGCTTGTGGACCCTACATTTGTTTCCATCAACTGTTGGATGAAACTTCTCAGGTGACTGCTATTCTAGGGGTTCTAGTCTGCAAGTACAACACAATTCCTGCAAGTTCAGGAATTGGCTATCTTACAAGGGTTCAAGTTATGTTCAACTTATATTTAAGTTGGGCCAGCCATTGGTTGACCATTCCCTCAATCATTGCTCCCTGTGTATCCATCACTTGTCTATAAGAGTTAACCATTTAAGACTGCATTTATGCTGCTGGTTGTTGTCACAGCTATGGTAATTCCCCATCTCATGTCTCCAACTAGTCCCAGAGATAACACCCACTGATTTCCATCACTCCTAGTCCTCTCCTTCCCCTCCTTCCATACCCGATCAAGATATCCATACCACCCATCACCCCATCTCCGACCCAGTTCCTTCTCTCCATCTACATATGATTATTGTATTTTTTCTTTATGAGTGAAACTTGCACAGGTTCCCTTGGGACATTTTATTACCAAGTTGCTTTGGGGCTCTGTATTGTACCACGGTGATGATACTTTATATCTACTGTCCAATTATAAGTGTGTACATACCATATGTATCTTTCAGGTAATGCATTATCTTATTGAGCATGATATTCTCAAATTCCATCCATTCATATGAAATTTCATGATGTCTTTAATTTTAATATCTTAGTAGTATTCCATTGGGTACATGTACCACATTTTTAAAAATCCATTCTTCAGTTGAAAAATATCTAGGTTGTTTCCAGATTCTAGCTCCTACCATAAAATTGCTCTTAACATAGTTGTGCAAATGTTCTTGTGGTATAGTGGGGAATCTACTGGGTATACACTGAGGAGAGCTATTGTTATAGTTGAGTCTGGAAGTAGAAATATTCCCAGTTTTCTGACAAAGCACCAAATTAATTTCCACACTTGTAGAAATTTGCATGCCCACCAGAAATGGAGGAGTTTTCCCTTGCTCCACATTCTTGCTAACATGTGCTGTCACTTGAGTCTTTGATCTTAGCTATTCTGGCCCATATAAGATAAAATTTCATAATCATTTTGATTTGCCTTTCCCCAATGACTAAGGGTATTGAACAATTAAGTGTCTCTCACCTATTTGAGATCCCTCTGATGAGAATTCTGTTTTGCTCAGTACTCCATTTTAAATGGGTTACTTGGTTTATTGATGCCTAATTTCCCGAGTTCTCTCTAAATTTTGGATATTAGTCCTCTATCAGATGTGGGTTGGTTAATATATTTTCTCATTCTCTAGGCTTTCATTATGTCCTGTTGGTAATGTTCACAGTCATGCATGGATCCATGGATATGGCAGACTCTAGGTGGTCCATGCTTTCGTCTCAGCTCCAAATTGTGTCTCTCTAACTCCTTCCATGGGTGTTTTGTTCCCAATTCTAAGAAGGCGCAAAGTGTCCACACTTTGTTCTTCGTTCTTCTTGAGTTTCATGTGTTTAGCAAATTGAATCTTATATCTTGGGTATCCTAAGTTTCTGGGCTAATATCCACTTATCAGTGAATACATATTGTGTGAGTTCCTTTGTGATTGGGTTACCTCACTCAGGATGATGACCTCCAGGTCCATCCATTTGGCTAGGAATTTCATAATTTTATTCTTTTTAATAGCTGAGTAGTACTCCATTGTGTAGATGTACCACATTTTCTGTATCCATTCCTCTGTTGAGGGGCATCTGGGTTATTTCCAGCTTCTGGCTATTATAAATAAGGCTGCTATGAACATAGTGGACCATGTGTCCTTCTTACCAGTTGGAATAACTTCTGGATATATGCCAGAAGAGGTATTGCGGGATCCTCCAGTAGTACTATGTCCAATTTTCTGAGGAACCGCCAGACTGTTTTCCAGAGTGGTTGTACAAGCTTGCAATCCCACAAAAATTGGAGGAATGTTCCTCTTTCTCCACATCCTTGCCAGCATCTGCTGTCACCTGAATTTTTGATCCTAACCATTCTTACTGGTGTGAGGTGGAATCTCAGGGTTGTTTTGATTTGCATTTCCCTGATGGTTAAGGACGTTGGACATTTTTTCAGGTGCTTCTCAGCCATTCTGTATTCCTCAGGTGAGAATTCTTTGTTTAGCTCTGAGCCCCATTTTTAATGGGGTTATTTGATTTTCTGGAGTCCACCTTCTTGAGTTCTTTATATATATCTTGGATATTAGTCCTCTATCTGTTTTAAGATAGGTAAAGATCCTTTCCCAATCTGTTGGTGGCCTTTTTGTCTTATTGACGGTGTCTTTTGCCTTGCAGAAGCTTTGCAGTTTCATGAGGTTCCATTTGAGGATCATGAGGATCGATTCTTGATCTTACAGCACAAGGCATTGCTGTTCTATTCAGGAATTTTTCACCTGTACCCATATCTTCTAGGCTTTTCCCCACTTTCTCCTCTATAAGTTTCAGTGACTCTGGTTTGATATAGAGTTCCTTAATCTACTTAGATTTGACCTTAGTACAAGGAGATAGGAATGGATCAATTCTCATTCCGCCATGATAACCGCCAGTTGTGCCAGCACGATTTCTTGAAAAAGCTGTCTTTCTTTCCACTGGATGGTTTTTGCTCCCTTGTCAAATATCAAGTGACCATAGGTGTGTGGGTTCATTTCTGGGTCTTCAATTTTATTCCATTGGTCTACTTGTCTGTAGCTCTACCAGTACCATGCAGTTTTTATCACAATTGCTCTGTAGTACAGCTTTAGGTCAGGCATGGTGATTACACCAGAGGTTCTTTTATTCTTGAGAACAGTTTTTGCTATCTTAGGTTTTTTGTTATTCCAGATGAATTTGCAGATTGCCCTTTCCAATTCATTGTAGAATTGAGTTGGAATTTTGATGGGGATTGCATTGAATCTATAGATTGCTTTTGGCAAGATAGCCATTTTTACTATATTGATCCTGCCAACCCATGAGCATGCGAGATCTTTCCATCTTCTGAGATTTTCTTTAATTTCTTTCTTCAGAGACTTGAAGTTCTTATCATACAGATCTTTACTTCCTTAGAGACACGCCAAGGTATTTTTATTATTTGTGACTATTGAGAAAGGTGTTGTTTCCCTAATTTCTTTCTCAGCCTCTTTATCCTTTGTGTACAGAAAGGCCAGTGACTTGTTTGAGTTAATTTTATATCCAGCTACTTGATTGAAGCTGTTTATCAGTCTTAGGAGTGCTCTGGTGGAATTTTTAGGGTCACTTATATATACTATCATATCATCTGCAAAAAGTGATATTTTGACTTCTTCCTTTCCAATTTGTATCTCCTTGATCTCATTTTGTTGTCTAATTGCTCTGGCTAGGACTTCAAGTAAAATGATGAATAGGTAGAGAGAGAGTGGACAGCCTTGTCTAGTCCCTGATTTTAGTGGGATTGCTTCAAGCTTCTCACCATTTACTTTGATGTTGCCTACTGGTTTGCTGTAGATTGCTTTTATCATGGTTAGGTATGGGCCTTGAATTTCTGATCTTTCCAAGACTCTTATCATGAATGGGTGTTGGATCTTGTCAAATGCTTTCTCTGCATCTAACGAGATGATTATGTGGTTTTTGTCTTTGAGTTTGTTTATATACTGGATTATGTTGATGGATTTCCGTATATTGAACCATCCCTGCATCCCTGGGATGAAACCTACTTGGTCAGGATGGGTGATTGTTTTGATGTGTTCTTGAATTCGGTTAGTGAGAATTTATTGAGGATTTTTGCATCGGTATTCATAAGGGAAATTGGTCTGAAGTTCTCTATTTTTGTTGGGTCTTTTTTTGGTTTAGATATCAGAGCAATTGTGGCTTCATAGAATGAGTTGGGTAGAGTACCTTCTGCTTCTATTTTGTGGAATAGTTTGTGAAGAACTGGGATTAGATCTTCTTTGAAGGTCTGATAGAACTCTGAACTAAACTCATCTGGTCCTGGACTTTTTTTGGTTAGGAGACTATTAATGACTGCTCCTATTTCCTTACGGGATATAGGACTGTTTAGATCATTAACCTGATTTTGATTTAGCTTTGGTACCTGGTATCTGTCTAGAAACTTCATTTCATCCAGGTTTCCAGTTTTGTTGAGTATAGACATTTATAGAAGGATCTGATGGTGTTTTGGATTTCTTCAGGGTCTGTTGTTATGTCTCCCTTTTCATTTCTGCTTTTGTTAATTAGGATGCTTTCCCTGTGCCCTCTAGTGAGTCTTGCTAAGGGTTTATCTATCTTGTTGATTTTTACAAAGAACCAGCTTCCCGTTTGGTTGATTCTTTGAATCCTTCTTCTTGTTTCCACTTGGTTGATTTTGATCCTGACTTTGATTATTTCCTGCCCTCTACTCCTCTTGGGTGAATTTGCTTCCTTTTGTTCTAGAGCTTTTAGGTCAAACTGCTAGGATGTGCTCTCTCCAGTTTCTTTTTAGAGAGGCATTCAGAGCTATGAGTTTTCCTCTTAGAAATGCTTTCATTGTGTCCCATAAGTTTGGGTATGTTGTGGCTTCATTTTCATTAAACTCCAAAAAGTCTTTAATTTCTTCCTTTATTCCTTCCTTGACCACGGTATCATTGAGAAGAGGGTTGTTCAGTTTCCACATGAATGTTGGCTTTCTATTATTTATTTTGTTATTGAAGATCAGCCTTAGTCCATGGTGATCTGATAGAATGCATGGTACTATTTCAATATTTTTGTATCTGTTGAGGCTTGTTTTGTGTCCAATTATGTGGTCAATTTTGGAGAAGGTACCATGAGGTGCTGAGAAGGTATATCCTTTTGTTTTAGGATAAAATGCTCTGTAGATATTTGTTAGATCCATTTGTTTCATAACTTCTGTTTGTTTCACTGTGTCCCTGGTTAGTTTCTCTTTCCATTATCTGTCCATTGGTGAAAGTGTTGTTTTAAAGTCTCCCACTATTATTGTGTGGGGAGCAATTTGTGCTTTGAGCTTTACTAAAGTTTCTTTAATGAATGTGGCTGCCCTTTTATTTGAACCATTGATATTCAGAATTGAGAGTTCCTCTTGGAAGATTTTACCTTTGATGTTTATGAAGTGCCCCTCCTTGTCTTTTTTGATAAATTTGGGTTGGAAGTCGATTTTTTTAGATATTCAAATGTATAGTCCAGCTTGTTTCTTCAGACCATTTGCCTGGAAAATTGTTTTTCTGCCTTTCATTCTGAGGTAGTATCTGTCTTTTTGCCTGAGTTGGCTTTCCTGTAAGCAGCAAAATGTTGGGTCCTGTTTGTGTAGCCAGTCTATGTCTATGTCTTTTTATTGGGGAATTGAGTCCATTGATATTAAGAGATATTAAGGAAAAGTAATTGTTGCTTCCTATTATTTTTGTTGTTAAAATTGGCATTCTGTTCTTGTGGCTGTGTTCTTTTAGGTTAGTTGAAGGATTACTTTCTTGTTTTTCTAGGATGTGGTTTTCGTCTTTGTATTCTTTTTTTTTTCTGTTATTTTCCTTTGAATGGCTAGATTCGTGGAAAGATAATGTGTGAATTTTGTTTTGTTGGAATACTTTAGTTTCTCCATTTACAGTAATTGTAAGTTTGGCTGGGTATAGTAGCCTGGGCTGGTATTTGTGTTCCCTTAGTGTCTATATAACATCTGTCCAGGATCTTCTGGCTTTCATAATCTCTATTGAAAAATCTGGTGTAATTCTGATAGGCTTGCTTTTATATGTTACTTTACCTTTTTCTCTCACTGGTTTTAATATTCTATCTTTATTTAGTGCATTTGTTGTTCTGATTATTATGTGTGGGATGGAATTTTTCTCTGGTCCAGGCTATTTGGAGTTCTGTAGGCTTCTTGTATGTTCATGGGCATCTCTTTCTTTAGGTTTGGGAAGTTTTCTTCTATAATTTTGTTGAAGATATTTGCTGGCCCTTTGAGTTGAAAATCTTCATTCTCATCTACTCTTATTATCCATTGATTTGCTCTTCACATTGTGTCCTGGATTTCCTGGATGTTTTGAGTTAGGATCTTTTTGCATTTTGTATTTTCTTTGATTGTCGTACCGACATTCTCTATGGAATCTTCTGCACCTGAGATTCTCTCTTCCATCTCTTGTATTCTGTTGCTGATGCTCGCATCTATGGTTCCAGATTTCTTTCCTAGGTTTTCTATCTCCAGGGTTGCCTCACTTTTGGTTTTCTTTATTGTGTCTTCTTCCCTTTTTAGGTCTAGTATAGTTTTGTTCATTTCTATCATCTGCATGGATGTGTTTTCCTGCTTTTCTATAAGGACTTGCAACTCTTTAGCAATGTTCTCCTGTATATCTTTAAGTGAGCTATTTAAGACCTTCTTGATGTCTTCTACCATCATCATGAGATATGCCTTTAAATCTGTGTCTAGGTTTGTGGGTGTGTTGGGGTGCCCTGGAATGGATGAGGTGGGAGTACTGGGTTCTGATGATTGTTTGTGCTCTTGTTTTTTGTTAGTAAGATTCTTACATCTGCCTTTCGCCATCTGGTAAATTCTGGAGTCAGTTGTTATAGTTGTCTCTGGTTAGATCTTGTTCCTCTTGTGATTCTGTTATTCTCTACCAGCAGACCGGGCAGACTAGCTCTCTCCCGAGTTTCAGTGGTCAGAGCACTCTCTGCAGGCAGGCTCTCCCCTTTCAGGGAAGGTGCACAGATATCTGGTGTACAGACTTGCCTCCTGGCAGAAGATGCAGGCCTGAAACAGGACCTGTCCCAGAAGCTGTTAGCTTCGGTAGTTCACACTCTCACCTATGCAGACTAGTCTAGGTGGAGTCTGGGAGCCAAGATGTCTCCCACAGATGTTCAGACAAAGCCCTCCTGGGCCAGGTGGGCACCTGTCCTCTGGCAGGGGAGGTGCCCGGATGTCTGGAGCCCTAAAAGGGGGCTGCTTTAGAACCTCTGTGGATCCCACCTGTCCCAGAAGCTGTTAGCTTCTGTAGTCCACACTCTCACCTGTGCAGAGTAGTCTTGGTGGAGTCTGCAATCCAAGATGTCTCCTGCAGATGCTCTGGCAAAGCCCTCCCGGGCCGGGCAGACACTTATCCTCTGTGCAGAGTCACTCCTTAAGTTCTATTTTTGTGAAGGATTGTTTTAGGGATCCTGCATTGTTGTGTTTGTTGATGTTGTTTCTTATAAGGTTAAGAATTGTTCTTTCAATGTCTGTAATGAATGGTGTAAGAATTTTTATGGAAATTGCATTATTTTGATAAGATGGCCATTGTTACGATGTTAATCACACTAATCCATGAGCATGGGAGGTCTTTACATCTCCTAATAACTTCATCATTTTTTTTCTTCAGAATCTTGAAGTTCTATTTATACATGTTCATTTGCTTGGTTAGAGTTACTCAAATATATTATATGTTATTTGAGGACATTTTAAAGTGTATTGTTTCTTTAATTCTTACTCATCCTGTTTACCTTTTGTATAAAGGAGGGCTACTGATTGTTTTAGTTGAGTTTTGTATCCACACACTTTGTAGGTGTTTATCAACTGTAGGAGTTCTCTTTTAGAATTTTTGAGGTCGTTAATTTATACTGTCATACCATCTGTGAAAAATGATACTATGGCCTCTTCTTTTCCATTTTGTATCAACTTGATCTTTATTTTTCTTATTTTTCTGACCAGAATTTCAAGTACTATGGTAAATGGATTTGAAGAGAGTAGGAAGCCTTTTCTTATCACTGAATTTAGTGGAATTGTTTTATGTTTCACTCCATTTAATTTGTTGTTAGCTATTGGTTTACCGTATTGTATATTCCTTTTATTATGAATAGGTATCCATCTTGTATCCCTGCTTTCTCCAAGACTTAATATGAAGGTATGTTAGATTTGTCAAAGGCTTTTTCTGCAGCTAAAGGGATGATTGTGTGTGTGTGTGTGTGTGTGTGTGTGTGTGTGTGTGTGTGTGTTTATGATGGATTACATTGCTATATTTTGTATATTGAACCATCCCTTCATCCCTTGGATGAAGCCTCCTTGATCATGGTTAATGATGTTTTAGGCATTTTCTCATACTCAAGTTGTATTATTTTATGAAGTATTTTTTAATTAATGTTCATAAGTAAATTTCATTTGAAATTCTCTTTCTTTTCTGTGTCTTTATATGGTTTATATTAGCATAATAATAGCCTCATATAATGAATTTGGAAATTCTATATCTATTTTGTGTGTGCTTGAAGCCCCTTGGAATTTTCATGTAATTCTTTTTTTTTCCATTTTTTATTAGGTATTTAGCTTATTTACATTTCCAATGCTATACCAAAAGTCCCCCATACCCACCCACCCCCAGTCCCCTACCCACCCACTCCCCCTTTTTGGCCCTGGCGTTCCCCTGTACTGGGGCATACAAAGTTTACGTGTCCAATGGGCCTCTCTTTCCAGTGATGGCCGATTAGGCCATCTTTTGTTACATATGCAGCTAGAGTCAAGAGCTCCAGGGTACTGGTTAGTTCAAAATGTTGTTCCACCTATAGGGTTGCAGATCCCTTTAGCTCCTTGGGTTCTTTCTCTAGCTCCTCCATTGGGAGCCCTGTGATCCATCCATTAGCTGACTGTGAGAATCCACTTCTGTGTTTGCTAGGGCACAGCATAGTCTCACAAGAGATAGCTACATCTGGGTCCTTTCAATACAATCTTGCTAGGGTATGCAATGGTGTCAGCGTTTGGATGCTGATTATGGGGTGGATCCCTGGATATGGCAGTGTCTACATGGTCCATCCTTTCATCTCAGCTCCAAACTTTGTCTCTGTAACTCCTTCCATGGGTGTTTTGTTCCCAATTCTAAGGAGGGGCATAGTGTCCCCACTTCAGTCTTCATTCTTCTTGAGTTTCATGTGTTTAGCAAATTGTACCTCATATCTTGGAAATCCTAGGTTTGGGGCTAATATCCACTTATCAGTGAGTACATATTGTGTGAGTTCCTTTGTGAATGTGTTACCTCACTCAGGATGATGACCTCCAGGTCCATCCATTTGGCTAGGAATTTCATGAATTCATTCTTTTTAATAGCTGAGTAGTACTCCATTGTGTAGATGTACCACATTTTCTGTATCCATTCCTCTGTTGAGGGGCATCTGGGTTCTTTCCAGCTTCTGGCTATTATAAATAAGGCTGCTATGAACATAGTGGAGCATGTGTCCTTCTTACCAGTTGGGGCATCTTCTGGATAAATGCCCAGGAGAGGTATTGCTGGATCCTCCGGTAATACTATGTCCAATTTTCTGAGGAACCGCCAGACTGATTTCCAGAGTGGTTGTACAAGCCTGCAATCCCACCAACAATGGAGGAGTGTTCCTCTTTCTCCACATCCATGCCAGCATCTGCTGTCACCTGAATTTTTGATCTTAGCCATTCTGACTGGTGAGAGGTGGAACGGCAGGGTTGTTTTGATTTGCATTTCTCTGATGATTAAGGATGTTGAACATTTTTTCAGGTGCTTCTCTGCCATTCGGTATTCCTCAGGTGAGAATTCTTTGTTCAGTTCTGAGCCCCATTTTTTAATGGGGTTGTTCGATTTTCTGAAGCCCACCTTCTTGAGTTCTTTATATATGTTGTATATTAGCCCCCTATCTGATTTAGGATAGGTAAAGATCCTTTCCCAATCTGTTGGTGGTCTTTTTGTCTTATTGACGGTGTCTTTTGCCTTGCAGAAACTTTGGAGTTTCATTAGGTCCCATTTGTCAATTCTCGATCTTACAGCACATGCCATTGCTGTTCTGTTCAGGAATTTTTCCCCTGTGCCCATATCTTCAAGGCTTTTCCCCACTTTCTCCTCTATAAGTTTCAGTGTCCAACATATATAAAGAACTCAAGAAGGTGGACCTCAGAAAATCAAATAACCCCCTTAAAAAATGGGGCTCAGAACTGAACAAAGAATTCTCACCTGAGGAATACCGAATGGCAGAGAAGCACCTGAAAAAATGTTCAACATCCTTAATCATCAGGGAAATGCAAATCAAAACAACCCTGAGATTCCACCTCACACCAGTGAGAATGGCTAAGATCAAAAATTCAGGTGACAGCAGATGCTGGCGAGGATGTGGAGAAAGAGGAACACTCCTCCATTGTTGGTGGGATTGCAGGCTTGTACAACCACTCTGGAAATCAGTCTGGCGGTTCCTCAGAAAATTGGACATAGTACTACCGGAGGATCCAGCAATACCTCTCCTGGGCATATATCCAGAAGAAGCCCCAACTGGTAAGAAGGACACATGCTCCACTATGTTCATAGCAGCCTTATTTATAATAGCCAGAAACTGGAAAGAACCCAGATGCCCCTCAACAGAGGAATGGATACAGAAAATGTGGTACATCTACACAATGGAGTACTACTCAGCTATTAAAAAGAATGAATTTATGAAATTCCTAGCCAAATGGATGGACCTGGAGAGCATCATCCTGAGTGAGGTAACACAATCACAAAGGAACTCACACAATATGTACTCACTGATAAGTGGATACTAGCCCAAAACCTAGGATACCCACGATATAAGATACAATTTCCTAAACACATGAAACTCAAGAAAAATGAAGACTGAAGTGTGGACACTATGCCCCTCCTTAGAAGTGGGAACAAAACACCCATGGAAGGAGTTACAGAAACAAAGTTTGGAGCTGAGATGAAAGGATGGACCATGTAGAGACTGCCATATCCAGGGATCCACCCCATAATCAGCATCCAAACGCTGACACCATTGCATATACTAGCAAGATTTTATCGAAAGGACCCAGATGTAGCTGTCTCTTGTGAGACTATGCCGGGGCCTAGCAAACACAGAAGTGGATGCTCACAGTCAGCTAATGGATGGATCACAGGGCTCCCAATGGAGGAGCTAGAGAAAGTACCCAAGGAGCTAAAGGGATCTTCAACCCTATAGGTGGAACAACATTATGAACTAACCAGTACCCCTGAGCTCTTGACTCTAGCTGCATATGTATCAAAAGATGGCCTAGTCGGCCATCACTGGAAAGAGAGGCCCATTGGACACGCAGACTTTGTGTGCCCCGGTACAGGGGAACGCCAGGGCCAAAGGGGGTAGTGGGTGGGTAGGGGAGTGGGGGTGGGTGGGTAAGGGGGACTTTTGGTATAGCATTGGAAATGTAAATGAGCTAAATACCTAATAAAAAATGGAAAAAAAAAAAAAAAAAAAAAAAAAAAAAAAAAAAAAAAAAAAAAAAAGAAGGACACATGCTCCACTATGTTCATAGCAGCCTTATTTATAATAGCCAGAAGCTGGAAGGAACCCAGATGCCCCTCAACAGAGGAATGGATACAGAAAATGTGGTACATCTACACAATGGAGTACTACTCAGCTATTAAAAAGAATGAATTTATGAAATTCCTAGCCAAATGGATGGACCTGGAGGGCATCATCCTGAGTGAGGTAACACATTCACAAAGGAACTCACACAATATGTACTCACTGATGTATTTTCATAACAAATATTATTAATCCTTGAGAAACTGAAGTCATAAAATCTACCATGAGGTCAAAGGACCTATAAACAATCATGCGTTAGGTAGCCCAGAACAAAATAAACAACCATTACATAGTATCTCTCATTTGGGCATTGTAACTTTGAATCTTCAGATATATGTGTTTCATTAGGATCATCCATAGAGGTGAGAGAATTATCAAGTGCCCATTTGGAGAGATTTTTAAAAGAGTTGAGGGAGAATACATTTGTAAAATGAGTTTAAAATGAATTCATGGAACACCAAAATTCTTAAAGGTATTTGTAAAATGAGTGTTACCATGGAAAAGTGAACAAATCTATTTAATCAAATTTAAATTCTAACCAAATCTACTGCATTGGTTTAACTTTGTAATTCCACTAAAATGTCATATTACTAAACATACTTTCAATACTTTCCATCATTTTGATGGATAATAAATATTAAATACTCTATGTTAAATATGGAAAAGATATTAAAAATACCCCAATAACTCTTAACATGAGATAATATTTTAGTAGTCAATATTCAAGTATTGTAAATTTTAGTCTCCCGCAGAAAAATGAAAACACACACACACACACACACACACACACAAAACAGTTAAAATTCTGGAAACATTAATGAAACTTAAGTAGTAATATATCTTATGTTTTACATTTTTATAATATATATATTATATTATATACATATGTATTATGAAATTTAGAGTGAAGTCAATGGACCTTTAAACAATCATGAGTTAGGTAGCCCAGACCAAAATAGACAAGCATTACATAGTTTCTCTCATTTGGGTATTATAACTTTGAATCTTCAGATATTTGTGTTTCATTAGGAACACCCATAGAGGTGAGAGAATTATTAAGTGTCCATTTGGAGAGATTTTAAAGAGTTGAAGAATATATATATATGTATATATGTATATATATATATATATATATATATATATATATATATATATATATATAAAACAAAGCACACAATTCTGCCATGCAGACTGTTGTTATAAAACATAAAAATAAGTTGAAAATTAATATAAATATCATAAAGCATATATTCTTGGCCTTCACAATGGAAGGAAGTGGAAACAAGATATTTGAATACTATCAGATGAGATCCTGGTACCATAAATTACATAACACAAATTCGCTCCCTATAGTCTCCTAGGATTTATACTCTTGAGTTAAAAATGATGAAGCCAATGCAGTTCTAATGAAGAGCTTTGGATTTAAGTCTCTCAGGGACATGCCTGCTGCTGGGAGGCAGTCTGTGATAATCCCTCATGAAAAGTCTGCTGTGTTGATGTAGCTTCATGTCCAAGACCTTGTTCATAAAGTTGTTTTTTAAGGACACACATTCAAGACTTTTAAAGTTGGATTACAGGTTAGCTGCTACAGCATCCTGATCTTTATGCTGGTTTCTGGGGGTCAGAAGTCTGACACTCATGCTTCTGTAGCAAGTGCTTTAATTGTTGAAATATAACTTCAGACTTCAGGAATACTACTCCAAAAAGGTCTTAGGTGTGGCAGCTTTATCCAAAGTTGTCATTGATTTTTCCACCTATCATCATCTCTGTCAGATTTATGAACAACATGGAAAAGAGAAACCAAACAACTTTTCCAGGATTCCTTCTTCTGGGACTGACAGAGGACCCAAAACTACAGCCTGTCTTTGTCAGTTTGTTCTTTTCTATATATCTGATCACCATCCTGGGAAACCTTCTTATAATCTTGATTTCCATCTCTGATGCCCATCTTCATACCCCTATGTACTTATTTCTCTCCAATTTGTCCTTAAATGACATCTGTTTAAGCACAAGCACGATCCCAAAGATGCTGGTGAACATAAAAGAAAATAGTCAAAGCATTACATACAAAGGCTGCCTCACTCAAATGAGCTTTGTTTTAATTTTTTGTGGCATGGAAAACTGTCTCCTTGCAGTAATGGCTTATGACCGTTATATTGCTATTTGTCACCCCCTAAGGTACACAGTCATCATGGAACCCTGTTTTTGTGTCCTGCTGATTCTATTGTCCCTGCTCATTAGTGTTGTTGATACTTTGATGCACAGCCTTATGGTGCTCCGACTGTCATTCTGCACACACCTGGAAATATCAAATTTCATCTGTGAACTTCCCCAGATCCTCAAGTTGGCCTGTTCTGATACTCTCATTGATAACATATTGATCTATCTTTCTGCATGCATATTTACTGGTATTCCTATCTCTGGAATAGTTTTTTCTTATGTTCACATAATATCTTCTATTTTGAGAATGTCATCATTAGAAGGAAAGCACAAAGCCTTTACCACCTGTGGGTCTCACTTGTCAGTTGTATCCTTGTTTTATGGGACAGCTTTTGGGGTATATATTACGTCTATTATTATGGATTCATCCAGGAATACTGCAGTGGCATCAGTGATGTATTCTGTTGTACCTCAGATGCTGAACCCCTTTATCTACAGTCTGAGGAACAGGGACATGAAAGAAGCTATGGGGAAATTCTTCAGTCGGATGGCTTCTTTTCTATGATATTTTGTTTATTGGGACATCGATTTCTAGAGTAAGTACACTGATAGTTTTTTTTTTTACTGAGCTAGAATATACACTCTTTTCATATGTTATGCTTCTTGTAGAATCAATGTTCTATAACTGTGTCAAAACCTCACAATTATTTCATTTTTTCTGTGATTGTATGACACACTTCTAGGTTTTTATACATAGATTATATTTGCAAGTTCCAACAAACCATTCTGAACCACATATTTTTGTTTTAGAAAATATTATGGCAGTGCAGTCTTAACATTGGAGGTATAAGAAATGAACTAGTTAGGAAAATACTGAAGCAATATTAAGCTTTAATTTAAAAGTAGACAAGAGTTTTCACCCAAGTATACAACTAGGTTCATGAAAATATCTAAATAACAGTTCTATGTTGAGCAAGGAGATGGGCATTCATTCTCTGTGAAACTTACTGTGACATATTAGTCACAGTGCAAATGCTTGTCAGGTAAATATCACTCAGAAAATTCAATTCATTATGTATTGAATTGATGCATTAATGTAGTATTAGTTGTTTTGGATGATTTGGGGAGAAATATCAATGACCAGTGATGGTGTCTTCAGATATAACTGCACAAAGATCATAGTATTAATATTATAGAATAGTGAATAGAGTTTTTTCTTTATAAGAAATTTCATGGTGAAGATTATGTGTGAGGAAATTTTGGTTTCTATCAGACTTCCTGCAACTATTTTTCTTTCAGGTACTGGAAATAGTATTCAAATTCAACAGCCGTTTCTGGTCAGGGTAGAAGAGGCAGAGACTAAGTGTTCCTACTGGTCTCATTGAATAACTTCACAAAATAGCATTTAGACTGGACACCTTTAGTAGGTTGAATATGGCCATATTTCAGACTAGTGAGATGGGTCATTTGGTAAAGGAGTTTACTGCTATAACCTGATGACTGTACACCCTAGATTCCACATGGCAGAAGTAGAAAATAACTCCCATAACTTGTCCTCTGAGTTACATATGCAATCCATAGAATGTGGGGCATGTACATGTAGAAACATGAACAAGTAGTAGATAGAGAGATGATGATAATAGATAGATAGATATATAGATAGATAGATAGATAGATAGATAGATAGATAGATAGATAGAATATAAAAATTTGTGATGTAAAACACATTTTACTGGTAAAGGGAGAGAGCTGACTCATGCAAGCTATTCTTTGACCTCTACATAGGATCCTTGTTAAGTGTTTGCTCATATACCTGATAGCAGACATAACCTATAATAAAAGGCATGTCTGGAGACTGAGTTTAATTTGAAACTTCTAAGAATAAGGACACTGTATATATTTTTTTCTTTTTAATTTTTTTCTTTTTTTTATTAGATATTTGCTTTATTACATTTCAAATGTTATTCTATTTCCTAGTTTCTCCCCCGAAAACACCCTATCCTCTCCTCCATCCCCTTGACCACTAACATACCCACTCCCACTTCCTGTCACTGGCATTCCCCTACGCTGGGGCATAGAGCCTTCACAGGACTAAGAGCTTCTACTCACATTAATGACCAGCTAGGCCATCCTCTGCTACATATGCAGCTGGAGCTGTGAGTCCCACCACGTGTACTCTTTGGTTGGTGGTTTAGTCCCTGGGGTCTCTGGGGGTACTGGTTAGTTCATATTGTTGTTTCTCCTAAGGGGCTGCAAACCCCTTCATCTCCTTGTATACTTTCTCTAGCTCCTTCATTAGGAACCCTGTGCTCAGTCCAAAGGGAGGCTGCAAGCATCCACCTCTGTATTTGTCAGGCACTGGTGAAGCCTGGATCCATCTCATATACAACCACCAAATTCAGACACTATTGCATACACCAGCAAGATTTTGCTGACAGGACCCTGATATAGTTGTCTCTTGTGAGGCTATGACAGTGCCTGGCAAATACAGAAGTGGATGCTCACAGTCATCTATTAGATGGAACACAGGGCCCCTAAAGAAGGAGCTAGAGAAAATACCCAAGGAGCTAAATGGGTCAGCAACCCTATAGGAGGATCGACAATATGAATGAAGCAGTAACCCCTAGAACTGTGTCTCTAGTTGCGTATGTAGCAGAGGATGGCCTAGTCGACCATCAATGGGAGGAGAGGCCCTTGGTCTTGTGAAGATCATATGCCCCAGTACAGGGGAATGTTAGGGCTAGGAAGCAGGAGTAGGTGGGAGAGCAGGGTGGGGGAAGGGTATAGGGGACTTTCAGGATAGCATTTGAAATGTAAATGAAGAAAATATCTAATAAAAAATGAAATGAAAAATGTCACACACACACACACACACAAAGGAAACAGCTATAAAAGCCTTCTGTCAGCAAGCACATGTTGGCATCCACAAAAGTGTCTAGGTTTGGTTATTGTATATGCGATGGAGTCTCCATATGGTCATTCCTTCAGACTCTGCTCCTCATTTTGCCTCTATAACTCCTTCCATGAGTATTTTGTTCCCCCTTCTAAGGATAGAAGTATCCACACCTTGGTTTTCCCATTTCTTGAGTTTCATGTGGTTTGTGAATTGTATCTTGGGTATTCCAAGTATTGGAGTTAATTTCCACTTATCAGTGAGTGCATGCCATGTGTGTGCTTTTGTGATTCGGTTACCTCACTCAGGGTGATATTTCTAGTTCCATCCATATGCCTGAGAATTTCATAAATTCATTGTTTCTAATAGCTAAGTAGTACTCCATTGTGTAAATGTACCACATTTTCTGTATCCATTCTTCTGTTGAGGGACATCTGGGCTCTTTCTAACTCCTGGCTATTATAGGAGCATTGCTTCTAGGAAATACAATGTAATCCTTTTATTACAATGACTCTGTCTTCTGAGAACTAGCAGTTCTTCCTATTTTCATTTGTGTTTTATGAAATATATAATTGTTTACCCTACACTTTTCTTCTTGAAAATATTCCTTTTGCCTTATACTTAGATACCACTAAAGGGCTTAAGAAAAGTACTTCCCAAATAATAAGATAAAATGAAGGATTATGCATTGCCATTCACACAGCAAATCTATAAATAAGTAAATGATTATGAATAAGTAAAGCTATAAAGTTTGATTTTATTCTTAGCACTTTGCATAATATATAAATAACTTAGTAATCATTTAAAATTCAACTGAAAGGTGATATACACAGAAGATATGGGAAAAAACTTGGAGGCTCAAACAATCAAAATAAAACATTTTCTATCTTATTTGGGCTTGCAATATAGAAGAATTATTTTCAAAAACAGAACCTTTTAAACCTTAAAATTTGTGGGAGGACTAAGAGAACCACAGAAATTGTAGAATTGCTGAGGCAATTATGGAGTTGATTTTCATTAGGGTTAGACAGTAGGGTCCACCACCTGATATTCTTAATAAATCCCAGGTAAAATTCTGTTGCTTATGTGGAATAAGATATTTTGCAACTTGTTCATTTATTTTACATTATCACCAGTGTTTTACATTAGGTTGAAGAAATCATGTGGCATTCAGAAACCAAAGAGCTGTCCCACTATTCCCTTCTGAGGTACTTACAGATCATCTCAATACTACACAGCCTATTTTGCGGGGTCTGTTCCTTCCTAGATACTTGTTTACTGTATTATATATTACATACAAAGTAAGAAATAATTTTCTTTCACATAGAATATTTAAGTTCAAGTTGGCAGCCCTCAACTCATATACATATAAACAATGCTAAATTGATTTAGTAGATTGTATATGTGTGTGTATATACATGTGACAATATATATCCATACATTTATGTACAGACATGCAAAAGTTTATATATATATATATATATATATATATATATATATATATCACATAGTATATGTATAAGTATGTAATAATGAAGAGATCATGAGTTAGGTAAGGATGGAGGGCATAAGAAGACTTGGAGGTAGGCAGGAGGTGTGGGAGTAATCATATATGCAAACTCTAAAAAAATTATAGATACCTAATGAATTATCGAATGTAAGAGATTTCTTACTTGATAAGTGCTTGCTTTTCTCTTCTAGAGTACTTGAGGGAAATCCTAGGACCCATGTGACAAATTCAGCCACTTGAAACTCCAGTTCTGATTTGATAGATGTACATGAGGGCAACACACCCAAACATCAATGTAGATTTTTAATATGTTACAGATATAAAATAATTTTTGAAATTAATGAAATATAAACATAACAGAATGAAAGAATCTCAAATAAGTTCAAGAGGAAAAACAGAAATATTTTGCTAAGGGACAAGCAGAATTTTTTCAGGGATATAGTACTACCTGATTTGATTAAGGTTTTTCTGATGTATACCCACAACTATACTTATAAATGTCTATATGTATGTACACCTATAAAGATATAATATCAAATATATAAAATTGGAGAGATTAAATATTTAATGCTTATTTCACATACATTACTTTTTAATAAAATTATTAAGTATAGATGTGTAATTTTGCATTTGATTATGTGAATATTGATGATGTGGTAACTATTGAAGGTAAAAAAAAAATAATGTAGCTAATCAGAATCTATGTTCATTGTCCTATCTCTAGTATTAATCTTGAGTTTTTTTTCAATTCATCATGCATTTGTTATTTTGTGATTTATGACTATATAAGTAATGAATATAAACACTGAGAGAAATAAAATATATAAATAAATATTAGTGTGTGGTCTTGTAGTTCAACCTCAAATATGTCAAAAAGAAAGATAAAATGCAAATCAAAGTGTAGATAGATATTGCTATGTATGTGTACAAAGTATGTGGTACGGCAGTGATTTACAAATAAGAAAGAGAGGGAGCAAATGGCATCTCTAGGAGCCCTTCAAGTAGGAAAATTAGATTAAAAAAGTAAATCATGCAGTATTGTTACCTAAAAATCTATGCTGTCCTGTAATCATATGTGACATAAGAACTAATTTAATGAGGGAGCTTTGTATATTTAAGCCCAAAGGGCCTCAGTGCCTGAAGACAGTCTATTGCATCTCATTCCTCATTAGACTTGTTAAATTCACCATGCAGCATTCTAAATCCCAAACTAAAAAATTACCGTTCCTATCCAGGACTATATAATTTAGTTGTTTACAAATAAGTTTCCTAAATGCATGTCATCTTGCATCAAAATTTCTTTTACTTAAATTTATTTAATTTTTTTCAGAACTTCATTCTGAATAGAGAATCTTTATCACTCCAGGCCATTCCTTCATTGAGTCTATCCTTATCTGAACCCATATTTCTCTTATTAGATACTTTCTTTATTTACATTTCAAATGTTATCCCAATTCCTAGTTTCCTCTCCGAAAATCCCCTATCCTCTCCTGCCTGCCCCTGTTCCCCAACCCACCCACTCCAGCTTCCTAGGACAGGCATTCCCCTATACTGGGGCATAGACACAGGACCAATGGTCTCTCCTCCAATTGATGACAGATTAGGCCATCTTCTGCTACGTATGCAGCTAGAGCCAGGAGTCCCTCCGTGTGTTTGCTTTGATTGGTGGTTTAGTCTCAGGGAGCTCTGGCATAACTAGTTGTTGTTCTTCCTAGGGGGCTGCAAACTCCTTCAGCTCCTTGGATACTTTCTCTAGCTCCTTTATTGGGGACCCTGTGCTCCATCTAATGGATGACTGTGAGCATCCACTTCTGTGAACCACTGGCAGAGCCTCTCAGGAGACAGCTATATCAGGCTCCTGTCAGCAAGCTCTTGTTGGTATCTGCAATAGCGTCTGTAAACCAGTAATTTTTGAAGCTGTTATTTTATATTCAGATTTAGGATCTATTGCAATTGGTGTGGGAGAGGGAAGTAACAGAGGATAATAGACGGTGGAATAGGATCAAAATACACTATATATAACTATATAACTATAACTATAACTATATATATTAATATAATTATTTAGAAATACTAATCAATTTTTTAAAGTGGCCTATATCATTTTACATACCTGTTGCGTTTCACTCCCATTTCACTATATTTAAAACATGTTATTTATATTTATAAACATGTTCATTTATTTACCTACAATATATATTTCAACTTATTTAAGCATTACTCATTTTCAGTATATATTTCTATATGTTTATGTATAATTCATATATGCTCATATGAATATATTCCATAATTTAACTGTCTTTCCATTTAAGAAATGATAAAATAATATATGATGTAATAGGTTGTTGGACATATCAAATTGAGCAACTGGAGGAAATGTATAAGGACTGAGAAATTACTATTCACATCACCTTTCTTTTTATGTATATGTGTGTGTGTGTGTGTGTGTGTGTAATTTGAATACCATGTTTCTCTATTTCCCTTTCTCCCTCCAAAGAATCCCACAGACTCTTCCCAGCTATCCTTCAAATCCATGGACTCTTTTTTCACCAATTGTGTGTGTGTGTGTGTACATTATATATTATGATAAATATTATCACACATAAATTATATACTTATCTCTATCTGTATATATAAATGTGTGTGTGTGTGTGTGTGTGTGTGTGTGTGTGTGTGTGTGTGTATGTATGTATTGAGGGATGACTATATGTTCAGGCCTCTCAAATAGACTCCCCAAATTTCAGCCTCTTATTATTGCACTTAATTATTCCCCAGAGGTAGAACTTAAGCCTAACTGTTGAAGATAAACTTGAGACACAAGGCCTAGAGATCTCTAACCTGGAACTGTTCTTATTCTTCTCCCTGAGAACCAGCTTTTGTGGTAGCCATAAGACCCCATATAAGTTTCCATAGAAGGGCAGAAATAAATCGTCCTATCTAGATATAATACAGAAAAACCATATTACTTTTAAACAATAAGAATCCAGGCATTGCGGTACAGAAACTTTAGCCACAGACCCAGGGGTAGAAAACAGCATATCATTATTTATTTGAAAGTGGCTAGTTCTATTGTGAGTCCTGGGCCGGCCAAGGCCAGCCAAGGAGACCTTATTCAAAAATAAAATAAAATAATTTAGACATTAGAAAATGACATGTACAGAACATAAAGAAAACTAAAGACAAGATCATTGGTAACACAAAGATTCAGTTAGTATTTGAAAAGGTTGTGTGAATAATAGACATAAATTACATTGTTATGGTTTTCTGGGAAAGGTAAAAAAGTATTCTATAATTGAGGTGATAGAAAATAAATATACTTTTTACTATTCTATTGAAAATATGTTTTTCACACAATGAATTCTAACTACAATGTCCCCTCCCTCCACTCCACCCAGCTCTTCTTCAATACCCTTACCATCTAAATCCTACTCATTTCTCTTTCTCATTAGAATACAAACATATATTAAAAGGATAAAAATAAAGTATAGTATAACAA
The DNA here is from genome assembly GCF_000001635.26 of Mus musculus. Classification (NCBI taxonomy): domain Eukaryota; kingdom Metazoa; phylum Chordata; class Mammalia; order Rodentia; family Muridae; genus Mus; species Mus musculus. The sequence continues at coordinate 19,469,966 of NC_000075.6, read as the reverse complement.
GATGAAACAAAAATAAATTATAGTTGGACAAAACAAACAACAAACATTGAGAAAATAGTACAAGCAAAGGCAGAAGAATGAGATACAGAGGTAGAGACCCACTCATTTTATACTCAGAAATCCCACAAAACCACAAAAACAGAAGCCATAATGTATATGCAAAGGACCTGTTTGGTTAAAACTAAATGAAATTAAAAAGTAAAAAAATAAAGAAATAAAAAGGTAAATTTTAAAATAAGAAAGACAAGAACATGTCCTGCTGTGACATAAGAAGATAATAATCTGCCCAAAAGGCCACTGGGTTTGTTTTCTCTTGGACATCTTCTGCTATGTCTACTGTTAATAGTAGTTTATTTCCCCAGTGAGAACCCCTTGTTGAAAACTAATTTTTTATTTGCAAATGGCTATCAATTGGGGATAGCTTCTTATTAGGGTTAGGAGCATGTGTCCATTTTTCATTTCAGCTATAAGACTCCACCTGGTACATACCTGTGTAGGCCCTGTGTATGCTTCCTCAGTCTCCATGAGTTCATATGTGCATTGATAATGTTGATGTAGAGGACTTTGTTTTCCTGGATCTCTAATGCCTCTGGCTTGTATCCTCTTACCACCTCCTTCTTCTTGGGGTTTCCTGACCTTTTAGGAGAGAGATTGATGAAAACATCCCATTTAGGTGAGGATCTTCTGAGGGTTCTTACTCTTTTCATATGGTATGTTTTGGCTATCTGTATTTCTTAGGACCTGCTTAAGGAAGACACTTCTCTGATGTTGATTGAGGAAGTCACTGATCTATGTTTTGATCATAGTGTCATTAAAATAATTTTTTGCTATGTTCTTGTGATGTCTATTCTTGCTTGTCAACTTGACTACATCTGCATCTGGAATTCCTTAAAATCCAAATGGCTGGGCAAAACTGTGGTGAAACTTTTTGCTTAACTAAATCACTGGAAGTGTGTAGACCCACTCTTAATTCAGATCATTGAGGTGGTATGATCCATCTTTAATCTGAGCAACAATTTCTAATGTCCACCTATGTAAAAAACTGAAAGAAGAAAGCTGATGCTCTCTTTGTCTCTTTACATAAACTCTCACTAGCAAGTCCATTCCGCCACTTGCATTAACACCTACTTCTTAAGCATTGCAGTGTACACTGAATATCATCCAAGACAACCAGTTTCATGGACTAAACAGCTACTAGATTGTTGGACCTTCCATTTGGCATACATCTATTTTTAATCTATCTGGACCTTACCTTTAAGCCATTTTAATAACTCTGTATTTGAATTTTTAATAGCTGGTCACCCCAAGAAATAGTGTTATATTTGGGTCTCAGGGTTGGTCTTTGCTGTTGGAAGTTCTGGTCCCTAGCAGCAGTTGTAGCCAGGTCATTTGGTGAGTTGGAAGTCCATGTTGTTGAGTCCATGCATAATCTTCACCTTTTCCACTATGGCCACTGTGTTCAAAGTTATTTGGGCAAGTATGGAGATTGTTGAGCAAGAGGCTGACTATTCACAGAATGGGCATCCAATATACTTGATTATTCATTCTTCCTTTGTTAAAGTCACCTTTTGAAGAGAATTTATATGAGATTCAAATATATCTATTCCTTGCTCACTTGGTGAGATCTATCTACATTCTTTCCTACATATCTTTATGTATTTTCCAATCACAATTTTTTTCAAGCCCCTGACAATCCAGTAACTCCATTGGCTAGAGACCATGGTTCACTAAACAATCACACATCTGGCCATTTATCCTTCCAAACAAAACTTGAGACCATGTGTATACAAGAAGTTCTGTCTACTGTGAAGAGTTACCTATGCCTGAGTATTTCAGTGATGTCTCAGGAGGGAGTTTTAGTACTAAAAATGTCTACTTCTACATGTAGAACCACCAGTAGTCTAAACAATTCTTGTTTTCCTCAGCCAACAGATCATAGAGAACACTTCATGAGGCTTTATAAAGATATATTTGGTGTCATATGGCATTTTAATTGCAGTAGAAACTATAGCCCTTTGGGCAAATTTTTCATGTAACTTGCTTACACCATCAGAACTTGTTTGGAGCGGATCATGTATATACCATCTCTGTTTGATAATGGATTGTTGTGCTGTACATTTTAGTTTATAATTTAGAGGGTTAGATAGCACTCAGCTCATGAAGGGCCACTCAGATTGCATCGTAGCTTGGTGACTCATTGTCAAATGTTGAGTTCCACTGTGGGCCAATAGCAGAGAAAGACTTGTCTTTCAAAGGTAAAATAGTTGTCTGCAGATGGTGGTAGATTCTCCTGCCAAAATCCCAAAGGATTCTTCTACGAGTCACATATAGGTGGCTGCCAAAGGTTCTAAACAACATCCTTACCTGCCACTGGCACATCAAGTATCAATGTGTGTGCTGGTTAATATGGCCCAAGTGGTAGACTAGCTTGCACCTGAAGAGATGAACAGCTTCTGCTGTTCAGGGTCCCACTCAAAGCTAATGCAGATCAAAAAATAGTATCGTAAATTTCTTACATATTTCATACTTGGAAACATCACGGCTTATTAGCCAGTGTCAAAGGTAAATATGAATCACATCACCATCAAATTTATCTTTGAGTACTGCCCATTATGAGTCAGGTAGTTATGAACATTTCTTTGTCTATACTGTCCATTATAATAATTAAAATCACCTTGTCTTTGTAGAATCAGTGCTGCCACCTGGAATTTCCTACCTTAGGGCTCAATTAAACACATTGCATTTAATTCATCGACTGAGCATCATCATCTCTTATCGTAAGTTCTGGCACAAGGAAAGGGGCAAAGACAGAGAAGCACAAGTGTGCTTGTGCTCCTTTCACTCTTTTTGTCCTGAAGAGTCTGTTGATCCTTCCCATTGTGGAGGATTAGGCTTTACACAAAATACCCGTGCTAGCCTTGCAAATTCTTTGAGCCTTAAAATTCTTTCATCAACACTAAAAAGTTGGATATCAGGAATCTCTAAATCCTTTCCAGTAGGATTTTGACAAATTCAAAATTTGAAAGATTTTTATCTGTGTGAGTTTTCACATTAAAGCTAGAACCTCTGCTGAGTAGGGTCATATTAAATTCAATCTTACCTAGTTTTATGTTTCTTTCTCCATTATTCCACACCCTTAAATTTCACTTCTACATATATTATTCAGGCTTCAGGTGAATATTAGCAAATTCAATAATCTCTTTAATTATATAGTGCACTACTATTTTTCTTGTAGGAGTCTGCTTATGCTTCAATCTTTTTAAACATCTAGAGATAGACCCTGAGGAACAACATTAATATTGACTTTCCTGGCATATTCTTCAGGAAAATTCACTGCTAGTTTAGCAGACAACAAAAGACTAATTTTCTTAGTACACAGCTGGAAAGTCAATATTTCTGGAGTAGGGGTGGGGATGCATCATCTGCTGAGGATAAAGAAACTACTTTCTCAATGTAAAATTGTTTGAAAATCTGAAGGTTCAAAGTTCTTGTCCCCAATAGGGCTCTTCCACACATTTACATTCCATGTTATAGTCCCTATTCTTTCCAGTTACTACCCTGGTTTACTTACCAAAAACATCTTGTGTTTGAATTTTCATTGAAATTTAGTCTACTTGAAAATTAGGAGTTCAATTTGATTTTATCCAACCTGAGTTTTGCATCTCCTGGCATGAAGATTCTCTTTTGTGGACTATATTAAACCTTTAGATTGTTTTTGTGCATCTGGAGCCAGCAAGTTTAATCAGAGCTTATTTGATAGCCATTGCCACCTTAACCTGGGATGCTACATGTTGGTAAATTTTTATATGGAGCACATATTTTGATTTGTTAATTTGACAATAGGCTCTGGGAGTAACAAACCAGCAGCATTAGTTTTCTTATCTTTTTGCTGAAATTATTAAGAGTTTTACACAGAGGGTCACCAAATTTTTTGCACCTTACAGTTAGTTAATTAGGAGAATCAAATTCACATGTCTCCTTAAGTTTTTAAAATAGTTCTTGCCATGTATCTTCAGAACTCTTCCAGTTTCTAAGAAAGGCTTCAATAACTGGAGAGGCTTCAGTCACTGTGCATGTCTTTAAATTAGAATGCACATTTCAGGTACTTAAAAATTACGTTTATAATTTTTGTTGCTTTAGATTTATTTTGGGTATCAAAAGTTGTCTTAGTTAACTAGATAACGATCTCTAGAGGAACATAATCGATATAACACACACACACACACACACACACACACACACACACTTACAAACTATATATACAGGCTGTTGTCCAATTAGTTTAACTTTGTTAGTTTACTAATAGAAGATCCAAGAATCCAGTAGTTGTTTAATCCTTGAGACACGATCTCTTAGCTAGTCACACATATATTTCAGAACCCTATAGAAGTAGACTTTAAAGGCAGTTCAGTATGAGAATGAATTTATACCAATCAGGGAAAAAATAAACAAAACAAGAGCTTCTTTCTTCTCTGTTCTTTATATAAACTACTACAAAAAGGTATGGTATAAATATAAGGTGAATCCCATCTCAAATTATCTGAAGTCAGTGTGGATCTTCTTACTTCAAATGACTTAATTAAGAAAAACACTTCATAAATGTGCCCAGCCACTTGAGATTTAGTTATTCAGGTATAGTCAAGCTAATAATCAAGTGTAAAATTTTATGGGAAAGATGTGTGGGGAGCCACCCTCACATTGGCCATTACAAGATGGTGCTGACATCCTGTGTTCTAAGTAGTAAACAAATAATCTGCACATGTGCCAGGGTAGTTTTCCACTCCATGTGCTCTGCCTTCCCCATGACGACAACTCGGCCAATGGGCTGTAGCCAATCATCGAGCAACACGTCCTAGGCGGAGGATAATTCTCCTTAAAAGGGACGGGGTTTTGCCATTTTCTCTCTTGCCCCTGAAGAAGTAAGCAATAAAGCTTTTGCCGCAGAAGATTCCGGTTGTCCTGAGCGTGTTCTTTCCGGTGGGAACAAAAGCTCGGGATAAGTGGTGCCGAAACCTGGGACAAGAAACATCTTCAGGCACAAGCGAAGACCCCCTGCTACAGGAAGAATTCAGAACTGCATCACGGGGAAGGAGTGGTTAATAAGTGTTCCTGTAAAACAGACTGTTGAGAAGGATCTGGCGTGGATTCAGAACTCTTCAGCTGGGGAACGGTACTGGTAAGTCTCCCAAATTGATCCCCGGGTTAAAGGGGGATATTTTTAAGAGAAAGAAGAAAGATGAAGACTGAATAAACTGTTGTTAGAAGGACTGGTGGTCTTGTCGTTCTTGCTGGTCGAGAGCAGACGCAACAATTGGTGGCCCGTATGGGGAACCGACTCCCCCACCGAGTTCAGAACTTTCAGCAGTCAGTGGTTGCAGGCAGGGTAAGTTCACGGTGAGTGAAACTTGCGACCCCAGGAGTTTGGGAAGGACCTCGGATAAAATAGAGGTGAATATAAAGTTGCCAGGAAGCAGGCAGAAGGTAACAAAAGGTTCCTGGCTTTGGGACAAGTTAAGGTTCACGGTTTTGGGACAAGTCAAGGAACTATGATAAGCTCAGTATAGTGATCAATAGATCCTCGCTGTGTAGTTATGCTTTTTTCTCCCATTGACCCTTTGTGGGTAGGTCTGATAGTTTTGGTCTTGTTTGTTCTGATATATGGACTCTGTTACTCTTTGAATCGAGAGGCAGTCAAGACAGGTCAGAAAATCCTTACAGAGCAACAAGAGAGTATGTTGGAAGAGGAGAAGGGCTTAAAAAGAAAAAGGAAAAAGAAAGGAGACACAGTGTTATCAGGTGGACAGAAAGGACAAAATAAAAGAGCCGAGGCGGAGGAGGAAGGCGAATTAGCTTCTCTGCCTCCTCCCTATGCCTCTTCAGCAGCCACCTATAGGTGGACCTTCTGTTCGGAGGTTTGGAGAGAGAATAGATTCTCCTTGCTGGGATGTCCTATTTTCACAGACCAAGCAGGGCAGAGATATCATGAGCCTCTAGATTTCAAAGTAATCAGGAATTTTGCTGAGTCCGTGCAGACGTTCAGCTTAACCGTGCAGACGTTCAGCTTAACTGTCTCCTATACAGTGGCTCAAGTAAAGGCCTTGAATAGACACTGCATGACGCTGTCTGATTGGGCAGGCTTGGTAAAGGCATGCCTTTCACCTGGGCAGTATTTAGATTGGAAAGCCTTCTTTATTGAATTTACAAATGAACAGGCAGTGGCTAACTCTGCTGCAGGAAATCCAGCATGGGATAGGGATATGCTGCTTGGTCAAAGTCGATTTGCACAACAACAAACAGGATATCCACTGCAGGTGTTTGAGCAGGTGAATCAGATTGCTATAAGGGTGTGGAAATCATTGCCTATCAGAGGGGAAGCTAGTGAAAACTTGACTCTCATATTGACTCCCCAGATGGACACACAGGTGATTGAGGTTATGGTCTCATTACCACGAGGTATTGTGTCCATCCCCCCTGGGGATCGACCAAATCAGGTGTTGATATGGGCGAGAGGGTCTGTTTGTGTGTTTCCACACGACCAAATGGAACCTCTTTGGGTGCCGGAGAGGTTGGTGAGACGCTGCAAGAATGAGGCTCCTGATCCAGTTGCCCCTGTGGATGTGGTGGATGGTCCCACAAGCACAAACGATGGAGCCGAGATGGGAGATCCTTTCGGTGTTCCAGAAGCCGATACCAGCTCGACATGACGTTCAAATTTTTAGTGGGGTGATGAGTGAGCAGCTAATCAGGAGCTGACACGTCATATGGAGGGGTATATAAGGAGCATCATTTTCCTTGTTCGGGGTTCTTCTTCTTTCGCCTATGCAATCAATAAACGTGTGCAGAAGGATCCTGTTGCAGCGATGTTCTTCCTGGCCAGTTGAGTGCGTGCAAGAAGATGGCTTTAGTAAAGTCTCCTTTATGAATGTAGGTGCCCTTGCCTTTCTCTTGGTGGATTTTTTTACTTTGATGAATACAAAGTGTCCTTCTTCATTTATCTTGATATAACTTTTATTTGAAAGTCTATTTTATTGAATATTAGAATGGCCTCTCCAGCTTTTTTCTTGGGACCATTTGCTTGGAAGACTTTTTTTTTTTTTCAGCCTTTCACTTTGAGGTAGTGTCTTTTTTTGTTATTGAAGTATGTTTCTTGTATGCAGCAAAATGCTGGATCCTCTTAGCATATCTAGTCTGTTAGCTCATGTTCTTATAGGTGAGTTGAGTCCGTTAATATTGAGAGATATTAAGGACAGATGATTGGTAGTTCCTGTTACATTTATTTTTGTAGGTGGCATTAAGTGATTCTCTCCTTTTGGCTTTGTTGTGGGATGATTAATACCATGTTTTTTCCTTTGGTGTAGGTACCCTCTTTGTGTTGGAGTTTTCCTTCTAGAATCCTCCATAGGGCTGAATTTGTAGCTAAATATTGTTTGGATTTGTTTTTGTCTTGGAATATTTTTGTTTTTTTCATCTATGTTGATTGATGGTTTTGTTGGATATAGTTCTCAGGGACTGAACCACCAACTAAAGAGCACACACAGGCTGGACATAGGCCTCCCTGAACATATGTAGCAGATGTGCAATTTGGTCTTCATGTCGATCATGAAGTGTGGAGTGTGGGATATTTATTTATTTATTTATTTTTTTTTTTTTTGAGTGTGGGATATTTTAAAACCTGTTTCTAGCTAGGCTGCCTTGTCTGGTCTCAGTGGGGGAGGATGCACCTAGTTTCACAGAGTCTTGATATGTGAGGTTTGGGGGATACCCAGAGGGTTCTACCCTCTCAAAAGAGAAGGAGGGGAGGATTGTTGAAGACATTAACCTGGAGTGGGGACAGTGATGTAAAGAATTCATTAAAAACAATTCCTAATGAAAGCTTAAAAACAAAAAAGAAAGTTTGGGACTTTGAATATGACTTTGAATATGTCATAAATCACTGAATTTGACATGGTTCTCTGCCTTAGTCTGACCTATGAAACACAAATTTCACTTTCTCATTTTTATAATGGTAGCAACTGTGGAAATACTGGGGGATGATTCAGAGAAAAGGAATAAGTAGGAAAAAGTGACATACGTTGGGTTATGTCACATTGTGAACCCCTGAAATTGTGAACTGTAAAAATCTTGTTACAGTTTGGCTCAGCCCTAATACACATCTTTAAATCAAGTGTCTATTATTTACTGTAAGAAAGTACTTGTGGTGTGTCTCAGCCTTTTAAAATATTTTTTACTGAATTTATTTTTTAAGACTTAAGCATTTTCTTTATATGAGTACACTGTAGCAGTCTTCAAACACACCAGAAGAGGGCATCAGATCCCATTATAGATGGTTGTGAGCCACCATGTGTTTTCTGGGAATTGAACTCAGGACCTTTGGAAGAGCACTTGGAGTTCTTAACCACTGAGCCATCTCTCCAGCCCCTGCCTCAGCCTTAAACACCTTTAATCCTATACCTAAATAAAGTAATATCAGGTCAAGAGACAGAGCAAGAAAGCAGCTGACAGGGAGTGAATGTAGTGAATAGAAAGGAGGGACATTGAAAGACAAAGTTTTTCCAGTTTACAATCTCAGGTTTTACAGTGTGAACAAATATCATGCAAAAGACTAAATATAGGGGCTTGTGGTGGACTTCCTATCAGTTTAGCTTTTCCTTTTCAATATGTATTAATACTTAGGATGAAAATTGATCGTGAAAGGTTTAAAGAAGTAGGAAAAGTGAACAGAGGATATAACAACTCTAAGGTATAATGGCTAAGAAATGGAGACTTATTTTCAAAGTCCAATGAATAACCCTGATAGTACAGTGTTTTACTGTGAAAAGAAGGAAGGAATAATACAGAGAAAAGGCATAAACTTATATCACAGAAGGAAATATAATACTAATGTCACCTTACACTGTTTTATACAAATAAGTCACATACAATATTTTCATAATTATATTACATGTTTTATATTATCTGTCTGTTTATCTATCTATCTATGAATTTTATAAGTGTAAAGTTTAAATGAAATAATATTCTCAGAAAAACTATGTATCAAATAGCTATAAATATATAAATTTAAGCAAAAATAAACCTTTATTAAAATCATACTGTCATTGTTGATTGCTCATGTCTAAAATCTGGAAGATTACAACACATCTACTATTAAAAGCTTAAGTCTAACACAAAATCCAGTCGAATTCATACTAAATATGGGGTTTACTTTCATCCATTATTATATGTGCATGAGCAAATCTGAACCTTAATATATTATAAAATTTCTACCTTATAACACTGTGGTACACTTGTTAATGAACTTCACATATACATTGCCCTAAGAACCTTATTTGAACTGTAATATATCCATAAACATCATATTTTGAAGTCATAGATTATATTAATATTTGTAATGAATGAATAAAATTTAATGTGAATATTTTTTGTTTCATACTATACATTTTGTGTTCATTAATATTAGTAGTATTATATGAGAAATGTCTATGCTCATTTTGACACATTTTATTTACACATTTGTTCATCTTAGAGTATTTTCTGCTTTCTATAAAACATCCACATTAGCCTCAGTCCCACTAGGGAGAGAGAAGAAAGCAATCACAAGTGGGAAGGAAGGGAGGGAGGGAGGTTGGGAGGAAGGGAGGGACTTGGGAGGGATTGTGGGTGGCATGGGGGCACAGTGGAGATAGAGGGGAACCTGATCTGATATAAATTTAAAAATTGAAAAGTTCAGTGGCAAAAGATTTCCCATAGACACTTGGTTAGAAATAGGAATATATACAGCTTATTAAGAAAGGAAAAGCACTACCCCAAACAAGTGTTGGTTAGTACACTGAGGTTAAAAATGTCAAAGATGTATTGGGTCCTGAAGTGAATATCCATTCATAGAAAATTTACATAGACATCACATTTTCACATCAAATATTTTCTCACATGGGCTTAGTTCCTTAGGTGAAGGATTGCTTCCAATCTTCCACTGCACAGTGGTTTGTGCATGCTCTGCTTATGAAGCCTAGCTTGGAAATGATTCCCAGTGTTTCTCTGGCAACTGTTGTCTTTCATATATTAATCATATGTTTCAGTCTCTGTAGTTGTAAGCAGCCTGTGGCCTGCATGTACTGGGTACTCCTGAAAGGCAGGCTGATGCTGAAAAAGAGACTAGACGGGGAGAGAAATAAAGACTCCAAGACAAAAATACTCTGTTCAAGGCACCTTAAAATTTACTTAGAGTCTAAGCTTATATAGGGGGTAGGCCCATCCCCCAGCCAGTCCATCCTTGGTGCCCGGAGCCAGCCTGTAGACAACATGCAGGATAGGATGTTTCTCCAGAATGTCTCAAGGGTTTCTCAGCAGGCAGCAGAATCTTGGCAAAGAGCAGTGGCAGTTGACACATCAAAAGAAACCAGCCCTCTTCAGGCTGGGGAAGGCTACAAGTCTCTAGTGCCTTCATCACATAGAAATGAGCACCCTATAAATTTATAGACATATTCTTTTGATTTTTCTTATTATGAACACATTTATTCAATCATCACAATGACCTCCATAAATATACACAATTTTTACACATCAATGTTTTTAATAAGTTAAGGAAGTTAGCCCCAGCCTGTATTTAGATACTCAGCATCAGCAGCCAGGTAATTATCCCCAACCAAATGGAACAATCACACCTTTTAAAAGGTACTTGCCCTCTCTTACATTTTTGGTAGTGAGTCTAGGTCTTCATGTGGGACCTTAACAGTTGCAGCAGGCGCTCTTTATGACACTTGCCTGGCTTTGGATTCCTTTCCCCTAACTCAGATGCCTTATCTATGCAGAAATAGGAGAAGATGCTCCCAGTTGTACTGCAATTTGATATGACAAGGCAGATTGATGGCCATGGGAGGCCTCCCATTCTTTGAGGAGAAAGGAAGGGGAGATGGGGAAAGGGGAGGTGAGAGGCAGGGACTGGGAGGAGAGGAGTAAGGGGAAATCTAAAGTAAATATATTAATCAATTAATGGGGGGGGGAGTCCCTGCAATCATGGTCAATTCTCTTACTCTCAATCTACTCAGCTTTTTCATTCTTTTTGTCCGTCTTTCTGTCTCTCCCCTCCATTTTTGCTCATAGGCAGCGTTATATAGCTCACCCAATAAATCTATTGTATGAGGTCTTTTATAATCTTTGCAGCATTCCTTAGTCCCTCCAATCTGCCAAAGTACGTCAGCAGCAGTGTAATAATTGTCTCTGTGTTTCGGTAGGATATTCTGGTGTGTGCACACACACCGTTCTCATGTGTCCAAGCCACACTCCTACAATATTCCTTATCTCCAACCCATCTGTAACACAAACACATTTTCAGGCTCATCTCTTCCTGTGGATCCTTTCTAACAGTGGCAAATAGTAAGTTTCCCACCTGGTTAATGTGAAGGCTTCCCTGAATCTGAAGGAATGATTTATAAGCATCCTATGTCCCTCCAGTATTCTTGGAGATTGAGGTACCCCAGCCATTGTCTGTTATGCTATGGGTGACTCTCTTCATTAGCTATACCTCTGACTATTATCTTTAGAGAGACTTCATTTTTGAGTTTAGATTTTGCTTCAATCATTAATTAATTAATTAATTAATTAATTAATTAATTCAATAGTCGTGGTACCAGGTAGAGTTTGTAATCTGACTTTGGCTGGCTCAGACACTGACCCTCATCCAGTAGGTGATAACCAACTAAATAGCTTATGCTTTTCTTGTTTGGTTCCCCTGACCCTTGGGAATAACTTGGACTTCAGTATGAGACAGTGGACCATGTCAAGAAACTTGGTAAGATTAAGCATGTTTAGAGTGCCTAGCACCTAGGCACTCACCTGAGACAATAGGCAGCTCCCTGCTCCTTACTAGCTTCTTGTCCTGGAGTATGTGTCACACTTCAAACATAGGAAATGTGACCGGTGATCATGCAGCCGAGAACAGGTCTCTATGTTAATGAGTTATCTAGAGGCCCCTGATGGTTTAGGCTATGAGCTTCTCTCTCCAGACATTCCTTCTTGTAAAAGGTATTTAATCTCTGGCTTATCCTAAGGAGGTGATATGTATCCATTTTCTATGATGAACAATCAATAAGCAATTTGGAAACAAGGACTGTCTCTTTTTTTCAAGAATCAACATGAGGAACATGGAGAAGGCATTTTCCTGTGGTGTTGTGCTGCCTAAACGTCCCATAGAAGGCCCCTCTGCTCTCCCAGACAATCACCTAAGCTAAGGTAAAGACTTTCAGCTTCTGGCCCCAGGTTCATTGTTAGCTCACAGGGCCACCCCATTCCCAAATCTCCAAGACTCAGTGTCTGGATTTCCAGGAGTTTGAGAGCCCTCAGTTCCAGGTTCCTCATCACAGGCCTGTAGACCCTGAACCATTTGTTTCCCACTCCATGAAATTTCCAGTGGTAACTAGATGCCCAGGAAGTTATTTTTGGTTTTTGTTTTTCCTTGGTTGGTTGGTTGGTTTGATTTTAATGTGTGTGTGTGTGTGTGTGTGTGTGTGTGTGTGTGTGTGTGTGTGTGAGAGAGAGAGAGAGAGGGGGGGGGAGAGAGAGAGAGGAGAGAGAGAGAGAGACTTATAATCAACTCTCTGTGTCTCTGTGTATGTATTTATGTAACTTGGATTCAACTTTCACTCTCATTTAAAAAAATCTACTAGGAAAACATGATTTTATTTATTTATTTATTTATTTATTTATTTATTTATTTATTTATTTATCTATCTGTGGTTTTTCGAGATAGGGTTTCTCTGTGTTGCCCTGGCTGTCCTGGAGCTCACTCTGTAGACCAGGCTGGCCTCGAACTCAGAAATCTGCCTGCCTCTGCCTCTAAAGTGCTGGGATTAAAGGCGTGTGCCACCACTGCCCAACTGATCAGAGTTTTAATAATAACTAATCGAGTTCTGATAATCCATTAATCTAGCACTAGTAAATACTGATTATTATTAACCTGATCACAGCTCAAGACTTTTAATTTTCTTTGACTGTCTTCTATGTTTAGACTTACTAGTGTTTGTCATTGTATAAAAAGCATCTGTCTAATCTATATCCATCTAGTTTTCTGGAAAGAGGAAAGAGCTTTTAACCCAAAATCATATTGGGTCCTCCAGCTTTGATGAGTCAAAGGACTGAGTTTACTGCCTTTGCTACAATGCAGATTTCAGTAGAATCCAACCTGCTAGGATTCTACAGGTGAGCTTGAAGTCCCAATTTAAAGCGTATTAGGGGAATTCTAGGGTCCAGAACCATTGTCAGGGGATGAGGGCTGGAAACTGTTGCTGAGTAATCCTAGGGTAGGTGAGTTTTATCTTACTCTATCTCTACGCATTCCAGAACCATTATGGGCGTATAACTGTTTCTGGGGAAGTCTGAAAATTACTGCTAAGGGAGTCTAGAAATTGCTTCTGACTCATTGTCCTTGCCCCAGGCCAGGTGGCTGGGCATCCTCTGATATCAAGGAAGTTTCTGACTAGGTGGCTGATGCTTGCTTGATGCTTGGGTCTTTTTTTTTTTTCTAGTAGCTTACTTGCCTGGACTTTGGCCTAGTCTCTTAAACTGTCAATTTGAAGTCAATTTTGGAGTTATCTTACCCTTCTCAATATGTACTAGAGATAGAGATGAAAATCAATCTTCCAACTTGCCTATTCTATTTATTTCTAAGGATTGGTTACCTTCCTCATTTTCCCTAGTCTTGGTTCTTTCTTCTCCTAAATATCAAGACCATTTTAAATGGACACCTAAAAAAAATAAAATTTCTCCCTAAATTCCATGACTCTATCTTCTACCCTAATATGGATCTCTTCCAGCAACCTGCAAGATCCAGGTGTTCCCTCAAAATTTCTCTCTGGAACAGCTTCAAGGATCCAGCCTTACATACCACTTCAACTACTGCCTGTATGTTCATAGCCCTAGTTGGTCCCAGAGACCCTGGACAACAAATGAAAGAGCCTGCTCACCCAGAACCAGGCCAGCACCCCAATTACTTTGGGCCCACAAAAATGTTAATCGTCTTAGAGAGCAGGATGCAGCTTGAAGAGTACCTCCATTCTTGCCTCAACATCACTCCTTTCCATTTCCTTACTTTTATGATAAACAAAAGGGAGGAATGTTAGCCTCAGGCTACCTTCAGTGACTAAGCGCCAGAAACAACATCATCAGCAACCATCAAATTCAACAAGCATATCTTTTAAAAAGTCCCTGCAATCAAGGGCCACTCTTTTCATCTTGCTCTATCAATCTGTCCTTTCCCCCTCTCTATCCCTCTTTTTCTATCTCTGTCTTTCTTTCCCCTCCACCCTTACTCAGAGACTGCCTCTATATATACCCCAATAATTCTGTCATGTGAAATCTGCCACATTGTGTGATCTTTGCAGTATGTTAGACATGGCCATTCTGCCCAGGTACTTCTACAGTAAAATTCTTATAAAGGCAACCAATAAGTTCTGTTTATATGACATTTGGAAGTACTAAAATGTATTTATATGAGGAAATACCTACTGAAATTTGTAAGGGAAAGTAAAATATCAATACAATAAAACCTAATTGTAAAATCAATGAAAATGTAAATTATTTATAGTGAAAATAGTATTACAAATTTGTTTGGAATCCCACATTTAACTTAAGCAAATGTGAACAGGCTCTTTTTTTTTTTAACCTTAAGAAATACCAACAAAAAGAGTGAATGGATATAGATAGGAGAGATTCAGAAAATGAGAAAGAGAAACAGTGGAATAATACCTCATTTTGCCTTGTCCCAAATAATCTCACCACATTGCAAGATAAAATATATATCCATATATAGAGAGATATGTATCTGTATCTGTATCATCTGTATCTGTGTCATCTGTATCTGTATCTATATCTATATCCAGGAAGAACTAATTCAGTCAAAAGCTCTCATGGAAAAAGGTATTCTGGCTTCATGGAGAACTGGATGAATCTTTCCTGAGCTGAGAAAGGTCATCAACTAAAGTGATAACTGTTTGTGTTGCTTGAAGTATTTGTATCCCCAAGTGCTGAATTCTCAAGATGTTTCATTAACAAAAGATTTATTATCATTTTTGCTCAATTAAGCTTAAATCCTCAAGGATCACTACTCACTAACAGAGAACTTCTTGTATGAATGCAGAGACACTGAGAGGCCAAGCAAATCTCATTGTATTTTTATTATTGTTTCTCTCATCTGTATAGAGGCTGAAAGCATTCTATTTATGTTTTTAATGATATTATATTCAATTTTATATATTTGTTTATTTATTTATTTGGTTTTTATTTATATATTTATTCTGTATGTATGTGTGTGTGTATTGTGTGTTTGTGTATGTGTGACTGGTGTATGCTTGTTATTGTGTCCCTGTGAAAGTCAAGATTCATATACCTCTCCTATGAGAAATAACACTACACTCTTAAAGATTAATTAAAGAAAAGAAACTTAAAAATACTGTATGTCCAACTCTGGGTGATGCTCAAAGTATCAAGTTTTTAATAAACAAATTTCTAACTTGTATTTCCTTATGCATTTCACATATTCTCAAATCCATAAGCTTTTTTTCAGGTCCAACGATACAGTTATCCTTAAACTTCTTTCAGATCTTTGCCCCAGGTTATATTTGAACAATTTTTAAAAAATGGGAGATTTCAATTATATCAATTTTGACAGATGAAAAACTTACACATCAAGAATTATAGAAATATTTTTCTTTTTTTTTTTTAGGTTTTGCTTGATAGAATATTTTTTTTTGTTTAATTAGGTATTTTCCTCACCTACATCTCCAATGCTATCCCAAAAGTCTCCCATACCCTCCCCCAACCCCCATACCCACCCACTCCCACTTTTTGGCCCTGGCGTTCCAGTTCCCCTGTACTGGGGCATATAAAGTTTGCAAGTCCCATGGGCCTCTCTTTCCAGTGATGGCCAACTAGGCCATCTTTTGATACATATGCAGCTAGAGTCAAGAGCTCCGGGGTACTTACTGGTTAGTTCATAATGTTGTTCCACCTATAGGGTTGTAGATCCCTTTAGCTCCTTGGGTATTTTCTCTAGCTCCTCCATTGGGGGCCCTGTGATACATCCAATAGCTGAATGTGAACATCCACTTCTGTGTTTGCTAGGCCCCAGCGTAGTCTCACTAGAGACAGCTATATCAGGTTCCTATCAGCACAATCTTGCTAGTGTATGCAATGGTGTCAGCGTTTGGAAGCTGATTATGGGATGGATCCCTGGATATGGCAGTCTCTAGAGGGTCCATCCTTTTGTCTCAGCTCCAAACTTTGTCTCTATAACTCCTTCCATGAGTGTTTTGTTCCCAATTCTAAGAATTCGTTTTTCTTGAGTTTCATGTGTTTTACAAATTGTATATATCTTGAGTATTCAAAGTTTCTGGGCTAATATCCACTTATCAGTGAGTACATATCATTTGAGTTCTTTTGTGATTAGGTTACCTCACTCAGGATAATGCCCTCCAGGTCCAACCATTTGCTTAGGAATTTCATAAATTCATTCTTTTTAATAGCTGAATACTACTCCATTATGTAAATGTACCACATTTTTTTGTATCCATTCCTCTGTTGAGGGGCATCTGGGTTCTTTCCAGCTTCTGGCTATTATAAATGAGGCTGCTATAAACATAGTGGAACATGTTTCTTTCTTACTAGTTGGAACATCTTCTAGATATATGCCCAGAGAGGTACTGCAGGATCCTTCCGTAGTACCATGTTCAATTTTCTGAGAAACTGCCAGACTGATTTCCAGAGTGGTTGTACAAGCCTGCAATCCCACCAACAATGGAGGAGTGTTCCTCTTTCTCCACATCCACGCCAGCATCTGCTGTCACCTGAATTTTTGATCTTAGCCATTCTGACTTGTGTGAGAATGAATCTCAGGGTTGTTTTGATTTGCATTTCCCTGATGATTAAGGATGCTGAACATTTTTTCAGGTGTTTCTCAGCCATACAGTATTTCTCAGGTGAGAATTCTTTGCTTAGCTCTGATTTTTTAATGGGGTTATTTGATTTTCTGGAGTTCACCTTCTTGAGCTCTTTATATATATTGGATATTAGTCCTCTATCTGATTTAGGATAGGTAAAGATCCTTTCCCAATCTGTTGGTGGCCTTTTTGTCTTATTGACGGTGTCTTTTGCCTTACAGAAGCTTTGCAGTTTCATGAGGTCCCATTTGTCAATTCTCGATCTTACAGCACAAGCCATTGCTGTTCTATTCAGGAATTTCTCCCCTGTGCCAATATCTTCTAGGCTTTCCCCCACTTTCTCCTCTATAAGTTTCAGTGTCTCTGGTTTTATGTGGAGCTACTTGATCCACTTAGATTTGACCTTAGTACAAAGAGATAGGAATGGATCAAATTGTATTATTCTACATGATAACCACCAGTTGTGCCAGCACCATTTGTTGAAAATGCTGTCTTTTTTCCACTGGATGGTTTTAGCTCCCATGTGAAGATCAAGTGACCATAGGTGTGTGGGTTCATTTCTAGGTCTTCAATTCTATTCCATTGGTCTACTTTTGTGTCGTTATATCAGTACCATGCAGTTTTGATCACAATTGCTCTGTAGTAAAGCTTTAGGTCAGGCATGGTGATTCCACCAGAGGTTCTTTTATCCTTGAGAAGAGTTTTTGCTATCCTAGGTTTTTTGTTATTCCAGATGAATTTGCAGATTGTTCTTTCTAATTCGTTGAAGAATTGAGTTGGAATTTTGATGGGGATTGCATTGAATCTGTAGATTGCTTTTGGTAAGATAGCCATTTTTACAATGTTGATCCTGCCAATCCATGAGCATGGGAGATCTTTCCATCTTCTGAGATGTTCTTTAATTTCTTTCTTCAGAGACTTGAAGTTCTTATCATACAGATTTTTCACTTCCTTAGTTAGAGTCATGCCAAGGTATTTTATAATATTTGTGACTATTGAGAAGGGTGTTATTTCCCTAGTTTCTTTCTCAGCCTGTTTATTCTTTGTGTAGAGAAGGGCCATTGACTTGAGTTAATTTTATATCCAGGTACTTCACTGAAGCTGTTTATCAGGCTTAGGAGTTCTCTGGTGGAATTTTTAGGGTCACTTATATATACTATCATATCATCTGCAAAAAGTGATATTTTGATTTCTTCGTTTCCAATTTGTATCCCCTTGATCTCCTTTTGTTGTCAAATTGCTCTGGCTAGGACTTCAAGCCCAAAGTTGAATAGGTAGGGAGAAAGTGGGCAGCCTTGTCTAGTCCCTGATTTTAATGGGATTGTTTCTAGCTTCTCACCATTTACTTTGATGTTGGTTACTGGTTTGCTGTAGATTGCTTTTATCATGTTTAGTTATGGGCCTTGAATTCCTGATCTTTCCAAGACTTTTATCATGAATGCTTGTTGGATTTTGTCAAATGCTTTCTCCACATCTAACGAGATGATCATGTGGTTTTTGAATTCGAGTTTGTTTATATAATGGATTACGTTGATGAATTTTCGTTTATTAAACCATCCCTGCATTCCTGGAATAAAACCTACTTGATCAGGATGGATGATTGTTTTGATGTGTTCTTGGATTCGGTTAGTGAGAACTTTATTGAGGATTTTTACATCGATATTCATAAGGGAAATTGGTCTGAAGTTCTCTATCTTTGTTGGATCTTTCTGTGGTTTAGGTATCAGAGAAATTGTGGCTTCATAGAATGAGTTGGGTAGAGTACCGTCTACTTCTATTTTGTGGAATAGTTTGTGTAGAACTGGAATTAGATCTTCTTTGAAGGTGTGATAGAACTCTGCACTAAACCCATCTGGTCCTGGGCTTTTTTTGGTTGGGAGACCATTAATGACTGCTTCTATTTCTTTAGGAGATATGGGACTGTTTAGATCGTTAACTTGATCCTGATTTAACTTTGGTACCTGGTATCTGTCTAGAAATTTGTCCATTTCGTCCAGGTTTTCCAGTTTTGTTGAGTATAGCCTTTTGTAGAAGGATCTGATGGTGTTTTGGATTTCTTCAGGATCTGTTGTTATGTCTCCCTTTTCATTTCTGATTTTATTAATTAGGATGCTATCCCTGTGCCCTCTAGTGAGTCTGGCTAAAGGTTTATCTATCTTGTTCATTTTCTCAAAGAACCAGGTCTTCGTTTGGTTGATTCTTTGAATAGTTCTTCTTGTTTCCACTTGGTTGATTTCAACCCTGAGTTTGATTATTTCCTGCTGTCCACTCTTGGGTGAATTTGCTTCCTTTTTTTCTAGACCTTTTAGGTGTTTTGTCAAGCTGCTAGTGTCTGCTCTCTCTAGTTTCTTTTTGGAGGCACTGAGAGCTATGAGTTTTCCTCTTAGAAATGCTTTCATAGTGTC
Source organism: Mus musculus (assembly GCF_000001635.26). Lineage (NCBI taxonomy): Eukaryota > Metazoa > Chordata > Mammalia > Rodentia > Muridae > Mus > Mus musculus. The sequence continues at coordinate 19,450,633 of NC_000075.6, read as the reverse complement.
CCATAAGTCTGGGTATGTTGTGGCTTCATTTTCATTAATCTCTAAAAAGTCTTTAATTTCTTTCTTTATTCCTTCCTTGACCAAGGTATCATTGAGAATAATGTTGTTCATTGTCCATGTGAATGTTGGCTCTTCATTATTTATGTTGTTATTGAAGATCAGCCTTAGGCCATGGTGGTCTGATGGGATGCATGGGACGATTTCAATATTTTTGTATCTGTTGAGGCCTGTTTTGTGAGCAATTATATGGTCAATTTTGGAGAAGGTACCATGAGGTGCTGAGAAGAAGGTATATCCTTTTGTTTTAGGATAAAATGTTCTGTAGATATCTGTTAAGTCCATTTGTTTCATTACTGCTGTTAGATTCACTGTGTCCCTGTTTAGTTTTTGTTTCCACGATCTGTCCATTGATAAAATTGGTGTGTTGAAGTCTCCCACTATTATTGTGTGAGGTTCAATATGTGCTTTGAGCTTTACTAAAGTTTCTTTAATGAATGTGGTTGCCCTTGCATTTGGAGCAAAGATATTCAGAATTGAGAGTTCCTCTTGGAGGATTTTACCCTTGATGAGTATCAAGTGTCCCTCCTTGTCTTTTTTGGAAACTTTAGGTTGGAAGTCAATTTTATTCGACATTAGAATGGCTACTTCAGCTTGTTTCTTCACACCATTTGCTTGGAAAATTGTTTTCCAGCCTTTCACTCTGAGGTAGTGTCTGTCTTTTTCCCTGAGATGGGTTTCCTGTAAGCAGCAGAATGTTGGGTCCTGTTTATGTAGCCAGTCTGTTAGTCTATGTCTTTTTATTGGGGAATTGAATCCATTGATATTAAGAGAAATTAAGGAAAAGTAATTGTTGCTTTCTATTATTTTTGTTTTTAGAGATGGCATTCTGTTTTTGTGTCTCTCTTTTTTTAGTTTGTTGAGGGATTATTTTCTTGCTTTTTCTAGGGCGTGGTTTCCGTCCTTGTATTGGTTTTTTTCTGTTATTATCCTTTGAAGGGCTGGATTCGTGGAAAGATATTGTGTGAATTTGGTTTTGTCGTGGAATACTTTGGTTTTTCCATCTATGGTAATTGAGAGTTTGGCTGGGTATAGTAGCCTGGGCTGGCATTTGTGTTCTCTTAGTGTCTGTATAAGATCTGTCCAGGATCTTCTGGCTTTCATAGTCTGTGGTGAATAGTCTGGTGTAATTCTGATAGGCCTGCATTTATATGTTACTTGACCCATTTCCCTTACTGCTTTTAGTATTCTATCTTTATTTAGTGCATTTGTTGTTCTGATTATTATGTGTCAGGAGGAATTTCTTTTCTGGATCAGTCTATTTGGAGTTCTGTAGGCTTCTTGTATGTTCATGGGCATCTCCTTCTTTAGGTTTGGGAAGTTTTCTTCTATAATTTTGTTGAAGATATTTGCTGGCCCTTTAAGTTGAAAATCTTCATTCTCATCAACTCCTATTATCTGTAGGCTTGGTCTTATCATTGTGTCCTGGATTTCCTGAATGTTTTGAGTTAGGATCTTTTGCGTTTTGTATTTTCTTTGATTGTTGTACTGATGTTCTCTATAGAATCTTCTGCACCTGAGATTCTCTCTTCCATCTCTTGCATTCTGTTGCTGATGCTGGCATCTATGGTTCCAGATTTCTTTTCTAGGTTTTCTATCTCCAGTGTTGCCTCACTTTGGGTTTTCTTTATTATGTCTACTTCCCTTTTTATGTCTTGGATGGTTTTATTGAATTCCATCACCTGTTTGGTCTTGTTTTCCTGCAATTCTTTAAGGGATTTTTGTGTTTCCTCTTTAAGGTCTTCTACCTGTTTAGCTGTGTTCTCCTGTATTTCTTTAAGTGAGTTATTAAAGTCCTACTTGATGTCCTCTACCATCATCATGAGATATGCTTTTAAATCCGGGTCTAGTTTTTCGGGTGTTTTGGGGTGCCCAGGACTGGGTGGGGTGGAAGTGCTGCATTCTGATGATGGTGAGTGGTCTTGGTTTTTGTTAGTAAAATTCTTACTTTTGCGTTTTGCCATCTGGTAATCTCTGGAGTTAGTTGTTTTAGTTGTATCTGGTTAGATCTTGTTCCTCAGGTTTTTATGTTAGCCTCTATCAGCAGACCTGGTAGACTAGATCTCTCCTGAGCTTCAGTGTTCAGAGTACTCTCTTAAGGTAGGCTCTCCTCTTGCAGGGAAGGTGCCCAGATATCTGGTGTTCAAGCCTGCCTCCTGGCAGAAGTTGTGATCCACTCACAGAGGTCTTAATATCCCGTGGAGTGTCCTGTATATTCCTTACCTGTGTCCACAGACTCCACGCCCCAGGTACCCTAGTGCTGGCGTGGACCGGAAGGGACTTGTGCCCCTGATCAGGCCTGGTTTTCTGCTTCCCTAATTAATGCAGTCTCAGGTCCCGTGTGATTAGATTGGAGCAGCAGCTGTGTTCCACTCACCAGAGGTCTTCAGATCTTTGGCGGTCTTGTGGGTAGCTGGCAGGTGTCAGCCAACTCCGTGCCCTAGCTACCCCAGTGCTGGCTCAGAAATATTTCTTAAGTATACAAATATTGTTCTTTTCTGATATTTGTTATCCTGGGTCATCTTGTCAGTCTGCAAAAATTATGCTTCTCCTAAAGAGTGGTTCACTAGGTCTTCATGATGGTTGTGAGCTTGAGATGCCCCATTGATCTGCTCATTAGAAGCATATAGAGATAGACCTAAAGGTTGATTGTAATTCAGAGATGTCTCCTTTTATTATTGGAATGGAGACTAATTATAGGTTAATTTTGGAGAACAAACAGTAGCAGAAACTTTCTCAGCAACCCTAAACTTCATAATTTATTATTATTATTATTATTATTATTATTATTATTATTATTATTATTATACAACTTACTATGGTATAAAATTCTATTTTATGCAACAATATTTCTTATCAATTTTATTGGTATACACTTTATACCAATAATTTATTACTCCCAGATTCTACTTTATTGCTACAATTGATGTAGAAGAAACTCAAAGTAATCAATTGATATTATATAGAATTTTTAGTGAAATTGCTTAAGAAAAATTAGGTAACATAAAGTAGAATTTAGCTAAGGGAATTATGCCTCCAAAATACCTCAAAGATAACTAACAGTTTAACCAGAACTGTTAAGAGATGAGTGAAACTTATTGTGGTTTTGTCAAGGTTTGTCCACTAGAACTGTCCAGCTGTCTTAAGTCACATCCAGCTTAAAGCTGAGAAGTAGAGATGGAGTCCAAATACCATTTGATGTCTAGGTTTATTTATTACAATGATACGAATTGCTTGACAATACACAAATGGAGTAATTGACTCTGAATCAAGTAGTAGAGAGACTCAACTGGCAAGACTCATTACTACAATGACAAGCATCAGTCAACAACACACATGTGTTACCTAACTCAGAAGCAAAGAGCAGAGAGACTCACAGGTAAAGCTCTACTATACAAGTATAGTGTACCTGGCTGCTAAACAAATGGCAGAGGGGCTCACAGGCAAAACTCACAAACTATCCATCACTCAGTGTGTCTTAGGCAGTATCTCCATCCTCTGGATTCTCTTATCTCTATGCAGACAGGGCAGCAGTCAGTTGTTCTCTGGTTGGAGAACTAGACTGCTGAGAGTCTTTACTGTTGCAATATCAGGGTCTCTGCTTGTCTGCTTTGAGCCTTTACTTTTATTAGCTACAGGGGTTGGTCACTCTTTAGCATTACATCGTTGTCTATTATTTCATTCTTAACTGCTACACACAGAGCTGATGTGAATTGTAGAGCTAGTGGGAGCTGGCTGCTCCTCCAACTCTTACCTACTACAGTCAGCTGACATGAGATAGCTGCTCCTCAAAATAACATTTAACTTATTGTTTTTCTAAATTCTTATTAACATGCTCTCTACAGCAGCCATTAGGATCCTATAACAATAATAGACAACCCTGACTTACAACCAGTCATTGTAAGATTATACTTTTAATTGGTAGCTTAATGGGGCAAGCACAGGGTGACAATCTTCCTGTTATACTTCACCCTATTCCTCTTCTTAAGAAATACATGATTGTTCCAGGTGGAGAAAATGACGTGAATAACAAATATTTTTAAAGAAATGCTAGTTTATTTAAGGTCCTTACATGTTTTACATTTTTCTATTCCAAGTTGGTTAATATCCAAAATGGGATGCCTGCTCTTATCTGTGGGTGTAGAGTAATTTATACTGGTTGGGAGGGGAGATTTTCATATTTCTCTGTTTCATGACAGTATGAAAGATGTGGCAAAGAGCAGTTGAATTGCTGGTTACTTGGAAAATTTTTAAGTATAACACACACACAAACACACATACATACAAGTGTAGGGAGGTATTTATACCAGAATTCTTGTTAAGCTTGGTTTTAGCTAGAGAGTAATGATATCATTATTATATTTATGTGGGCAAATAACCATTGAAATGTGTAAAAATTAGTAGGTAAATAAAACAAGAAATCACCTTAATATCTGCCAAGGCAAACAGTATCAGCAATTTGTTTGAGATATCACATAAATACAAGCTATAAATTAGGGTTTTCAACATGATTTCCATTATAGGGCTTTTGGGGTTCCACTTGTTGATTAACAATAAAGACACAAAGATGTCTATATAGATTAAGGCTGTTGGCCATTTTGCTGGGGCAGTCCTTCAGCCAGTCACCTAAAATATACCTGAATTTCCTGCCACTGTGTCTCTGCCATTTGGCTCTATATCTTTATTTCCTTCCTTCATTCCCACCCATGCTTCGCTCTGTCTCCTTCCTCTTCCTTCTGCCTGGTACTTCTGCTGGTCCTTCTCTCTGCCCAGTCATTCTGCCCCATGGTACTACCTCAGCCTCAGCTACTAGCTCTTTATTTAACCAAAGCTGTATTTCTTTCACATACAAAAGAAAAAAATAACTATTAGCATTGAGGGAGAGGTTCCACAACTTACTCATTCTGAACTCAGTGTGAACAAGGTCCTCTCCCGTGGCAGCTTGGTTTTCCCTCTTTTTGAGCAGGTAAGGAAGAAACAAGTATTTACATATAGAAAGGGGGTAATGGGTCATAAAAAATATCGATCATCCTGCCAGCACTTGGTGCTGTGTTGCATGGCAACTAACACTGAAAATGCATACCTACATAGCTATTTGATACAATATATGTGGGTGTAGGACATCCTAACACATTGCCAAAACTGTACATTATCAGTAACTCGTTAATATAGGGTGCAGGTTTCTTACTGAAACAATTTAGGGTTTCTTTATTTGATCTATAGGTTAGATATAGTTGTTTGATGAAAGCATGGCACAGTGGTACAAAAATATAGTTACTTAAAAATATCAATTCATAAGTTAAGAGAGTGCTCATTCATGAGTGGTGTCATGTTTAATTCACTAAATGAATTAAAATAAATGTAATCTCTGTTTTGAGGTATGAAGATCTATTTCAAGTAATTTCCGACTTAATCATAGAGAAAAAAATGGAATTTTATTAATAAGATTAACTGAGTACTGTTTCAGAAGGTATACACCAGCAAGTAAACACGTTAAAACAAAGCACTTGCACATAGGCATCAACTACATACTACAAGTTAGTTTTAAAAATGACATGCTTTTTTATAGATTAAATTAACAATATGCACAAACTCCAAAGCATTAGCTTATATGCTGATGCTTTTATTCCTCTCTCAGAAGTCATGCAACCCTGAAAACTGTTTCCCACTCTTTGCAGTCAGCTCAGTTGTAGCTGAAAAAATTTAGTTGCCCTGGCCCTTAGTATGATGACAATCTTAAATCCTGTTTAGTCTCTATCATTGCCTTTTGAACTTTTGGTATTTTAATTATGCCAGACTATATGATCCTGTGTGGGAATTTGCAGTACATACTTGAAAATCTATAATTTGAAAAGTTCCTTTTTGTTTGTTTGTTTGTTCATTTTGTTTTCTTCATAAAAAAGACTGGCTGGTTTTTTCCTATAAGACCCCTCTTGTGTATTATGTGTCATCTATTTTTGTTAATACTCTCCCACATGAAGCTTTCTACCCTCATATAACTCTCCTTTTTGTGTTTCTGTAAGAGGAATGGCTGTCTTCCTTGAAGGACCCATCAAGCTGCCTCTCTTATAATGTTTTATTTCTCCTAACTGCATTTCTATTTAAAAACCAATCATGACTCAACACACTGTAGTCCCAGGATTTTCCAAATAAAGATCAAATTGAAAGGGAACTGACATTAACTTTCTTCCCAGAACTACTGTCATATTGTATTTCTGAACCTCTCTTCTTTCTTTCTCTGCTTTTGCCTCTGTCTGTCTCTGTTTCTCACTGTGTAGTTCTGCCTCTTTTTTGTCTTTTATTGATCAGTTTTATACTCTGACAGTTTCATACATGTATATAATAAATTCACAAAGCCCTCTTCTCCTACTGTCTTCTATCTTCTTTGCATGCAAATCAAATTTCCTATTCCCCACAGTCCCTCTGCAAGATAAGGGATTTCAGTTATGCTTGGTGTCACGTTTACTTTAATTAAGGCTGTGATTCATTAGATTAACAGTACCCATTACAGCCTTGTGGCACTATCAGTGGGTACAACTGATGGCAATATCTCCTTCCTTAAATTATAAGTGACAAGTAGATCATCAGTGACTGCTTGAGATGCATGAAACCCTGTTACATTGATGCCATCTTTATACTAATTTAGTACATGCATCTGTGGTACCCATGAATTCATGATTGCAATCTTGCCCAGAAGTTGATATTTCTTGGCTCTTCTCCCTCACATGCTTTTCATAAATCACCACTATTACAATTAGGTGAAAACACTATGATGAATTAACTCTATTTTCAAAGCACTTACTAAGCTCAGTATTATAAATTTATAAATTTCAATAGATGATTGTAAGTGGCACTAGATATGTGAACTGTGTCTTACCTCACAGAAAATGAAATATATGATACCATATATATGACTTTATGCCCCAAATATTATCAGAATAGACAAAAATATTTGTAAGATTAATTTGGAAAACCAAAATTACATATGGGGCTTCTGTACTGGTTCATGAAATTTTAAGAGCTTGTTGAAGTATCATATTATGAGAAACTTAACAATACTACTTCCAAAACAAATTTCTAATCTCTTCACAAGACATGTGGAAGAATATGTAAAACCTATATTCATAATAACAGAAAATTAGTGATACATTATTATTATCATAATGGTTCTTCTATTTTAATGTCATCAAATTTGATATGTAACTATACAGATGGAAATCTACAAGGTAACTATTTAGATAGACAGCATGATTTATTTTTATACTCAAAGATGAAAATCACAAGTTTTTATTAAAGGTATAATAATGTCAAAACGAGCACACTGAGCTAATGTGGTGATGAGTGCTTATAATATATGACATTGGGAGAAAGTAGAAAGATTGTTAATTCAAGAACAGGTAGGAAGTCATATCATAATCTGATTTTTAAAGAAAACCATATTATCATATCTGTCTACAAAGAATTTTAAATGGCGATATTTTTAATGCATTTGGGTCCAAAAAGTGTTACCTAAAAATGTACAATACCAAAGTTAAAGTGGTGCACATATATTAACAAATGCTGGTTGCATCAATCCAAAAAGATTATATTTATAGATATCATAACTCCTTTTAAAATCATTTTGTTTTATGTCTTTACCTGTCCTACAAGGAACCATATAATAATATTTAGGACCTACACAGATATTTTGGCAAAAAGTTTATCTGTTGAAGTTGCTTTATTACAAGGAAATAACATTCATCTATATCTCAAATTAGATAATAATTCAGACCAATTTTTGTGACCCAGAATACATATGACCTGTGCATATAAAAGTTAAATATCAATGGCTTCGTGAAAGTTCTGTCTATGGCACTGTGTTAGATTGTGACTGGAAGAGAGTCAATTGTTAAATGAGAGTATAGAATAGAGGATTGAGTAAAATTCAATTCGTTGTTCAATATACTTGCTGACATGCAAAATGTCAGATAACCTCTCCTATTTGGTTGACTGCATAATCTGAAATTTCTTATATCAAATGCAAGCAACTGCAAGGGGCAGATTTATGTATCACAACAGTATTTTGGGCCACTGTTATCTTAGCAGTAATGCATAATCTTAGCATTAATGACCCAAATATTACAGATATGATGGTTGCTTCAGAAAAAAGGATTACCTGTTGGTCTACTCAATAAGGGGAAACCATTCTTCGAACTGTAAACCTAGCCAACTACACAATGCTAGAGATGTCAAGGACCTTGGAGGAGAACCTACAACTACCAGATTACTAAACAAACCTAATTGTTAACTCAGTTTTAAGTGTTTATCTTTGTACTCAAAGATGTTGTCCTACAAACTAATATATTTATATTTTAATTTTAAATAACAGCAAAATATATAAAAACAATTATCAGCCATTGCTTTCTGGTGCACAGAAATTCGCTTCTATATGAAACTATATAGATGAGGCAAGTATTCAATTCACAGGTATCTACCTATGGAATCAGATGTAAAACATTCTCAAAATTTTGTTAGAATTTTAATAAAAGATAATGTCTACCTCTTATATACTTCCCAGATTTTACACAAAATGTTTTTATTAAAATTACAAGCCCAGTTTAAAGACCTCCTTCTGAGGAACATAGTAGGTGAATTTTCTTTAGAAAAGCATCAGAGCTAAGCATGTTGATTCACAAAGTCTTATGAAAATTTTCTTACCCTAAAGCTGAAATATAAATGATTTATTACAAAAGAAATGGTATCTTACTAGTGATTTTCCTGAAGGCTTTCTTCATCTCTTTGTTTCTTAGGCTGTAGATAAAGGGGTTCAGCATCTGAGTGATGATAGTGTACATCACTGAAGCCACTACAGTCTTTTTTGGAGAGTCTGTAAATGCAGAGCTTATGTGTACCCCAAAACCTGTACCATAGAACAGGGACACAACTGACAAATGAGACCCACATGTTGAAAAGGCTTTATACTTTCCTCCCAATGATGACATTTTTAAAACTGAGGATATAATGTGAATATAAGACAAAATAATCCCAAAGACAGGAACACCAAAAAATAGAACAGACACTGTGTAAACTAGCAGATAATTGATAAAATTATCAGAACAGGCAAGTCTGATGATCTGAGCCAGCTCACAGAAGAAGTGGGGTATCTCAATTTCTGTGCAGAAGGATAGCAGCAATATCATCAAAGTGTGGAACAAAGCATGCACAATACTAAGGAACAGAGAGAAGAGCAGCAGCATAGCACATACATATTGATTCATAATAACTGTATACTTCAGAGGGTGACAAATAGCAACATAGCGGTCATAGGCCATCACTGCCAGGAGACAGTTTTCTATACCAGCAAAATTCAAGATGAGATAGACTTGAGAGAGGCATGCTGTGTATGTGATGGTGTGATCCTCCCTCTGAATGTTCACCAACATCTTTGGGATTGTAGTATTGATTAAACAGATGTCATTAAAGGACAGGTTACAGAGAAAAAAATACATGGGTGTGTGTAATTGGGAGTCAGAGCTAACAGCTAGGATGATTAGCAAGTTTCCTAAGGTGGTGATCAGATATATGGTCAGGAACAGGGTAAAGATAAAAGGTTGCAGTGTTGGATCATCACTAAGCCCCAGAAGAATAAATTCTGATATGATTGTTTGATTCACAGTTTCCATGTTGTTGAGTACTCTGAAAGTAAAGAAAATTGCAAGGATAAGATGTTTGCATCATTACCTCCATAACCTTGTTATTTGAATTCTATACTTCACATTTATTAGTAAATGCATTTCTTGTATTAATCCATATATTCTCTGATACTTCCTTAGTGAATTTCTATGAATTAATCCTTTAATAAAATCCCTCCTAAATGTATGAACAATGAAGAAAGCACAATTTGCAAGGTTTCATAGTAAACATCATGGTCTATAAGAAACACTGTTTTGTTTGACAGGGAATTGATACTACTTAGAGTAGCCCAATGGAGGCTGGTTAGTGCGGATGTATATAAGCATGGGTCAGGTTGAAAACAGATTAGTGAGAAGCTTTATCTTCTTTCCAGATGATTCTTTACTGTATCTATTTTTATAGACTTCCTAGCAATAACTAAGGTGATATCCTACTAATAAAGTCCAGCTACTATTCCATATATTTCTAAAGGGATTTTAGTTGTCTTCTTAGATTCAAGTGAGTCATGATAAGCATCTTACCTGAATGTTGATCATAAATGTGTTCTTGTGAAAGTCATAAAACATCGCATGATCAATTGACTTTTCATTAAGAAGTATCATTTGTAGGAAAAAGCTTGGATATTGTTCTAAGGTTGGCATAATAAACCTAAAGGAACAACAGAGAGACTTCTATAGTTTTTCTGTCTCTGGGGCTCAGTATTCAAGTATTTTAATTATACTAGCATGACAACGCCATCATAATCCCAAGTGTGCAAATCCTTAATGCCCATGTCTACTGAAAGGGAGAATTCAGGCTTGTCAGTTTCCTAATCAATCCCCAAGTCAAGGTTCTCATCATTGCTGCTGATTATATGAATTATTGAATTTACATTTGAAATATGAATATCATTTCTACAATGAATCCCATTGTTGCTCTTAAGTTATGAAGAAAATATACTATATATAATAATTTGAATTGGAATAATTGATTACTTTGTTAAAAGTTTTTATGGATTCTTTGTGAATTTCACATCATGAATCCCAATCCCAATCCTTTTTCTCTTTCCTCATACCTGCCCCACATACTTGCAATCTCCCCAACAGAGAAAAAAGCTGTAGTGTGTCACACTGTGCCCCACAGTATTTTCTTTTGTTCATAATTCTTTGCTTGTGAATTTTCATTGAAAAGAGTCATAGTCTTGTAGGAGGCACCTGGCTTCTGCTCCATTGTCAATACTTGAGTTCACTAGGATTCCTCTTGCATATCATATTTTTGCCCTGTGTCTTGGAGATCCTGTAGTTTTGGATCTATCTGTAGGGCTGGCTCCTTCATCCATTCCAATAGTTCAACAATGGGATAGATGTTTGGGTAGGCCAACTCAAAGCTCTGGATCTGCTCCTGGGAGGGATCTGGGATGATCGCCCCACTGGATCTCTGACACTCACACCATACCAGCTGGCTATGCAACAACCCCTGCAAATGGCCAACTCTACCCTGCTGCCCAGGTAAGGTTCAGGGCTTGCTCTCCCTAGTGTTGCAGCCAGTGAGAGACATGGACAGTTCTCACACACCGATGACCCAAGGGCTAGCTCTTCCATCTGCCATAGATGGCTGTATGAAGGAATTGAGGAGGACATCTCTCCCTTGTCTGAAGCACATGCCCTTGAGATCCAACTCACATATAACTTCCACCTTGAGGGTCAGCTCTATTGTATTGCACAAGCAAGGTGTGTAGTAAAATTCCTGGGTTTTGCAGTAGGGAGAGGTCAGGGCTAGTCCTATTGTGGTTATAAATCCAGGACCAGTTCTCCTACCCCCTGTAGGTGGCAAGGTACAAGTGTTGTAGAGCACATTTCTTCCTTGCCCATACTGTTGCAAGGCAGGAAAGAGGCAAGGACAGTTCTTTCATTCTCACAAACTCTGATGGTTAACCATATGTACATCATCAAGGTCTGTTCTCTTAAGTTCTGCAACATGTGAGGGGCAAAGACAGCTTTCATGTTCTCACAACCTTATCATGGCCAACTTTCCTACCTACTGCCGGTGGTAAGGGCAAAATGGCAGGGAGAGGAGCAATGTTATCTCAAAACAGACAAAAGCAAGACTGGATCACCCATACTCATGCCCTTAGGCTAACTCAAGCACAACCAACACATTCAGGGTAATTTCTCCTGAGCTGTCTAGGCAAGGTGCTGGGTCTGCCCTCCCAAGTGCTACAGCTCATAAAGGACAGGGTCAGCTTTCCTGCTTTCATGACAACTGGGCTTGATCTCTCACCTACCAAAGGTGGTAAGGGGAAAAAGGTATATCTCTCCCTCATCTACATCACCACAGGGAAATGAGTGATAGTGTTAGTTCTCCTATCTAATATATGAAATGCCAGAAATGTGGCGATCTTGCTCCCAATAATAAAGTTGTCTAGAAGTGGCTTCTGATATGCTCACATGCTCAGGTGAAGTACGGGGCCAGTTCTATACAGCCCTTAGATATCAGCATGTCCTCAGGTGGCAACAAAGACCAAAGACATTCACTGGGTTTTTGATGGTAATAGAAACTTGCTGCTGCAGGACCATATGGCAGACCAGGATTCTGGTGGCAGTACAGGCTGGTCTAAGGTGGCATCACTGACTAGTTTAATCAGGCAACTCCTCACTACCTTTCTACAAAGTTTCCAGTTCTGTCTTTTTAAAAAATTATTATTGTGCTCACATCCTTTTGTTTCTCTCTGTCTTTCTGTTCTCCACCACTTACTTGCTCCTCTTAGTGATGCCTGGGTCCTCTGACTGTCTGTGGTTGTCTTAGGAATGTTTTTAGGAGTGCTTTCCATAGCTTGCATACTATAGTGTCAGGCAGGCATTATCTTGAGCTGACAGACTGGTGTTCATCTCAGGCTAGATCCCTGTTCTAATACTAGTCTGGTTAGTTCTTTGTCTGACCTAGTGGAGTGTCCTCTAGTGAATGGCTTCTGTATTCAGCTTATATCCATCCAGGGCCTGTGGTCTCAAGAGGGGTTCTTTGAGTCTCTTTACTTCTTCCAGTTCTAGAAGCCCATCTAGACCCTCCTCACACTGGTCAGGTGGATATCTCAGGATCTCTATTTTAAGAAAAATGTCAGGGTACTAATAATTCAGATGTACATACATCAGAACACTGAGCATAGACATAACCTCTATCCTGTCTGACCCTGAAACACATGTAATACAGCAGCAACATCTGCAATGCCTCCCAGGGTAAGGATTCCTACTTTTTAATATGTGTATTTTTATTTTTTCAATATTTTATTAGTTTGTTTGTTTACATTTCTGTTGTTGTACCCACGTTTGGTCCTCCATTCCACAGTTCCTAATCTCATCCCTCCTACCCCTTGCCTCCAAGAGGGTGCTACCCTGACCTTACCAGCCCTCACCTTTCCCTGAGACCTCAAGGCTCTTGAGGATTAAGCACAACTTTTCCCACCAAGGCTTAGACAGGCAGGCCTCTGCTATATTTGTGCCAGGAGCAATGGACTGGTCTGTGTTGGTGGCTCAGTCTCTGGAAGCTCCTTGGAATCTGGGAAAGATGAGACTGATGGTCTTCCTATGGGGTTGCTCTACCCATCAGCTATCCCTAATTCAACCATAGCGGTACCTGGCTTCAGTTCAATGGTTAGGTGCAAGTATCTGCTTCTGTCTCAATCAGATGCTGGTAGTGACTCTTAGGGGACAGCTATGACATGATCCTGTCTGTAAGCATATTGTAACATCAGTAATAGTGTCAGGCCTTGGTGCCCTCCCATGAGATGGATCCCAAGTAGAGCAGGTAATTGGACTGCCCTTCCTTCAGTTTTTGTCCCTGCAGTTCTTTTAGACAGGAGCAGTTCATGTATATTCTTTTGGGTCCTCTTTAGTTGGTAGTTCAGTCTCTGAGAGCCCTAAGCATTCAGGATAGTTGACTTGTTGGTCTTCCTGAGAAGTACCTATCCCCCTCAGCCTACAATCTTCCCAATTCATTCATAAGAATCTCCAATCTCCATTTACTATATGCTTGTATCCATTTGAGTAAACTGTTGAGTGGAGCTTCTCAGAGGACAATCATGCTAGACTCCTGTCTGCAAGCATGACAGTGTATCTATACTGTCAACAATTGGTGCTTGCTCATGGTATGGGTCTCAAGTTGGACCATTTATTGGTTGGCCTTTCCTTCACTCTCTGTTCCATCCCCTGTGCCTGCACTAATTGTAAACATGATAAATTTTGTCTTAGAAGTTTTGGGGGTTTATTGTTGTCTCTATCACATCACTGGGGTTTCTGCCTGAGTAGAGGAGGTGGCCTCTTCAAGTTCCATTCCCCCAATTCTGTGTGACATAACTGAGGTAACTCCCATTGATTCTTGGCCATCTCCTGTTGTGGATAACCATGGGACTAATTATATTTGATGTTAATTCCATTCTCCTGTGAGTGGTTGAAAACAAGGAAAGAGTCAGCACTCAGGTGATTTCTTATAAACCTGCAGATAAAAGGGGAAGGTGGAGCAAAAGGTAGGAAAGAGAAGGAGAAAGTGAAAGAGGGAGAGGATGCAGAGGAGGAGGAGGAAGAAGAAAAGTGGAGCAGAAGCACATGACCTGGAGAAACCACAAGTTCTAAAAGGTCTCATAAGCTGTGAGAGATGGTAGTGTAGTGGTAGATCTGCCAAATTTGGTGCACAGCATGTATTCATATTAACTGTGTTGTGTTTTTATTGTCAGGGGATATTTGGGAGGAGATTTACTGCAACAAAATAGCACCCAATGCATTGATTTGAATTAAACTAACCTGAGATAAAAATTCACTGACCCGCAACCCCTGAATGGGGCTTGGGCAGTGGCCTAGGCTGTAGCAGTACAGATTTGAAGCTGGCTAGATTTAAGGGGCCTACAGAGAACAGCAGAGAGTCATCTATGCCTAAGAGAGCCTTTCTGTGTTTGCTTCCCTGTATCATTCACTCCCCATGTTGCCTCCCCCATCTCCAAAGAGGTACACAGACAACTCAGATCTTTTTACACTCAGCTTCTCCCTGTGAATAAATAATTGGGAGACAAAGGTACAAAGGACTCTGGACCAGGTAATTCATTTCTTTAAAAAGAGAAATATAACCTTTTGACAGTTGAAGAAGGTATAAAGATATAGTGCTCTAGTAAGTCTGATGGGACACTCATATTCTGTCTAATGTGGGCTCCATGTGAATTTTGGGTTTAAATCCTGACTTGACAAGCTGCCTCTTATAAGTAGGTGAAGTACCTAAAGATAAGAAATTTCACCTGTGGTTCAGAACCAGATAGGGAATATTAGCCACTGACTCCAAGTATTGAGAACAGAGATGATCACCTTTTATGAACATGTATTAATTAATGGAAGTCTGTAGCTCTAGGTAAAGAACATAACAGGTAGATTTTTTAAAATTAATTAATTTATTTATTTATTAGGTATTTTGCTCATTTACATTTTCAATGCTATCCCAAAGGTCCTCCATACCCACCCCCCCAATCCCCGACCCACCCACTCACCCTTTTTGGTCTTGGTGTTCCCCTGTATTGGGGCATATAAAGTTTGCAAGTCCAATGGGACTCTCTTTGCAGTGATGGCCGAGTAGGCCATCTTTTGATACATATGCAGCTAGAGACAAGAGCTCCGGGGTACTGGTTAGTTCATATTGTTGTTCCACCTATAGGGTTGCAGTTCCCATTAGCTCCTTGGGTAATTTCTCTAGCTCCTCCATTGGGAGCCCTGTGACCCATCCAATAGCTGACTGTGATCATCCATTTCTGTGTTTGCTAGGCCCCAGCATAGTCTCACGAGAGAGAGCTATATCTGGGTCCTTTCAGCAAAATCTTGCTAGTGTATGCAATGGTGTCAGCATTTGGAAACTGATTATGGGATGGATCCCTGCATATGGCAATCACTAGATGGTCCATACTTTCGTCACAGCTCCAAATTTTGTCTCTATAACTCCTTCCATGGGTGTTTGGTTCCCATTTCTAAGAAAGGGTAAAGTGTCCACACTTTGGTCTTCATTCTTCTTGAATTTCATGCGTTTAGCAAGTTGTATCTTATATCTTGGGTATCCTAGGTTTCTGGGCTAATATCCACTTATCAGTGAGTACATATTGTGCGAGTTCCTTTGTGATTGGGTTACCTCACTCAGGATGATACCCTACAGGTCCATCCATTTGCCTAGGAATTTCATAAATTCATTCTTTTTAATAGCTGAGTAGTACTCCATTGTGTAAATGTATCACATTTTTTGTATCCATTCCTCTGTTGAGGGGCATCTGGGTTCTTTCCAGCTTCTGGCTATTATAAACAAGGCTGCTATGAACATATTGAAGCATGTGTCCTTCTAACCGGTTGGAACATCTTCTGGATATATGCCCAGGAGAGGTATTGCAGGATCCTCCGGTAGTACTATGTCCAATTTTCTGAGTAACCGCCAGACTGATTTCCAGAGTGGTTTTACAAGCTTGCAATCCCACCAACAATGGAGGAGTGTTCCTCTTTCTCCACATCCTTGCCAGCATCTGCTGTCACCTGAGTTTTTCATCTTAGCCATTCTGAACTGATGTGAGGTGGAATCTCAGGGTTGTTTTGATTTGCATTTCCCTGATGATTAAGGATGTTGAACATTTTTTCAGGTGTTTCTCTGCCATTCGGTATTCCTCAGGTGAGAATTCTTTGTTCAGCTCTGAGCCCCATTTTTAATGGGGTTATTTGATTTTCTGGAGTCCACCTTCTTGAGTTCTTTATATAAATTGGATATTAGTCCCCTATCCGATTTGGGATAGGTAAAGATCCTTTCCCAATCTGTTGGTGGCCTTTTTGTCTTATTGACGGTGTCTTTTGCTTTGCAGAAGCTTTGCAATTTTATGAGGTCCCATTTATCGATTCTTGATCTTACAGCACAAGCCATTGCTGTTCTATTCAGGAATTTTTCCCCTGTACCCATATCTTCGAGGCTTTTCCCTACTTTCTCCTCTATAAGTTTCAGTGTCTCTGATTTTATGTGGAGTTCCTTAATCCACTTAGATTTGACCTTAGTACAAGGAGATAGAAATGGATCAATTCGCATTCTTTTACATGATAACCGCCAGTTGTGCCAGCACCATTTGTTGAAAATGCTGTCTTTTTTCCACTGGATGGTTTTAGCTCCCTTGTCAAAGATCAGGTGACCATAGGTGTGTGGATTCATCTCTGGGTCTTCAATTCTGTTCCATTGGTCTACTTGTCTGTCACTATACCAGTACCATGCAGTTTTGATCACAATTGCTCTGTAGTACAGTTTTAGGTCCGTCGTGGTGATTCCACCAGAGGTTCTTTTATCCTTGAGAAGAGTTTTTGCTATCCTTGGTTTTTTGTTATTCCAGATGAATCTGCCGATTGCCCTTTCTAATTTGTTGAAGAATTGAGTTGGAATTTTGATGGGGATTGCATTGAATCTGTAGATTGCTTTTGGCAAGATAGCCATTTTTACAATGTTGATCCTGCCAATCCATGAGAATGGGAGATCTTTCCATCTTCTGAGAACTTTAATTTCTTTCTTTAGGGACTTGAAGTTCTTATCATACAGATCTTTCACTTTCTTAGTTAGAGTCACTCCAATGTATTTTATATTATTTGTGACTATTGAGAAGGGTGTTGTTTCCCTAATTTATTTCTCAGCCTGTTTATTCTTTGTGTACAGAAAGGCCATTGACTTGTTTGAGTTAATTTTATATCCAGCTACTTCATTGAAGCTGTTTATCAGGCTTAGGGGTTCTCTGGTGGAATTTTTAGGGTCACTTATATATACTATCCTATCATCTGCCAAAAGTGATATTTTGACTTCTTCCTTTCCAATTTGTATCCTCTTGATCTCCTTTTGTTGTCTAATTGCTCTGGCTAGGACTTCAAGTACAATGTTGAATAGGTAGGGCGAGAGTGGACAGCCTTGTCTAGTCGCTGATTTTAGTGGGATTGCTTCCAGCTTCTCACCATTTACTTTGATGTTGGCTATTGGTTTGCTGTAGATTGTTTTTATCATGTTTACGTATGGGCCTTGAATTCCTGATCTTTCCAAAACTTTTATCATGAATGGGTGTTGGATTTTGTCAAATGCTTTCTCAGCATCTAATGAGATGATCATGTGGTTTTTGTCTTTGAGTTTGTTTATATACTGGATTACGTTGATGGATTTCCGTATATTGAACCATCCCTGCATCCCTGGGATGAAACCTACTTGGTCATGTTGGATGATTGTTTTGATGTGTTCTTGGATTCGGTTAGCAAGAACTTTATTGAGGATTTTTGCATAGATATTCGTAAGAGAAATTGGTCTGAAGTTCTCTATCTTTGTTGGGCCTTTTTGTGGTTTAGGTATCAGAGTAATTGTGGCTTTATAGAATGAGTTGGGTAGAGTACCTTCCATTTCTATTTTGAGGAATAGTTTGTGAAGAACTGGAATTAGGTCTTCTTTGAAGGTCTGATAGAACTCTAAAACCCCTCTGGTCCTGGGCTTTTTTTTGGCTGGGAGACTATTAATGACTGCTTCTATTTCTTTAGGAGATATAGGACTGTTGAGATCATTAACCTGATCCTGATTTAGCTTTGGTACCTGGTATCTGTCTAGAAACTTGTCCATTTCATCCAGGTTTTCCAGTTTTGTTGAGTATAGCCTTTTGTAGAAGGATCTGATGGTGTTTTGGATTTCTTCAGGATCTGTTGTTATGTCTCCCTTTTCATTTCTGATTTTGTTAATTAGGATGCTTTCCCTGTGCCCTCTAGTGAGTCTGGATAAGGGTTTATCAATCTTGTTGATTTTCTCAAAGAACCAGCTCCTTGATTGGTTGATTCTTTGAATAGTTCTTCTTGTTTCCACTTGGTTGATTTCACCCCTGAGTTTGATTATTTCCTGCCTTCTACTCCTCTTGGGTGAATTTGCTTCCTTTTGTTCTAGAGCTTTTAGGTGTGTTGTCAAGCTGCTAATGTGTGCTCTCTCTAGTTTCCTTTTGGGGGCACTCAGAGCTATGAGTTTTCCTCTTAGGAATGCTTTCATTCTGTCTCATAAGTTTGGGTATGTTGTGGCTTCATTTTCATTAAACTCCAAAAAGTCCTTAATTTCTTTCTTTATTCCTTCCTTGACCAAGTTATCATTGAGAAGAGGGTTGTTCAGTTTCCACATGAATGTTGGCTTTCTATTATTTATTTTGTTATTGAAGATCAGCCTTAGTGCATGGTGATCTGATAGGATACATGGGACAATTTCAATATTTTTGAATCTGTTGAGGCCTGTTTTGTGACCTATTATGTGGTCAATTTTGGAGAAGGTACCATGAGGTGCTGAGAAGAAGGTATGACCTTTTGTTTTAGGATAAAATGTTCTGTAGATATCTGTTAAGTCCATT
Organism: Mus musculus; assembly: GCF_000001635.26. Lineage (NCBI taxonomy): Eukaryota > Metazoa > Chordata > Mammalia > Rodentia > Muridae > Mus > Mus musculus. Next base: position 19,431,531 of record NC_000075.6, on the reverse strand, counting down.
TGTTTCATCACTTCTGTTAGTTTCACTGTGTCCCTGTTTAGTTTCTGTTTCCATGATCTGTCCATTGGTGAAAGTGGTGTGTTGAAGTCTCCCACTATTATTTGTGAGGTGCAATGTGTGCTTTGAGATTACTAAAGTTTCTTTAATGAATGTGGCTGCCCTTGTATTTGGAGCATAGATATTCAGAATTGAGAGTTCCTCTTGGAGGATTTCACCTTTGATGAGTATGAAGTGCCCCTCCTTGTCTTTTTTGATTATTTTGGGTTGGAAGTCGATTTTGTTAGATATTAGAATGACTACTCCAGCTTGTTTCTTCATACCATTTGCTTGGAAAATTGTTTAACAGCCTTTCATTCTGAGGTAGTGTCTGTCTTTTTCCCTGAGATGGATTTTCTGTAAGCAGCAAAATGTTGGGTCTTGTTTGTGTAGCCAGTTTGTTAGTCTATGTCTTTTTATTGGGGAGTTGAATCCATTGATATTAAGAGATATTAAGGAAAAGTAATTGTTGCTTCCTGTTATTTTTGTTGTTAAAGTTGGCATTCTGTTCTTGTGGCTGTCTTCTTTTAGTTTTGTTGAGGGATTACCTTCTTGTTTTTTCTAGGGCGTGGTCCCTGTCCTTGTATTGGTTTTTTTCTGTTATTATCCTTTGAAGGGCTGGATTCGTGGAGAGATATAGGGTGAATTTAGTTTTGTCGTGGAATACTTTGGTTTCTCCATCTATGGTAATTGAGAGTTTGGCTGGGTATAGTAGCCTGGGCTGGGATTTGTGTTCTCTTAGTGTCTGTATAACATCTTTCCAGGCTCTTCTGGCTTTCATAGTCTCTGGTGAAAAATCTGGTGTAATTCTGATAGGCTTGCCTTTATATGTTACTTGACCTTTTTCCCTTACTGCTTTTAGTATTCTATCTTTATTTAGTGCATTTCTTGTTCTGATTATTATGTGTCGGGAGGAATTTCTTTTCTGGTCCAGTCTATTTGGAGTTCTGTAGGCTTCTTGTATGTTCATGGGCATCTCTTTCTTTAGATTTGGGAAGTTTTCTTCAATAATTTTGTTGAAGATGTTTGCTGGTCCTTTGAGTTGAAAATCTTCATTCTCATCCACTCCTATTATCCGTAGGTTTGGTCTTCTCATTGTGTCCTGGATTTCCTGGATATTTTGAGTTAGGATCTTTTTGCATTTTCCATTTTCTTTGATTGTTGTGCCGATGTTGTCTATGGAATCTTCTGCACCTGAGATTCTCTCTTCCATCTCTTGTATTCTGTTGCTGATGCTCGCATCTATGTTTCCAGATTTCTTTCCTAGGGTTTCTATCTCCAGTATTGCCTCACTTTGGGTTTTCTTTATTGTGTTTACTTCCCTTTTTAGGTCTAGTATGGTTTTGTTCATTTCCATTATCTGTTTGGATGTGTTTTCCTGTTTTTCTATAAGGACTTCTACCTGTTTGGTTGTGTTTTCCTGTTTTTGTTTAAGGACTTGTAACTCTTTAGCAGTGTTCTCCTGTATTTCTTTAAGTGAGTTATTAAAGTTCTTCTTTATGTCCTCTACCATCATCATGAGATATGCTTTTAAATCCAGGTCTACCTTTTCAGGTGTGTTAGGGTGCCCTGGACTGGGCGAAGTGGGCGTTCTGGGTTCTGATGATGGCGATCGGTCCTGGTTTCTGTTAGTAGGATTCTTACGTTTACCTTTTGCCATCTGGCAATCTCTGGAGTTAGTTGTTATAGTTGTCTTTGTTTAGAGATTGTTCCTCTGGTGATTTTGTTACCCTCTATCAGCATATGTGGGAGACTAGCTCTCTCCTCTGAGTTTCAGTGGTCAGAGCTGTCTCTGCAGGCAAGCTCTCCTCTTTCAGGGAAGGTGCACAGTTAACTGGTGTTTGGACCTTCTCCTGGCTGAAGATGAAGGCCCAAAACAGGATCTTTCCCAGAAGCTGTGTTTCTTTGGCCAGGGAGGAGGCCGGTTGTCTGGAGCCGAAAATGGCGCTGCCTCAGAAGGTCTCTGGCTCTATCCTGTCCCAGAAACTGCTGGCCTCTGTATTCCACACCCTCAAACGTGCAGCCTGCCGTCCGCGGAGTCCTGGAACCAAGGTGGCTCCCGCGGTGCCTGAGGCAGAAACCTCTCAGGCTGGGAGGACCCCTGTGCTCTCACCAGGAAGGTGGCCGCTTGTCTGGAGCCGAAAAACAGGTAGATATTATAATAGGTATTAATTAAATAAATGTCTGTGGCTCCTGGTAGAGAGCACAACAGACAGAAGGTATAAATGAATGTCTGTGGCTCCTGGTAGAGAGCACAACAGACAGAAGGTATAAATGAATGTCTGTGGCTCCTGGTAGAGAGCACAACAGACAGGATAGCTGCTCTAGGCAGAGAGCTTATTAACTATGAGAACTTTCATGTTCAGAATTAGATAGGGAATATTTGTCACTGACTCCAAGTAGAGAGAGCAGTGATGATCGCCTGCTACGAACAGGTATTAATTAATAGAAGTCTGTGACTCCAGGTAGAGAACATAGACGATAGATATATTGGGCATCAATTAAATAAATGTCTGTGGCTCAAGGTAGAGAGCACCCTAATAAGTCTTATGGATACTCATATTCTGTCTAATATGGGGTCCACTGTGGGAAGCCACCCTCACATTTGCCATTATAAGATGGCGCTGACAGCTGTGTTCTAAGTGGTAAACATAATCTGCACACGTGCAGGGGCAGTTTTCCCGCCATGTGTTCTGCCTTTCCCGTGATGACAACTGGGCCGATGGGCTGCAGCCAATCAGGGAGTAATACGTCCTAGGCGGAAGATAATTCTCCTTAAAAGGGACGGGGTTTTGCCATTCTTTCTCTTGCTTTCTTGTTCTTGCTTTCTTTTTTTTTCTCTTTTGCACTCTTGCTCTTGCTCTTGCTCTCTTGCTCCTGAAGATGTAAGCAATAAAGCTTTTGCCGCAGAAGATTCTGGTTTGTTGCGTTCTTCCTGGCCGGTCGCGAGAACGCGGGTAAGAGTCCACGGGAATTTTGGGTTTAAATACTGGTTTGACAAGCTTCCTCTTATAAGCATGTGGGGAAAGGAAAGGAAAGGGGAAAGGGAAGAGGAAAGGAAAGAGAAAAGGAAAGAGGAATGAAGAAAGAAAGAGGAAAGAGGAAAGAAAAGGGAAAGAGGAAAGGAAAAGGAAAGGAAAAGGAAGAGGAAAGGGAAAGGAAAATAGAAGTGTGAATCAATTGTTTAAAAGAGGTATAATAAAGTTTGCAGGAGACTTATATTCTGTGTAACATGGGCTCCACAGGAATTTTGGGTTAATATCCTGACATGACAAATTAGAAAGGCCTATATAGGATAAAATGGGTGTGATTTTGAGTATTGTGGTGGTTTTATTGTTCCTCTGGGATAGAGAGCAAGCTACAGGTTTTCCTGGTTACCAGCTGAAGGATATGCTGATCTGGGGAAAAGGCTTTGCTTTGTGTTTTTGGAAAAGGTGATTAAGATATTTACACCTTCCAGAGTTATATGGATCAGATTTGATAGACAGAGACCCCCTGAGAACTAGATTCCAGAGAATCAAACAAAAAGGTTTTCTTGATGATACTAAAATTTTGTTTTGAGATTTATATATTACAGAATATACAGCCTTGGTGAATTTCATCATCAGACATGCTGAACTGACCTGCCTTAACTCCTGATGTCTTGGTTTTTCATCCAGATCCAGTGAGGACACAGACATCAGAAACTAATACAATCACTGGTGGGGTCTTCTTAACGCTAACTAACTCCCCCATTTCCCTACTCTTCCACCTCCCTTTAAAAATATCTCAACTCCCATATTCAGCTTGGAGAAGTTATGAAGAGTTGTCCCAGTTCCCTAAGCTTTGGGTCTTGGGGTGGTTATTATAGGTTGTCTTTGGTACTAAAACTTTTGAAGTATAGACCTGAGATGTGTAAGCCTGTGAGTTAAGGGCCAAATAGGAAATTCATGGCTCTGAATTTATCATTAGGGTGTTTTCAGTTATTTTAATTAGAAATAGCTGAGAGTAGTTAACAGACAACAGTCTAGATTACTTCACATAGTTGGTTTTCAAAAACGTCAGAAATCCACAGAATGTGACGTTTAATATTATCTATCCACTTGTTGTTGAGACCAGTCTGCTCCTGACAGCTTTCCCTGTCTTGGATTCAAAGAAGAAACTGAGCATCTTTGAGTTACTCTAGTTGTGGTGAAACAGTCACTAGGCAAGAATTGCCTCATTCATCTACAGACATAATATTGTCCAAAGAAAGGACACAATTACAGGTTAGGACAGCTTGATTCTGCTGAGACAGAATAGGCTAGTCCTTAATATTCCTGTTTCTTCAAGTCTGTCAGATGACCCTGGCCAGTAGGCTGAAGACCAATGCTCCAATGTGTTGAAGTAAAGGACTGTCTAGGTGATCAGTGGTCTCTGTGGATTGGCTAAGTTTTGGAAGCTGTGTTAGGCTTTCTATATATTTTCAGTTAATATCATCCATTCTTGGATTTCTGTTGGGGTTGAAAACCTACATAGGATCCTAGCCAACCTAAGCCTTTTACTTTGAGAGGACAGTTTAGAGAGGATGGTTTTCAGATGGCATTCAATCTAAAGCCAAGACATAGGCAGATATAGAATTATAAGTCTTTTAAGTAATGATAGATAACAGAGGTTCTGTTTAGTTAACAAACATGATGGACTGGGGGTTAGGTCTCTTGTACTTTATAAATTACGAAATAATAATAGTTACTTTCAATTATATCTGAGATAAAATAGTTTTTTAATTGGACAGAAAGGGGGAAATGTGGTTAGCCCTGGGACTAATTATATTTGATGTTAATTCCATTCTCCTGTTGAGAACAAGGAATGAATCAGCACTCAGGTGATTTCCTGTAAACCTGCTTCCCACCTTAAATTGTAAATAAAAATAAATTGTAAATAAAAAAAAGAAGAGCTGATGATTGGGCAGATAAAAGGGAAGATGGTGCAAAAGGTAGGAAAGAAGGAGAATGGAAGAGGAAGATGATGCAGAGGATGAGGAGGAGGAAGAAGAAAAGTGGAGCAGAAGCACATTACCTGGAGAAACCACAAGGTCTAAATGGTCTCATAAGCTGTGGGAGATGGTAGTATAGTGGTAGATCTGCCCAATCTAGGTGCAAAGCATGTATTCATATTAACTGTGTTATGTTTTCATGGCCGTGGCATATTTGGGAGGAGATTTGCTGCAACAATCTCCCTTATCCCAGGTCTCTGTGATGTCCTGCAGATGCCCCCTACCTCTGCACTCTTTCAGTTGCAGTTTTTCACCCATTCTTATGGCCATCTGGAAATTTCTCCTGACCCTCCCCACATATGATTCTGAAACTCTTTCCATACACTACCCATCCCCTATCCCAGCCATGTTCCTCTTCCAAGTGAGTTTCAAGCTTTCTCCCTTGGGCTTTCCTTCTTGTTTGGCTTTCTTGGGTCTGTGGTATATAGCATAGGTATTTTGTATTTTATAGCTAATATCCATTTATTAGTGAGTACATGCATGTCCTTTGAGGTCTGGGTTACCTCACTCAGGAGGATAATTTCTACTTCCATCATTTTGTCTGAAAAATCATGAGATCGTTTATAATAGGTGAGTTGTATTCCATTTGTAAATAAACCACATTTTCTGTATCCATTATTTGATTGAGGGATATGCATGTTATTTCAGCTTCTAGCTATTAAGAATAAGGCTGCTAGCCAGGCAGTGGTGGCACATGCCTTTAATCCCAGCACTTGGGAGGCAGAGACAGTCGGATTTCTGAGTTCGGCTATACTGAGAAACCCTGGCTCGAAAAACCAAAAAAAAAAAAAAAAAAAAAAAAAAAAAAAAAAAAAAAAAAAAAAGGCTGCTGTGTCCATAGAAGAGCATGTTTCCTTGTGCTATGGTGGAACATATTTTGTGTATATGCCCAGGAGTAGAATACCTGGATCTTCAGGTTGATCTATTTCCTATTTTCTGAGGAACCACTACAAGACTGATTTCCACAGTGGGTATACCAGTTAGAAATTTCACCATCAACGGAGGAGTGTTCCTCTTTCTCCACATCCTTGCCACCATGTAGTGTCACTTGAGTTTTTGACTTAGCCATTCTGATTGGTGTGAGGTAAAATCTCAGTCATTTTGATATGAATTTCTCTGATGACAAAGGACTTTGAACATTTTTAAGTGTTTCTCAGCCATTTGAGATTTTTCTGTAGTTAATTTTCTCTGTTTACCTATGTACCCCATTTTTAAAATTGACTTATTTTGTTCTGTGGCGGTTAACTTTTTGAGTTCTCTATGCATTTTGAATATTAGCATTCTGTCAGATGTAGGGTTAGTGAAGATTTTTCCTATTTGTCGGTTGCTGAATTGTCCAATTGAAAGTCTTTTTCTTTACAGAAACTTTTGTGTTTCATGAGGTCCCATTTATCAATTATTGATCGTAGAGCACAAGCTATAGGTGTTCTGTTCAGGAAATTCTCCTTCTTTGCCAATGAGTTGGAGGTTCTTTTTCACTTTCTCTTATACTAGATTCAGTGTATTTTGTTTTATATTGAGTCCTTGATCCACTTGGACTTGAGATTTATTCAGGGTGATTAATATGGATTAATTTTCATTTACCTACATACTGACCACCAGTTATACCTGCACCATTTATTGAAGTTTTTCCCACTGTTTGTTCTTTGTCTAAGATCACGTGTACATAATTTTGTGAGTTTACTTCTGGGACTTCAATTATATTCCATTGATCAACCTGCCTGTTTCTGTACCAACTCCATGAGGCTTTTATCACTATTGCTTTGTAGTACAGCTTGAGGTCAGGGATGGTGATTCTCACAGAAGTTCCTATCTATATGGTTAAGAATTGTTTTGGCTATCCCGGTTTTGCTTTTTGTTTTTTGTTTTGTTTTGTTTTGTTTTTTTCCTTTTCTACATGAAATTGAGAATTGCGTTTTCCATGTCTGTGAAGAACTGAGTTGGAATGCTGATAGGGACTGCATTGAATCTGTAGATGGTGTTTGGTAACATGGCCATTTTCACTATGTTCATTCTACAAATCTATGAGCATGGAAGATCTTTCCATCTTCTACGGTCTTCTTCAATTTCTTTTTTTTTTTTTGGGGGGGGGATTTAAAGTACTTGTCATACAAATCTTTCAATCGCCTGGTAAGAGTTACACCAAGATATTTTATGCTGTTTGTGGCTATTACGAATGGTGTTGTTTCCACAATTTCTTTCTCTGTCAGTTTATCATGTGTGAAGGAAGGACACTGACTTGTTTGAGTAAATTTTATATCCTGCTACTTTGCTGAAGTTGTTTATCAACTTTAGGAGTTCTCTAGTGGATTGTTGGGAACTGTATGTATACTATCACGTCATTTGCAAATAATGAAACTTTGCCTTCTTTCTTTCCAATTTGTAACTCCTTCATCTCCCTTTGTTGTCTAATTGTTCTGCTTAGAACTTCAAGTAATAAATAAATAAAATTATACAAAAAAAAAAAAAAACCCTCCGAGTAATGCATTGCAAAGATAGGAAGAGAGTGGGCAGCCTTGTCTTGTCCCAGATTTTAGTGGGATTGCTTCTAGTTTCTGTTCATTTAATTTGATGTTGGCTGATGGTTTGTTTATTATGTTTAAGTATGTGCCACAAAGTCATCACATTTTCCAGGCTTTTAACATAAAGTGGTGGTGTACTTTTTCAAAGGCTTTTTCAGCATCTAATGAGATGATCATGTGGCATTTTTTCCTTGAGTTTGTTTACATAGTGTTTTAGGTTGATAAGGTTTTGTATATTGAACCATCCCTGAATCACCATGATTAAACACAGTTGATCATGGTGAATGATGGTTTTGATGTGTTCTTAGATTCAATTTGTGAGAATTTTATTGACTATTATTGCATCGATATTCATCGATATTCATGAAGATTGACTTGAAGTTCTCTTTCTTTTCTGGGCTTTTGTGTGGTTTAGGTGTTAGAGTATCTTTGGCTTCATAGAATGAATTATGTAGTTTTCTTCTTTTTTCATGCAATAATTTGGGAGGTATTGGCATTAGCTCTTCTTTGAAGGTCTGGTAGAATACTGCACTCAAACCATCTGGCACTGGGACTTTTTTTTTTGGATGGGAAGTTTTTGCTGACTATTTCTATTTCTGTAGGAGTTATGAGACTGCTTAGATAGTATACCTGATCTTGATTCAACTTGGTTACATAGAATATGTCTAGAAAATCATCAATTTCATCGAGACTTTCCAGTTTTTAAGAGTATATAGTTTTTTTTTTAAGTGGGTTCTGATGATTTTTTTCAAGTTCCTCATTTTATGTTGTTATGTTTCCCTTTCTATTTCTGATTTTATTAATTTGGATACTGTCTTTGTGCTCTTTAGATAGTTTGGCTAAATGTTTATCTATCCTGCTTATTTTCTCAAAGAACCAGTTTTTTTGTTGATTCTTATATCATTTTCTTTGTTTGGTACCTGATTGATTTCAGCTCTGAGTTTAAATGTTTCCTACCCACTACTCCTCTATGGTGTGTTTGCTTATTTCTGATTTAGATATTTTGGGTGTGCAGTTAAGTGGCTTGTAATGATTGCTTCTCTCAATTTATTCATGAAGACACTTAGTGCTATGAATTTTCCTCTTAGCATGGCCTTCATTATTTCCCATACGTTTGGTTATGATGTATCTTCATTTTTTATGTGTTTCATTTTAATTAATTCATATTGTAATTCCATATTTTATTCACCCCATCCTGATCCACCTTTCAACTGTTCCACATCCCATACCTTCTCCCCTCCCCACAGTCTCCATGTAGATGTCCCCACCCACTACCCCACCTCATCTCTAAACTCCCTGGGACCTCTAGTTTCTTGAGGGTTAGGTGCATCATCTCTGAATGAACACAGACCCAGCAGTTCTCTACTGTATGTGTGTTGAGGAACTCATATCAGCTGGTGGTATGCTGCCTGGTTGGTGGGCCAGTGTTTGAGAGATCTCGGGTGCCCACATTGATTGAGACTGCTGGTCTTCCTACAGGATCACCATTCTCTTCAACTTCTTTTAGCCTTCCCTGATTCAACAACAGGGGTCAACTGCTTCTGTCCATTGATTGGGTGAAAATATCTGCATCTGATTCTTTCAGCTAGCTGCTTGTTTGGTCTTTCAGAGGGAAGTCTTGATATATCCCTTTTAGTGAGCACTCCACAGCCTCAGTAATAGTGTCAGGCCTTGGGACCTTCCATCCAGCTGGAACCCACTTTGGGCCTGTCACCAGACCTTCTTTTCCATAGGCTTCTCTTCATTTCCATCCGTGTAATTCTTTCAGACAGGAACAATTATGGGTCAGAGTTGTGACTATGGGATGGCAACCTCATCCCTCACATGATGTCCTGTGTTCCAGCTGGAGGTGGGCTCTGTAAGTTCCCACACCCTACTGTCTGGCATTGCATCAAAGGTCTTTCCCTTTGAGTCCTGAGAGTCTCTCACCTCCCAGATGTTTGGTACATTTTAGACAGCACCCCCCCCCCAACTTCCTATTTCCCGGAGGTTGCCTATTTCCATTCTTTCTGCGGGCATCACGGCTTCAGTCATTTGCCCTCATCCAATAGAAGATCAGGTTCCCCTCTCCCCCCACCCCCTTCATCCACTTTCCCTCCCAGGTCCCTACCTCCCTCCCCAATTGTGATGGCTTTCTTTTTTCTCCCAAGTGGGACTGTAGCACACTCACTTGAGGACTTCAGCTTGTTGACGTTTTTGAGTTCTGTGGACTGTGTCTTCGGTATTGTGTACTTGTTTTTTGTTTTGTTTTGTTTTGTTTTTGTTTTTGTTTTTGTTTTTGTTTTTGTTTTCGTTTTGGAGGGTAATATGCACTTATTAGTAAGGACATACTACGCATGCACTTTTGGGTCTGAGTTACCTCACTCAGGATGATATTTTCTAGCTCCATCAATTTGCCTACAAAACTCAAGATGTCCTTGTTCTTACTGTTTATTATTCGATTGTGTAAATGAACCACATTTTCTGTTTTCAAACTTCTATCCTGGGACATCTGGATTGTTTCCAGCTTCTAGATGTCACAAATAAGGCCACTCTGAATACACTGGAATATGTGCCGCTGTCACATGGTACGGCATGTTTTGGGTATATTCCCAAGAGTGGTATAGTTGGGTCTTCAGGTAGATCTATTTCTAATTTTCTGAGGAACCTCCACATTGATTTCCAGAGTGGCTCTAAAAGTTTGCAATCCCACCAACAATGGAGTACTGTCCTTCTTTCTACACATCCTCTCCAAGATGTGTTGTCACCTGAGGTTTTGATTTTAGTTATTTTGATTTGTGTGAAGTGGAAATCTCAGGGTTGTTTTAGTATGTATTTCTCTGATCACCCAGGACGTTGAACATTTCTTTAGGTGTTTCTCAGCCATTCAAGATTTTTTACTTGTGAAGTCTCTGTTTAGTTCTATACCCCATTTTTTGATTGAATTGTTTGGTTCTTTGGTAAATAACTTCTTGAGTATTTTATATATTTTGGATATTAGCCCTCTATCAGATGTGGGGTTAGTGAAGATTTCTTTTCCAATCTGCAGGTTGCCATTTTGTTTTATTGACTATGTCTTTTGCCATACAGAAGCTTTCCAGTTTCATGAGGTCCCATTTATCAATTCTTGATCTTAGAGCTGAGCCATTGGAGTTCTGTTTAGGATATTTCCCCCTGTGCCAGTGAGTTCAATGTCCTTTCCCACTTTCTCTTCTATTAGATTCAGTGTATCTGGTTGTGTGTTGAGGTCTTTGATCCATTTGGACTTGAGCTTTGTGCAAGGTGAAAAATATGGGTCTAATTTAATTTTTTTACATACAGCCAGCCAGTTAAACCTGGACCACTTATTACAGACGCTTTCTTTTTTCCATTGTATATTTTTGGCTCCTTTGTCGAAGATCAATTGTTTATAATTATGTGGTTTTATTTCTGGGACTTCAGTTCTACTCCACTAATCAATGTGTCTATCTCAATACCAATACCATGAATTTTTCATTCACTATTACTCTGTAGTAAAGTGTGAGGTCAAGGATGGTGATTCTCCCAGCTGTTCTTTTATTTTTAAGAATTGTTTTCTCTATTATGGGATTTTTCCCTTCCCAGATGAATTTGAGAATTGTTCTTTTCATGTCTTTGAAAAATTGTGTTGATATTTGGATGGGAAATGCATTGAACCTATATATTACCTTTACTAGAATGGACATTTTTAATCTGTTATTTCTGCCAATCCATGAGCATGGGAGATGTCTCCATTTTCTATGATATTCTTCAATTTCTTTCTTGAGAGACTTGAAGTTATTGTCATACAGGTCTTTCCCTTGTTTGGTTAAAGTTATCCCAAGATATTTTATTTGTGGCTACTGTGAAGGGAGTTGTTTCCCTATTTTCTTTCTTAGTCTGTTTATCATTTGTATAAAGGAAGACTACTGATTTATTTCAGTTAATTTTATATCTGGCCACATTGCTGAAATTGCTTCTCAGCTGGAGAAGTTCTCTGGTAGAATTTTTGGGGTTGCTTATGTATATTATCACAGAGTATATATATATATAGTGTCCCCTTGATCTCGTCTTGTGGTCTTATTGTTCTAGTTAACCCTTCGAGTAATATATTGAATAGCTATGGGGAGAGTAGGCATCCTTGTCCCTGATTTCAGTGGGATTGCTTCATATATGTCTCCATTTAATTTGTTATTGACTGTTGGTTTCCAATAAACTGCTTTTCTTATATTTAGGTATAGGATTTGAATTGCTGATCTCTCCAATCCTTTTAACATGAAGTATTTAGGTATTTTTTTAAATGCTTTTTCTGCATCTAAGGAAATGATCATGTGACTTTTTTTCTTTGAGTTTCTTTATGTAGTGGATACTTTGATAGATTTTCATATATTGAACCAACCTTGTATCTCTAGGATTAAGTCTACTTGATTGTGTTGAATGATGGTATTGATATGTTCTTGGATTCAATTTGTAAGAATTTTTTTTTTAGTAGTTTTGCATCAATTTATATGTCCCATAAGTTTGGGTATGATGTGTCAACATTTTCATTAAATTCCAGGAATTCTTCCAGTAGAGCAAGTTAAGTCTAAAATGAGATTTGGAATGTAGCTAAGAGTGAAATGGGAGGAGGGGGCAAGAAGCTAGCCAGTAACACTCTCGGGAGGGGGGAGACAGAGAGATCAGAGGAAGGCCTAGTCTTTTGAACTAGGTTACTCATGGTCTTGAGTAATCTGGAGTTCTGATGTGAGCTTCTGTGTTTGTCTATTCCAAGCTAGGGGTATGCTTAGCTGGTTCTGTCCCATGTTGGTAGTACGAGCTGTGGGTTAAAATGGTGTCCCATGGGGTTTGGCTGTTGGACCAGTTGGGAAGTAAGAAGTTTTGACTGCTTGTTCTCCAGGCCATTGCTGGGCAGACATCAGGCTGTGAGAAGCTTAGGACTCCATTCCGGGTGGGGAAACACAATCTGTGGTCCCCGTGGACTTTGGCTCAGGGGTCTCAGACCTACACAGAAGATGAGGACATCAGACTCTTGGGTACCACAGATGCTGCTGGATGTCACAGAAGAGCTGAGAATGGAGTCAGGGCATGTGACTGGCTCTATCCCAGGGCTTAAGGAAAAAGGGCAGGAAGTTGAGCTGCAGCTGGGTCCCATGGGGAGAAAAGAGTCCTTTGCTTGCTTGGGCAGGTGGCTTGGCTTGGTGGCGTCCATGGCTGGGAACACAAGAGAGATCACCCGTGGGAGATTAGGTGTGGCTCTTTAGATGAAGATCTGCTCCGTTGTTCCCCACAGTAGATAGGGAAACACTAGAAAATAGAAAGAAATCTCATGTTCATGGAGTAGTATAATAAATATTGTGAAAATGTGGTAGATCTATCATCTTATTTAGTAGTGTTCCTGTTGTTGTTATAAAAAAAACCATTACTAAAATTGAGATGGTGAGGAAAGGAATTATTTGTCTTACACTGCAACATCGTGCTGCATATTGGAAGGAAGCTAGGACAGGACCCAAACAAGGCAGGAACATGGATGTAGAAGCAGCTGCACAGGGTATAGAGGCACATTGCTTACTGGCCTGCTCCTTGTTGTTTACTAGGCCTACTTTCTTACTGAAACTGTGACCACCAGCCTAGGCATAACACCACCCACAATGGGCTGCATCCCCCTAAATCAGTCAACAATTAATAAAATGTCCTAAAAATGGATCTTGTGGAAGAAATTTCTCAGTTCTGAAACTCTACTTTCATGTGACTCTAGCCTGTGGTCAGTTTCTATAAAATTATCCAGGACATCTATCAAAAGTTATTTACAGATTTAATATAATTTCAATAAAATCCCATTTGATTAATCACAGAAATAGGAAGAATATTATAAAGTTATGATGGAACCACAAAAGCCCACAATAGTAAAAAAAATCTTCAGCCTAAAACTATTAGAAACCATCAGTCTAGATTTTAAGATACATTACAGACAACAGTAATAGAAACCCAAGGGTACTAACAGAAAAACAAATATCTAGAGAATGGATCAAAATTGAATACCCAATTGTGATCATGCATACCTTAAACTACTTAATATTTGACAAAGAAGGCAACAACATAAGTTTCAGAAAAGAAACAATCTTCAATAAATGGTGCTGTGAAAACTGTATATCCCCATTCAGAAAGGTAAAAAATGACTAGTTTCTATCACCTGGCACAAATATAATACCAAATGGATCAAAGAGTTAAATTTGAAACCCAAACCAATGAAAATGCTAGAAGATAACATAGGCTGTTCCATATATGTTGGAAGTGTAGAACAGGGTTTTATGATTAGAACTCTGTTCAAGAACAAAGCCCAACCACTGACAAATATGACTTCACAAAAATAGAAATCTTATGTACAACAAAAGGAACACACTAGAGTAAAGAGGAAGCCTGAAGAACAGGAAAGAGTTCTTGCCAGCTAAACATCTTACAGAATATTATTCTTCACATATATAAAGAACTGAAAAATAACCAATAAAGAAAAAAACAAACATGAAATCTTTAAAAATTTAACAAAGGGAAATAAACAAAAAGTTCCCAAAAGAAGAATAAAAATGATTAATAAATATATTAAAATATATATGATATTAAACAATTTGGGGAACATAAATTAAAGCAACTTTGAGACTTCATCATACCCCACTCATAATTTCAAAGATATTTAATCTCTATAAGCCAAACATTTATACACATCAGTTTGTGAGGGCCATTCCTGTTCAAACAAACATGGAATGCTATTTAACTGTGAAGAATAAGGAAATCAAGACCATTTTAAGTAAATGTATACAGTATGTTAGATCATTTTCAGTCTGTAACTCAGGCTCAGAAAGAAAAAACACTGCATGATCTATTTAATCAGAGGCTTCTAGATATAAACTTTCAGATGTGAGTACATATATTGAAATTACTGAAATAAAAAAAAACAGGAAACTAAAAAAGAACCATTGCTATAGTTGTGGTGGGGAGCAACAGAGAGAGAACACTGGTATAAAACATGATCTGATAACTGAAATTATGAAAAATCAATCTAAATCAGAAAAGAGGAATGAAATCTGGTGAAACTATTATGTTAATCAGTATGAAGATTCTACATAAAGCTAAGAATCAATCTACCCCAATATCCAACTATATCACTGTGCTGGAGAGTTTTATGTCAACATGATGCAAACTAGAGTCATCTGAAAGAGGGGAACCTCCATTAAAGAACCGCCTCTATAATATTAGATTACAGGCCTGTATAGAATTGTCTTACTTTAAGATTAATGGAAGAAAGGCCTAGTCCATTGTGGGTGGTAACATGGCCTGATGTTCTTGGTTCCATAAGAAAGCTGGTCAAACTCCAAACTCTATGTCTTCATGTCTGATATCAAAACAGTCTTCAGATCTACAATTCCTTTCATCTCTGTTAACTGCAATAAACTTCTTTCTTTGGGGCTGGTTCTGTTCCCTGTTAACAGTTTTCCTCAGCAGGTATCCTGTGGCTCTGGAATCTCCAATATCTTGTGGTCCCAGAGGCATCTTTAACTTCACAGTTTCTTGGTACAATGTCTAGAATCCATACATGATCTTCTGGTATTTTCCAAAGGGTTTGTGTCATTTCTCAAGCTCTTCCCTCTGTAGTATTCTAGGCTCAGGTTGAACACATTCCACTGCTGCTAGTGTTCTGGGTATTTATGCCATGGTACTGGCATTTCTAATATGTGCAGGTCTTCTGCTGAAACTAGGCTTCACTAAGAAGCCTCTCATAAGCTCTCTCTTCATTATGCTAAGCCTTAATTTGTTTCCATAATGCCTTCAGTCCAAAACTGTAAACTACAATGTAGGGTGTATCTTCATCAATGGCCTTCCATGGGCTCTCATAGTGACAAGACTCACCTTCAAAATACTGTTCATTAACAAGTATAACTACAGCATGACATACAACTTTGGCTGAAACAAAACTTCCTTGTGCTCTCAGAAAACACTTAACAGAAGATTTCATCTCAGTGATGTTAGTCCCTTCTTAGTCACCCAAATTTCTTTGCTCTAGCTTACCAGCATCAATTGTTTCAATAACACCTGTGATCTAATCAAAGATGTACCTCATGCTGTAGTTGGATTTGTTGATGTGTATTAATTATCCAGCTGGTACTGCTTTTGAAGGTGAGGCTTGTCAGATTGACAAGTCATGGCTTATGATAGCTAGAGCCACATGGCCAAACCTTATGAGTTCTGCTGCTTGCTGTGGCTGGAACATGGCCCTATTTTTCTATCACTTCCTTCACTAGTCTTGGCTGTTCTAGAACTTCCTCTGTACACTGACCTTGAACTCAGAGATATGCATCTTGCCACTGTCTCCTGAATGCTGGTATTAAAGTAGTGTATCACTATGACTGGACCTAAGCCTTTTTTACCTTTTCACAAGACATTTATAAATTCTGGATTGTAGTTCATTCTAGATATAATCATGTTGAAAACTGTTATAACAGCCCATCTCTTATCAATCTGACATATAATATCTTCTTATGTTCAAATGAAAACAATAGCCAAGTCATAGTAGCATCTAACATGATATAACTATCCTTTGCTTAATTGCAAATGCATAAACAATAAGCTTACAGGTGTGAAATATCGCCCTGAAGTCATCACTCCCTTAATTCAATTTAATATCCTTAAATAGAAGATTTAGCTACATTTTTACTTCCTGGTGCCACTTTTAAATTTTGAACCATAAAGTTTGTATTTTTCTACTCACAGTTTGCTACACTTGATGAAAACTCTCTTCATAAAAGTGAACCACAGGGCATAGTCTATACTAAGCTTTGTTGAGACCTCTTTCCTCAATCTGAATTTCTTCACCTCAGGCAGAGTAACCCCCAAATGGGCAAAACTATGTATATTCTTCACCAAAACATCATGATAATGATTTCTAGGCAACATACTACAATTTCCCTTGTCTGAAAACTCTTGAGTCATGCCTCCAGTGTTCAAATCACCATCAGCATCAATATATTCCATATGCCTAATAGGATGGCCAATTAAATAGGATTCAAAGCATTGTATTGCTTTCTACAATCAAAGTCCTGGAATCCATAATCCTCCAAATAAAACAATTATCAGCCTGTCACACTAATACTCCCCTCCTGGTACCAACTTCTGCTTAGGGTTTCCACTTCTGTGAAGAGACATCATAATCAGGGCAACTCAAATTAAAGCAAAACAAAACAAAGAAAACAACCCAAAACAAAACAGCAATAAAAAGCAAGCAAGCAAGCAAGCAAATAAACAAACAAAAAACCTACATTTAATTGGTGATGGCTTACAGTTTCTTATGTCCAGTCCATTATCATTATGGCAATATCGAGGAAGACATGATGTTAGAATTTCTGTATAATAGACAAGAAAAGCTGGCATCTACACACAGTTTAAATCTTATTGAGTAATTTGGTCAATGGTTTCTCATGATATTCTCAAACATCATAGGCTTTTTCTAAGGTTGCTTTCTCTAACATGATAATAAGGTTCAAATGCTTAATACTTATATATGCCATTGAACAAGGAAAAATTAAAGAGTTGCTAAATTAGAATCTTCATTTATACTTATTAGCATTCATGGTTTTTTAAGTTACTCTATATGTTACCATAGAAGAATGATAATCACCTATCTCCAAAACCTTTTGTTGTTTTTAAGAAAATCTCAAATGTTCAATATTATGCTGGTGTGGGATGAAAGCTTGTTTATTCATAGATGCTGAGAAATCATCCAGCTGCCCTTCCTATTCAGCTGACATCCCAAAAGGAAGCTCTCCTCTGTTCTACTTCCTGTACATCACTCTATCTTTGCTCATCCCTTCTTCTTACTCCTTATGTCTTTATCCTATGTTCACTCCCTGCCTAATAGCATGTGCTGCCTCTTGACCTGTGTTTGAGTTTATGTTTGACTTTATTTAATTCTGTTTAAAATAAACAGAAAACTTTTGGATTTAAGATGTATGATAGGGATGAGCTACACCACAACCAGAACAGTTTTTTTTTTCTCTTTCAATAAATAGCACATTCTTTTCTATACAATGTAATCAAATACCCTGCAACATGATTTAACCTACGATTATGACTCGAGTGTGAGATATGCTGGTACAATAGCATAACAAATGCTATGGGAGTAACCAATAAAATATTAATTTGAACTAGTGCTCACTCCATGAGAAACTCCACATCTGATAGTGTTAATGTACCCAAGAACCTGAGAAAGATAGGTCCTTATCCTAGTGGGAAAATCTAATATTATTTTGCTAAATGAATGTAGCAATAAAATGACATCATTTTTATTCATTCTTTAATTCTTTTTTTTTTTTTCAGTCCAGTCATTATCCCACTATCTCACACCTGGTTCACCCTCCACCTGTGTGGAAAATGACTTCTAATTACCATTTTTTTATACCCATAAAACAATGCTTCATATAGTAGATGGGAATTAGCATCGAAACCCATAACTGAACAACATGTGGTGACTGAGAGATACTAGAAAAAGGAGTATTAAATGCATGCAATGATTGAGAGAGAACACATTGTCTTAAATGAGATGTCTTAAACTCTATTTTCCTTTAATGGCTCACAGATATGAGGAAGTGTAAAGAATGTAAGTTTCAGATGAGTCTTACACATACAGTAACTTTTATTTGAATAGGAAGGAACTTACAGAGACCATGGTAGGATGCAAAACATCTTCATAGGGTCAAGCCTGATGGCAGCCAAGCACTGACAGCAAGAAGTAGATAGGTAATTCTACACCTAACCAACTAAATGTTTGTAATTGATACTGGATGGTAGAGGTAGAATCAATTTTCTCCCATGTTGTATCACACCATATCACAGGGCAAATATCTAGAAGGAAATAGCTAATATAAATGAACTCAATGTTCTTTCATGTATGTGTATGGTTGGGGGGAGTGGTTCATTTTTTGTTTGTCCTAGCATTTTTACTCATATTGGCTTTGTTTTTTTTTTTTGCTTTTTGCATTTTTTAGAGAAAGAAAAAGTAGAGTGGGGATTGATGACAGAAAATCTGGCAGGTGTTGAGAAAGAAAATACATGGTCAAAATGTAAACTTTTTTAATAAGAAAGAAAATATATAATGCTTTATTGTTATAAAGTTCAAATTATATTATACTTCAAATATAGCTTCTCTACTATAATTTTACATAAAATTATTAGTGTATAGTAAGTGAAATGGTAAATTATAAAAATACTGAAGTTCTTAAATATACAAAGTTTTAAAATTAGTGTTTGAATGAATTGTCTTACCCAGTATTTAAGTTGTAACTAAACTTCAACCAAATATTCCAGTAATATTACATTTGCTGCCATGGTTTCCTTTTTGTTGCTGGGATAACCTGACAATAACAATTTTAAGAAGAACAAATTTTGTCAGCTTACAATCTATGTTAACAAGCTATCACTGCAAGGAAGTCAAGGTTAAAAAAAAAAAGTAAAGCAGCTAGGCACATCCACAGTAGAAAGCAGAGAGATAATTAATCCACATAAATGTTCATACATCAATTAATAAAATCAAGACAATCTGCCACAAACATGCTGTCAGGTGAAGGTTATCTAGACTAACCTTTCAGACTCTCTTTGTAGGTGATAATACATTATGCCAAGTTGATAATTAAAAGCAACCTACCACACTTGCTAACAATGTATTTTGGCTACTTTCCAACTGGAATAATATCTCAATTGAAAAATGAACACTTGCATCAATGACTCCTGCTCTCTGTAGTAGAACATAAAGTCTGTTGAAGTTTTTGGTTGTTTCATGTAATACAAAATCACATGGTGTGTTGCTGCGCCAGACTCATGTGGTATTTTGTTGAGACAGAACCCATGAGAGGACATGTGACATTTTCACAGAGTATAAATAGGACTTAATGGACAGTAACAGGGAACTTGCATAGCTAACCTTGCAATGTTTCATTGGTTTTGTGTCTTTCCTGATCTTTACTTTCTTGAGGGAAGCATGGCAGAGAACTCTGGGCTTCCTGCCTGGTTCTGGTCTTTCACACTGATTTGTGCCAATTCTGTGGAGACCTGGCTGTTTCTGCTGGATTATGCCATAACTGTTGATTTGTGTTTGATGCCCTGATACTACTGAACTGAACTGCTGGTATCCTGACAACAGAGACTGTAATTTCCCGAAAGAACTACTTCTAAACAGGTTCATATCCCCTTATTCTATTTATCATCTTTTCTTTCCACTTTTGCCAGTGAGTTTGAAAGGAAGTCAAAGTCTTCAATAACCTTTATTAAAGTATGTTTTGAAAAATCTACACCTACACTCCTTTGAAAATCTACCCAAGAGTCATATAACTTTTTGAGTTCTCACCACATTGCTTTCTAAAGTGGCTGTTTAAGTTTTCATTCCCAGCAGTAAATGTCAGTTTCCCTTTTCTCATACCCTTTCCAGAATTTACTAGAATTTCTTTTTATGCTTATTAGCCATTCTGACTGGATCAAGACACAATTTTTATGTTGTTTTTAATTTACATTTTTAATGGCTAAAGATGTTGAACACTTTCAGTGAAATTTATGTTTATACTTACAGATAAATGTAGTCCTTATCAACAAAATGACGTTTATTTGCAAAAGTTGGAGTCTACTACAGGACACAACAGCCAAATAAAATAAACAATTATGAGCTTAGTTCCAATGGATCAATTTATAAAGCAACATCCTAGACTTTAGGATCAGGAGAAATTACAGATGATAGGGCAGAAAGATTGTAAGGAGCCAGAGGATCAGGGAGTTTGCGATAAGACTGCCTTTTTATGAGTCAGAAGTTAGAACAAAAATATATCACCAACCTTACTGTCTAAGAATGAGGTGAACAAGGACAGCAATTATAGATATGCCAAAGTAGATGGGAGAAAATCCAGAAAGCCTCAATACTACACAAAAAATGACAGGCAACCAAGGATTACTGAGAGTGGGAGAAAATGTCTTCTCCATAGAAAATCACACCAATTGGTTATATAATACACGTAGCCCTGAAAATAAACATGGAAATGACCTTATACAGATTGAACAAATATTGAATATATATATATATATATATATATATATATTCCTAAAGCTGTTGCCTGTCTGGGGCATTCATTTCCTTAATTTAGCTGTCTTGACTGGCCTCAGTGGGAAAAGAAGCACCTCACAGGACATGGACTTGATATGCCAGCATGGGGAAATACTGAGGGTAGCCCCACCCTCTCAGAAAAGAAGGGGGAAAAGGATGGAAAATAGTACAGTGGGAGGGGGCAGACTGTTACTGGGATGTAAATTGGATAAGTTAATAAATAAAATTATTTTTCAATACAATACATTCTGATCAGAGTTCCCACATCCATCACCTCCCAGATTTTTCACAGCTCCTCCTTTATCATATTCCAAGTAGTAGTTTGCGTACACACACACACACACACACACACACACACACACACACACACAAAACAGACACACATTCGTCAAATTCATACAGGAATAAAGTTTAAAAAATCATATACAAGCAAAAGAACAGAAAGATAAAACACCAAAGCAGTCTGTGAAAAAAAAAAGTCAATAACATACCACTGAATTTATTTTGTGTTGGCCATCTAGTGTCTGACATAGAACTACACTTGTGTGTTCTTGATATACAATGTGACTTCATTGAAAATTGAAATTTTGCTTTCCAAGCAATTGTCTATTAGAGAAACCTTTTCAGTTAGGCATGAAAATATGTGTACACTTCCCCCTCTCAGTACTAGGACCCCATCTGTTTTAACCTGTGGTGGCGTAGGACAGTGCATGCTGCAACAGTTTGTGTGAGTTCATATGTGCATTAGTCTTGTTGTTTCTGGAAGACACTATTTCATTTGTGTCACTGTCATACATCTTACCCAGCTCTTACAATCACTCTGCCTCCATTTCTGCATAACTTCCTGAGCTCCAAGGGGAGAATTTTGTTGAAGACATCACATTTAAAGACTAACTGAAGCTATAAAGTCTCACTGTGCAGAGTATTTAATTATGAGTCTCTATGTGAATTTCCATGTACTACAGGAGGAATAATCTTTGATCATAGTTGATCTAAACACGGATCTATGGGTATAGTAGAATGATACTAGACGTTATCTTGTTGCTATGATCTTTTAGTAGAACAATAGTAGTTTACTTTCCTCTACACCCATAGTTTATCTAGTCTCAGTTTCTCGTTTATTTAAGCAGCATGAGCCATGGGTACAATCTGATGGATGAGGCCTTAATTCCAAGCAGAGACCCTGAAAAACTTAAGATTCTTTTCTTAAAAATATATTAATGTATCAGAGTTTAGCAGTAAGAAGGAAATAATCTCATCATGAAGTCTCATCATTCAAGCACTCTCCAGGATGTGTTTGTTATAAAAGAATTTACTGTGATGTAAAAACATTCTTTAAATTGTAGCTTGTTAGTAAAAAGTGAGAAATTTCTGTTCATATATCATTTTACTTGTATGTGTGCATGTATGTGTCTCAAAATGATTGCTCATTTCTATTAGATTAACCAATTTTCTACTCTATAAATTAGGGATACATGTTTCTCATGAATTTATAAATTTAGTACTTTACATGATCTGTGCTAAAGCTTGTATCATAATCAGTGTGAGGGTCTGATTTTTCACAATGCTAGATTTATTTTCATGTAATTTTATTCATTGTTTTTGTGAGTGCAGCTTATCTATGCTGAAGTGCTCACATGAAGATCATATGTCAAGTTTCACAATCTGTTTCTTTACTTCCATCTTAGGTGCTGATTATCAAAGTTAGGGGTTCAAGTTTGCATGGGAAGCAATATTACGCACTAAGCTTTATTCTTGATCCAGTAAGTTTTGTGTTTCACCTCATCTATTTTTTCCTAAAGGGAGACACCGATTTTCTACATGGACATGCCTAAGTCTGTTCTGATTCTAAGTTCTATTACAGAGCATAATTGTCCATGTTTAGTTTTTCCAACTGACAATACATTTTTAAATTTTCATTTGTACCCTTAGAAATGTGTTCACTTAAGGATTTTCTCATTAAATTAATTACTTTCTCAATAAAAATGATAGGTCTCTTCTAGCTTCTTAGAATAATCTGAAAGAGAGAGTGAGAGTTGTAGTATTGCCCAGACTTTTCTATAAATATTTGCATTTTATGGGAGTCTTATGTGTGCTGCAGCATTACATACTCTGTATTCAGTCAACTTTGTAGATGATATTTACCTGTTGAAATAAGTTTATTTCATATATTTGAGTTATCTTGAGTTTTCCTCAGAAAATTCTTGTAGCATGCAGTTTTTGTTGCCCCACTTTGAGCTCCAGGTAGACTGTGCTACCAGCCCCTACCCAGAGAATATTGAATCTGTGGATAAAAGCACAGTCTCTCTCTCTCTCTCTCTCTCTCTCTCTCTCTCTCTCTCTCTCTCTCTCTCTCTCTCACACACACACACACACACACACACACACACATTCAATTTCAACCTGTCTTACTGGCTCAACTGCTGGGTTGTTCTAATCTCCCATAGCTATCATTCTGTTCCCAATACTCTTAGCTCAGCAGCTCTTAATCTGCCCTTAGCCTCATGTTCTGATTACCTTATCCTTGTTCAACAACCCCAAACATTTAGTTGTGTTTCTAATCTCCCCCCTGGAGAAGTAGCTTATGGTCACTATACCTAAGATCTCACATGGTGGTTCACCTTTTCTCCCTCTGAAGCATGGTGAAATGCCCCCCCCCCTTCCTGCATTTCTTTACCTGCCTTCAGGGACCTGTAAATCCCACCTCTTTCTTTCTACTCAGAAATTAGCCCTGTCATCTTTTCTGATCGTTCAAGAATCAATTGGGGGAACTGGACCTTAGCATCAGAACCATCCCCTTCAACTCACATTTTCTGTCTAATAAAAAAAATCAAAACAAAACAACTATTCTTCCAGACATACATTGAACAAAACAATAACAATCATGTAAATTACAGATTATGATATGCAATTAACATTCAGTCCATCATATTTTTCAATAAGATGAAGTACTCCACCATCATTCCTAACTTAAAAAATTATGATTCTATCCCTGAAATAGTTTAGATTTCATACTGTAAATCCACTTGGAAACCATGTCTTCCATGTTATAAGTTCTCTTTCAATGTTAAACTACTTGAGTTTGATTATGAGACTGTAACTAGTTTTCAACACTGTCAGAAATGTGAGAAAAAGTTAAATATTGGCTAAGTATATGGGAAGTGCAAAACATAGCTTCCAAAACTTAAACAACTAGAGAGACAACTGACTACCTGGACAGCCCATAATTTTTCATAAGTTTGGAACATCTATCTTCAGCATCCTGGTCCAAAACCATCTGGCAGACCTTTTGTGAAGTAGAAAATATGAAGGACCAGCTTAACATCCTGATTACCTTCTACTTGTTCAACAACCCAAAACTGCCCTCCACTTAGTTGTGTTTCTAATCTCCCACCTGGGGAAGCAGCCTATGGCCTGTCTTGACAACGTGAGTATTCGACTATCCCATCTCTGTTTGACCCTTTTGGACAGTATTTATTTATCTGTTGATGATAAAAGCAAATTTTGTCCAGTGGATACATTGCCATGATAAGTAACCTCACCTGAGGGGGTAAAGATGCTCAATTTCTCTTTGAAGAAGAATGGGGAAACTGTCGCAGCATATATGTCTCATTATGAAGTGATTCTTAATAATGAAATAACATTAAATGTCACATTCTGGGGATTTCTGATGTTTTGTAAGACTATCTAAGTAAAGTATCTCTAAAGTGTTAAACCTTAATTACTCTTAGCCATTCATATTTGTGTAAACATTTTATTATAATTAAATACAAATCTAACATAACTATGAATTTGCTATCTGGACCTTAATTTGTGTTACTTAATCATCTTAAACAGTTTGTAAATCAGCTATTAGGACAGTGCCTAAACTGCATATTCTTAAATGAGTTCCATAGGCACAGTGCCTACCTAAGAGTGACAATATTAATTTCAAATTTTGTATCAATATACAAATTCATACCAATGAAAGCATAAAATCTTTATCAATATAAATTTTGTACCAATATAAGAAATTATAATTTTAATTTGTATCAATTATAAAGGTTTCTATCAATTAAAATATTTGTATGGGTTGTGCAGGGTACACAGACCAGTTATGGGTGAAATTATGCTACTGTTTTGAGCAGGTTAAAGACAAGTGTCTTTTATTATGAGTTAGTTTTATTAATAACTAATTGTAATAAGCCTTCATTCATGCTGTGTGAAAGATAGAATGATGAATACCTACTGTTCCTGTTTAATTTTCTTGAACATTTATAGTTCTTCAGTCTACCACTGTCATATCTAATCCATATCACTCTGGAAGGGGTCTATAGGCTATTCTCCTTTCCTTTCAACACAAATGCAGAACTTTTCTTCCAAAATAGCATGTACTTGGTCCAGTAACTAGAATTCATTGAATATTTAGCTTGACCTCTCTCCCAGAGGAATTTTAATATAGTGACCAAACTCATAACCACACTCATTTTGACAAATAAAACAATTCAAAGCAAATAAAGCAATTTAAACAAATATTAAGTGACGAAACAGTGTTTCTGCTGTCTCCTTTCCCAACCTTCATGAGATCAAGGCCTAAATTTAATATCTCTGTCTACTTACTGTATAACACTATTTCCAGTGTCTCTCTATGAAATTCCCAGTGTCTAAATTTCTACTCTCTGAGGTAGGCTAGGTGACCTACCCCCTGCATTCAATCTAATGTTTAAAGATCAAGTGCCTCACTACTTTTATTTCTCTGTAATTTACTTTAAATACATTCCCTATCATCCTTAAAAACAATTAAATCACATTTTGAAAGTCTGCTCTTTGATATTTTGTTGTATTAAGCAGGCAATTGATTCTCTCCCTTAGAGCATCTATCCTATTTCTTTGCATAGCAGGAGCTCCCAAAGTCTTGAGCTGAGGCTCTCCCTGTGTTTCTTTGTTAACATTTCATGCACTGGAGCCATGTGACTCAGTTCATCTCACTGAGAAACAAATTCTCCTGTGTTCCTAGACTTATATCACTCTGTGTGTGTGTGTTTGTGTGTGTGTAATTCATCTGCAGATGTTCTCAAATAGTGGATTTTCACCTTTCATGTGGTATACTATCTGTTACATGTTATTTTGCTACCTTGCTTTAATCTCTGAGCAGACAGAGCTACCAGCCATCACCCAGATATTGGATCTGTGGATGAAAAACTGAGACAGCCACTTAATTCAGTTTCAACCTACCTTATTGTCTCAATTGCTGGGTGCTTCTTATCTTCTGCAGCTAGCATGCCCTTCTCAATACTTTTAGCTCTGCACCCATTAATCTGCCCTTAGCTTAGTGTTCTGGTTACCCATTCCTTGTTCAACAACCAAAAACTGCTCTTCACTTAATTGTGTTTCTAATATCCAGCCTGAGAAAGGGGCCTATGGCTACTCTGCCTTAGATCTTGCATGGCTCGTCAGCTTTTCTCCCTCCAAACCATGACAGAATCTCCCTCCCTATTCTTGCGTTTATTCACCTGCCTGTGGGGGACCCAAAAGTCTTATCTTTTTCCTTCTACCCATGAATTGGCCTATGGCATCTCTATTTATTGATAGAAAATAAATTGGGGCCATAGCATTACAACCACTCCCTACAAATGCTAGAGTTTTTGTTCACAAAAATATAGCATACTGACAAAACTAAGAAAAAGCTTTTGATTATTTGTGCATGTTAATTTGGTATTTATAAGGTATATGCATGAAGACAGTTCATGAAAAACAATTCTTCATGCTATTACAAATATTATTATTTACTTCACATTCTAGGTGTTACCTTGAAGTGAGGTCTTGGATGGTAATGTAGGAGTAACAGTTCATTCTCTGTGGCACACAAGACTGTATATCCTTGAAAAATGACCTGCTAGAACAAAAAAGTTAAAAGACAGTTGGAGTGCTTGACTGACAACTAGATACTAGAGTCAAGGATATAAAGATGTCTACTAAAATCAGACATTGGAATAAGAGAAGGACTATTTGGGAAGGTAAGGGACATTATGAAATGGGCGTAATGGAGCTGAATTTGATAATAGTGAGATGTAAGTAAACACGAAGTTTAAAAAATACTTTAATAAAATTTGTTTCATTGAAGTGACCAAAGAAAATACATAACAGAAGAAAATATTTAAATGGACACTTGGGTTCACAATATCAGATAAATGCTTCCTTTGACTAAATATTTATTTTGCAAAGATATCATACTTGTCTACAATATCTCTTGCATTTTCTTAAGAGAAGTTTATAGGAACTCCTCTGGTGGTATCTCTTATATTTTAATTAACTCAATATTTTCACCAGATTCATCAACAACATGGAGGATAGGACTCAATTAGATATGCTATAATGCTTTCTTGTGGGAGCAACAAATGATCCTATTGTGCTACTGATCATCTTCAGCACCTTTTTGAACATATATCTAGTCGCTATCCTTAGAAAACTATTTGTTTTCCTGGTTGTGAGTTCTGACTCCCAATTCCAAATCCACAAGTGTGATATTTCTCTCTAACCTTGTAGTTGTTGACAAATATTTAAATTCAGCTTCCACCCTGAAGGTGTTGGTAAACATGCAGGCATAGAATAAGAGCATGGCTTCTGCAGGTTGCCTTACTCAAGTCTGTTTTACTTTGGCATTTGTTTCCTTAGAAATGTGTCCCCTTGCTGTGATGGCCTACGATTTACTATGTGGCCTTTTTTTAACCTACTGAAGTACATATCATGAACCAAGAATTCTGAGGTTGGCTAATTATCTTGTCCCTGTTAATTTGCCTTGAAAACCCCCTCTTATTTGTATGGTGATATTGAGGTTGTCCTTCTACATAGATTTGAAAATCACACTTTTCTATAGTGAATTTGTTCAGGTCATCAAACTTGCCTGTTGATATACTTTTATCTGTAACATTCTGAAATATATTACAATATTCATATGTAGTGGTGTTCCAATCTCTGGAATAATTTTCTCTGTACTCAGAATTTCCCTTTAATTGGGAGAAGTTTCTTAGTAGAAGGAAGGTACAAAGATTTTTCTACCTGTGTATCACATCTAGTACTCTTTTCCTTGTTCTATGGTACAGCTTTGGGTATTATATTAGCTATGAACTTTCTACTTAAACTCAAAGGACAGTGGAGACTTCACTAATGTACACAGTGAACCACTGAAATTATTAACCCATTTATCTATAGTCTAAGGAATAAAGACATGATGGAAAATCATTAGTAACAGATTATTTTTCAAACACATTTTGGCTTTGGACTTCATTGTTCAGAATAAGTGACTTTGGCAACATTCCTGGTAAGTCAAGATGTCTAGTTCTTCTAGATCTTTGTAAAATATCAGTCAAAATACAATATTTTATATTTCTTCTCATCTTTGGTTTTTTACTATGATCTTTGATGTTTAACATATTTCTTTAACTTTCTATTGCATACAGCAAACATACCTCAACAACAAAAATACACGTAGCCACAGAATAAAGAGTTAGAAAAGATCTTCCAACAAATGAACCTAAAAACCAAGATGGTGTAGCCATTCAAATATCTAATAAAATAGACTTCAAATCAAAATTAATCAAAAGAGAAAGGGTAGTATAGTCCATTCACATCAAAAGAAAGATACACCTAGATGATCTTTAAATTAATTAATTCTATACCCCAAATACAAGTACACTCCCATTTGTAAACAAAACAATGCTAAAACTTAAATTATAGAACAACACTCACACATTGATAGTGGGAAACCTCAATACCAAATTCGCATCAATTTCAGGTCATTCAGGCAAAAACTAAACTGAGCAAAACTGGAGTTAGCAGGTATGAATCAAAAGGACTTAACAACTATCTAGAGAACATTTCAATCAAATACAAAAAGAGTACAATGTATTCTCAGCACCTCATAGCATTCCTCAACACTGACCACATATTTAGTCACAAAGCAACTCTCAACTGATACAAGAATATTAAAATAATGTTGTGCACATTTTTAGACCACCATGGATTAAATCTGTATTTCAACAACAGAAACACTGTAAAGTAGACAAACTCATAGAAACTGAATAACTCTCTATTGAATGACTGCTGTGTTAATGCAGAGACAATGAAATTATATTAAAGACTTCCTTGAATTCATGGAAAAGTAATGGAGAATATACTCAAGCTTATGGGACACAATGAAAGATATGCCAAGAAGGAAAGTGAATAGCTCTAAGTGACTTCATAAAGAACTTTAATAGATCTCATACTAGTAACTTAGCAGTATACCTGAAAGCTCTAGAACAAAAATAAGCAAACTTGGGGAAGAGAGTATACAGTAAGGAATAGACAATCTCAGACATTAAATCAATAAAATAGAAACAAAGTAAATAATAAGAGCCAATGAAATGAAGAGTTGGTACTTGTAGAAAATTTAAAAAAAGAACAAGAAACCCTTACCAAAACTAACTAAATGGCAGAGAATTTTCAATTTGGGAAAATCAGAAATAAAAATTGGGGCAAAATAACAGACCACAAAGAAATCTAAAGAATCGTCAGATCATATTCTTAAAACCTGTACTGCACAACATTGTAGTATTTTTTTTTTAAAAAATGGGTAAATTTCTTGTTTGATATAACTTAGGAAGTAGATGAATAAAGGGACAGAAAGTTTCAGCAAAGAATTCTAGCAGACTTTCAAAGAAGAGCTAATACCAATACTCACTCATTAAATTAGTCCACGAAATAGGAACAAAAGAAATATTTCCAAATTCATTTTATGGGGCTGCAGTTACCTTGATACACAAACTACACTGAGTCAAAAAAGAAAGTGATTGCAGACTAACTTCTCTCATGAAAATTGATGCAAAAATATCCAATAAAATATTCACAAACCAATTTCATGAGTACATAAAAAGATGATGATCTAGTAGGCTTTACCCATGAATACACAGATGGTTCAACATACAAAAATCAATAAATGTAATCCATCAATAAACATACTGAAAGAAAAAAAAAACATATGATGAACTCATTAGATGCTGAGAAGACCTTTGACAAAATCCAGCACTTCTTCATGATAGAAATCTTGAATAGATTAGGGAAGCAAGAGACATATGTTAACATAATGAAGGCAATTCACAGGTAGCCAACAGCTAACATTAGATTAAATGGAGAGAAATGCAAAGCAGTTCCACTAAAATAACGAACAGGAAAAGGCTGTCAACTCTCTCCATATTTACTCAACATAGTAATTGATACCCAATTTTAATAAAGAAGCCAGAAATAAACAAATAAAGATAGAAACTTGAACACATGATGCTGGTATAACTGGATGTCTGCATGTGGCAGAATGTAAATTGATCCATATCTATTACACTGCACAAAACCCAAGTTCAAGTAGATCAAATACCTCAATCTAGAACCAGATTCACTGAACCTAATAGAATAGAAAGTGGAGAATAACCTGGAATACACTGCTACAGAAGACAACTTCTTGAAAAGACCACTGTTAGCACAGGCACTGAGAAAAAAAAGCAATACATGGGACCACAAAAACACAAAACAAAGCAGAGCAAAACAAGACAAGACAAGACAAGACAAAAGCAAAAGCAAAAGCAAAAGCAAAAGCAAAAGCAAAAGCAAAAGCAAAAGCAAAAGCAAAAGCAAAAGCAAAAGCAAAAGCAAAAGCAAAACCAAAAGCAAAACCAAAAGCAAAACCAAAAGCAAAACCAAAACCAAAACCAAAACCAAAAGCAAAACAAGCAAAAGCAAAACAAGCAAAAGCAAAACAAGCAAAAGCAAAACAAGCAAAAGCAAAACAAGCAAAAGCAAAACAAGCAAAAGCAAAACAAGCAAAAGCAAAACAAGCAAAAGCAAAACAAGCAAAAGCAAAACAAGCAAAAGCAAAACAAGCAAAAGCAAAACAAGCAAAAGCAAAACAAGCAAAAGCAAAACAAGCAAAAGCAAAACAAGCAAAAGCAAAACAAGCAAAAGCAAAACAAGCAAAAGCAAAACAAGCAAAAGCAAAACAAGCAAAAGCAAAACAAGCAAAAGCAAAACAAGCAAAAGCAAAACAAGCAAAAGCAAAACAAGCAAAAGCAAAACAAGCAAAAGCAAAACAAGCAAAAGCAAAACAAGCAAAAGCAAAACAAGCAAAAGCAAAACAAGCAAAAGCAAAACAAGCAAAAGCAAAACAAGCAAAAGCAAAACAAGCAAAAGCAAAACAAGCAAAAGCAAAACAAGCAAAAGCAAAACAAGCAAAAGCAAAACAAGCAAAAGCAAAACAAGCAAAAGCAAAACAAGCAAAAGCAAAACAAGCAAAAGCAAAAAAAGCAAAAGCAAAAAAAGCAAAAGCAAAAAAGCAAAAGCAAAAAAAGCAAAAGCAAAAAAAGCAAAAGCAAAAAAAGCAAAAGCAAAAAAAGCAAAACCAAAACCAAAACCAAAACCAAAACCAAAACCAAAACCAAACAAAAACCTGAGAAAATTCTTTAAGGCCAAGAACACTGTTAATAGGACAAAATAGCACCCTATATCTGACAAAAGACTAATAGCCACATTACTAGAAGTCTTTTCTAGGGTTATTATCATATATTCCATGATAATTACACAATGTTTATTGATCAGGATAAAGTGCACCCTTTTTAAATCTTTTATATCTTTAGACTGTCCTGCCTGCAGAATGTTCTTGGACTAGAATTTAGCACAATATTCATCAAAGAACCTACAGAGACTTCATTCAACAACTTCTGGGAGCAGTTGCAGAGACCCACAGACAACTATTAGTCATACCTCAGCGAGTACTTATGAAGAGGGTAGGTTGGATTTTAGGGAACATAATAGAAAAACTATAGGAACATGAGAACACAACCCACAGATCAATTGACTGCCTCTTATGGGAACTTGCAGAGATTAGAAAGCCTGTAGAGTCTAACCTAGGTCTGTTGTATATATGTTATAGGTGAGTACTTGCTATTTTTGTAAGAATTCTAACAGTGGAACATGCCCTGACTCTTACCTACTTGTGGTACATTTTTTTTCTTCTTTCGGTTTGCTTTGTTTTATTATAGCGTGGCATTCTGTGTTTGGTTAATATTCCTGGGAGGTCTGCTCTATTCTGAATGGAGGTGGATATGAGGTGGATCTGGAAAAGTGGGGAGGTGGAGGAGAGAGAGACTGGGTGGGGGGAGGCAGGTGAAAATATGGCAGGAATGTAATATATGAGATTTAAAATGGGGTACAGATCTAAACAGTGAATTCTCAACAGAGGAATCTCAAATGTCTGAGGATTACTTCAAGGAATATTCATTATCCTTAGCTACCAGAAAAAAATAAATTAAAACTACATTAAGTTTCTATCTTATACCTGTCAGAATGGCTGAGTGAGCTTAAAAACACAATTTAAAGCAGTAATATCTGAACCTGCTCTATATTTCCTGGCTGGGGCAGCACAGTTCTTCACCACCAAGAACAATGCTCTGGAGTTCCCAAATGAAACACACACACACACACACACACACACACACACACACACACACACCACACACATAGACACAGACACACACACACACAAACACACACCACACACATAGACACAGGCACACACACAGACACACACACACACACACACCACACAATAGACACAGACACACACACCACACACATAGACACAGACACACACACAGACACACACACACACACACACACACACACACAATTCTGTTTTAGTACTCCTTGAACAGCACAAAGGCTGAGCACTTCCAAATGTCCCTGCAGCTAACTCACTCTTCCCTCTGGTATTCCTGAATTATTACTTAACTAAAATCTTTATTTTAACTTGATTGCTTGGACCCAGTTGGGCAGCCCTCTCAGCCCACAGTCTCTCAGATCCTTCACATGGCTGTAGGCTCTTGCTTCTCCATCTCTCAAGACCAATTTTTCTGATTCCCCATCATGGTGATTCTAATCTTCCTTGTGGTCCATTGTCCAGGAAATCTAAAGTCTTGCTGCTGTCTCCCTGCTCAGCCATTGGCTGTTGACAACTTTATTTACCAATTATAACTAGCTGGGATCAGGGGTCTTGTGTATCTCACATGCAGGCATGTGAATTCTCATGTGATTTTGGGAGTCTAATTAATACAAATAGCATTAGAACCAATCCACAAGAAGAGTTTACACTAGCAAGGATGAAGAAGTGGAATACTTCTCCTATGTTGTTAGGAATGAGGGTCTTAAGCCCACACCCACAGTAACACACCTATTCCAACCAGGTCACACCTATTCCAACAAGGTCACACCTCCAAATGGTGCCACTACCTGGTCCAAGAATATACAAACCATCACAGTAATGTCCTAGGATTTTACTGCTGTGAACAGACACTGTGATTGGTCACAGTGTCTCTTATAAGTCAACTCTTATAAGGAAAACATTTATTTGGGGCTGGCTGACAGGTTCATACTTTCAGTCTATTATCATCAAGATGAGAGAATAGGAGGCAGCATCTAGGCACGCATGGTGCAAGAGGAGTTCAGAGTTATACCTCTTCATCTGAAGGCGTCAAGAAGACTAGCTTTCACATGATTAGGAGGAATGTCTCATCGGACTTCCTCGATATCACAAAAATATTATAATTTTTCTTTATTTAGTCTCATATTTCAGAAAATTTGGTTCATAGAATTATTTTATGTACTTAAAATTCCATATATTATTCCTCCAATAATGCCATACTTATCCCAACAAGGACATACATTATAATAGCATGACTCTATGGGCAAAGCATGAATATATGGTTATGTATGAATCCTTGTCTGTATGTGACCATACATTTAACAGCAACAACAATAAGGGAGTCTATGAACTTGGGAGAAAGCAAGAGATTGTATAGCGTGGTTTGTGAATAAAAAGGAAGTTGATATATGGTGTTATTATAACATAATTTTAAAAACTACAAAATATTCCCAATTTCAAATACTGCCTCATATATATATATATATATATATATATATATATATATATATATATATAATATACACACACATATATATATGACTCATCATATATATATAGTAAATAAACATAAAGTTTAAACAAAAAAGTCCTAAAATCCTTAAATATAAAGATTTCTCTTTTTGACCATTCAAAACACCTTTGTCAAAACAGATGTTTTCTTCACATAATATATACCAATTATTGTTTTTCTATTCCTGTAACTTCTCCCAGTAACTCCACACTTCCCTTTCCATTGAGATAGACTCTGTTTCTGCCTCTCATTATAAAACAAAACAAAACAAAACAAAAATCCAAAAAAACCACAAAAAACAAAACCAAGACAAACAAAACATAACAAAAACAAACAGGGTTTTATGAATTAATTAAAATAACACAAAATATGATTTAATAAAAACTAACTCATTGGTGTGGAAACAAACAAGTAAACAAAGAAGTAGAAGGAAAAGAATCCAAATAAAGGCAAAAGAAACACAAACCCACTCATTTGCACACTTAGGAATCCCATGAAATACTAATATGGAAGCCATATTATATTCACAGAGGAACTGTGCATACCATGTGTCTGTTGGCACACATCCATGCAGGCCCCAAGCATGCTGCTTCAGTCTCTTTGATTAAACAAATGCCTTGATCATGCTGATTTAGAGGGCTTTGTTTTCTTGATGCCACCCCATTCCCACTGGTTGTTATAATTTTTCACCTCTTTTTTCTTCTCTTTTTTCATTTCCTCAGTGTCCATTTTTTATTGGTTATTTTATTTATTTTCATTTTAAATTTTATCCCCCTTCCTGGTTTCCCCTCTTCAAAACTCCTATCTCCTCCCTCCTTCCCCCTGCTTCTATGAGGGAGCTCTTCTACCCACCTGCCCAGTTTGCCTCACTGCACTAGCGTTTTCCTACACTGGGGCATCAAGCTTCCACAGGACCAAGAGTGCCCCCTCCCCTTGATGCCAGATAAGGCAATTCTCTGTTACATATGCAGCTGGAGCTATGTGCCCCCCATAAGGTCAGGAAATTGAATAGAGGTTTGTAGCAGTGAAGGGATAAGGAACTGGGGGTTTAGCCATTAGAGAGTCCCAGATGACAGGGAAACAAGAGGATCCCAGGACACAACAAGGATGATATTAGCTGGAATACCCAAAAGAGGGGAGAGAGAACATATAGAGACCATAGCCAGAAGTCAGGCACAGCCCCCAGTTGACAGATGAGGGCCACCCACCCATCTCAAATATATGAAGCCTGAATTGTTCCAATCTAAAGAAAATGCAGAGACAAAGAACAGAACAGAGACTCAAGGAAAGGCCATCCAGAGAGTGCCCCATCTAAGGATCTATCTCACCTGCAGACATCAAACCCAGACACTATCCTTGATGCCAAGAAGTGCTTGCTGACGGGAACCTGGTATAGCTGCCCTCTGAGAGGCTCTGCCAGAGCCCAACAAATACAGATGATGATGATTATAGCCAACCATGAGGCTCCTCCAATGGAGGAGTTAGGCAGAGGAGTGAAGGAGCTAAAGGGGTTTGCCACCCCATAGGCAGAACAACAATATCAACCAATCAGACACACCCCAGAGCTCCCAGGGACTAAAACACCAACAAAGGGTATCCAGCTGCATATGTAACAGAGGATGACCTTTTCTGGCATCAATGGGAGGAGAAGCCATTGGTCCTGGGAAGGTTCAATGCCCCAATGTAGGGGAATGACAGGGTGGTATGATGGGAGTGGGTAGGTGGGTTGGGGAGCACCCTCATAGAATCAGGGGGAGGGGTATATGATAGGGAGTTTGCAGAGGCGAAACTTGGAGAAGGGATAACATTTGAAATGTAAATAAAGGAAATAGCCAATAAAAAGAATTTTAAAAAGACAACACTCAAATATAAGAAAAGAATTAGTATATTTCTCAATCCTTATCAGAGAAGTTTTTATTTGTGAATAACAATTAATAGAGAGAAAATGATTAGACACTAAAACTTTATGATGCTTTTTGTTTTATATATATATATATATACATATATATATATATGGTAATATGACAACATATGTAGGACCAGTATAGAATTAAACCAGCTAATTACCTAGTGAAGATTGGGAAGGGGTTTGTTTATTCCTATCCCTAGATGAAAATCTATTAACAAGGAATGCCTGTGTGATAGGAGATTACATTTACTTATTTATTTTTCAGGAATATGGTACCTAAGAATGTGCTTGAGTAGAGCCACATACACATAAAGAGAACACTAAATTGACTCAGGTAAATTTTCTTTATAAAAGGCAGCATTTAAAATTGGGAATGAAAAGTGTTAGTGGAATTTAGGATTGGGATTTGGGAAAGAGAACATTATTTGTATGTGTGATAGTCTGAAGTGACAAAAATATGTAAGGCAAGAACAATTGAATTTTATGTATCAAGTATTAATCTACAAAAATTGATTATCAGAGGACAAATTCACCAAAAGGAATTTTCAGTTCTAAATATCTATGCTCCAAATATAGGGGCACCGTATTCATAAAAGAAACTTTACTTTTAAAGCTTGAATTGAACCCCATACATTAAGAGTGGAAGACGTCAATACGCCATTCTCACTAATGGACACATCATTAAGACAGAAACTAGACAGGAAAATAATGAAACTAACAGAGGCTTTGATTCAAGTGGACCAAACAGATAAGTATAGAACATTTCACACAGTAACAAGACAATATGCCTTCTTTTCTGGACCTCATGGGACTTTCTCCAAGATTAACCATATAATTAGTCTCAAAACTGTGACTCATGAGCTACAGAAGATTGACATTATCCATTGCATTTTGTCAGATTATGATGGATAAAAGGTAGATTTAAACAACAACAACAACAACAGAAAATTTACAATCTCATGGAAACTGAACAACTTTCTATACAATGATTACTGGGCCAGAGAAGAAATAAAGAAAGAAATTAAAGACTTTCTAGAATTCGATGAAAATGAAGAGTCAACATAATCAAACTTATGGTGCCACAGACTGGACTCAGTAGTTCCCTCAACCTGAGGGAGAATTTAGGGTCTTGTATGCGCAGGTGGACAAGTAGTGAGTGAAAAAATGACAAATACCTGCAAACACAAGGGTGTGTTGATCTGAATGTAATTTCTCAAAGCATCAGACTTATATTACAGAAGAAAAACAAGGAAGCTAGGCGACACATCAGCCAAGGTACATTGAAGTTACCTTTTGCATAATGACACAAAAGAGAGAAATGCATATGTAAAGACTGGCAGGAACTAGGCAGTGTTTACAACTGAGATAAGATCAGCACTATCTAAAATCAGCTATTCACAGGAGCCAGGTGAAAGGGCTAGTGTTAAGGGACACCAGGGGTCCCTTAGTAAATAACTAATTATGCCACTCCTTTGGGCCTAGTGAA
Source organism: Mus musculus (assembly GCF_000001635.26). Classification (NCBI taxonomy): domain Eukaryota; kingdom Metazoa; phylum Chordata; class Mammalia; order Rodentia; family Muridae; genus Mus; species Mus musculus. The sequence goes on along the minus strand of NC_000075.6, from coordinate 19,394,461 downwards.
AAACAAGTACCAGGGAAGTTCTGTTCTGCTAACCTTTTCATGAACAATATAATACTCTAGTTCCTCCTTAAACCACAACCCACCTTCTTTCTAATATTATGTAATGTAGGCTGCCATTCATGTCTGTAATGAGAATTCTAAACTTACTTTGCTAAGCTTGCCCTGAAATTTCTAACTTTATGTAGTAGATAGTAATGCCTGATTTCTTTCACTATTTCTCTTTCAATAGTGGAGGCATTCATCTGAATGAGTAACATTCTTATAAAATTCCAAGCCCAGGGTTGTCTAAAGGACTGCCTAGGACATTGTTGAAGGTCAGCAAGTAAAGTTCAACCTAATTTAGGTATTCATCAAAACATTCCTTGGTGCCACCTATAATAAAACAACACTGAAAGAAAGCACACAGAACCATTCACCAATTAACGCAAGGACAAGTTTGGAACATTTGTGCTACAGGATGCCAAGGCTCCAGGAGACTAAGTTTCTGTGAAAATTTTTGCCTCAGGACTGCAGCCAAGCTTTTGAACTTGCCATGCAGACTTCACTGGAGTGGGTGTGGCATTATGGGACACAATAAAGGAGTGCTAAGATGAAAGTTCATCTTAAGGAACTAGTTCCTCAAAAGGAAACTTGAGAGATCTCATACTAACAACTTAAAAGCACACTAGAAAGCTCCAGGGAGAAAATAAAGCAAACACACTCAAGAGGAGTAGATGGGAAAAAAATAATCAAAACCTGAGTTGTAATTAATAAAATTAGAAACAGAATAATTCAAAGAATTAGTGAAACCAAGAGCAGGTTCTTTCAGAAAATCATCAAAGTAGACAAACCCTTTGCCAAACTAAGTAAAAATCAGAAAGACAATATCCAAATTAACAAAATCAGAAATGCAAAGGAGGCGATAGCAACAGACACTGAAAAACTTCAAAGAATCATTAGGTCATACTTCAAAAGCCTGTATTTGACAAAACTGGAAAATCTAAATGAAATGAGCAATTGTTTTGTTATAGATTACACTTATTGAAGTTTAATGAAGAGCAGGTAAAAAAACAAAACAAAACAAAACAAAACAAAAAAACAAAACTAACAATTCTTATAACCTCTAAGGAAAAGGAAACAGTAAAAAGCACCCAGGATCAGATGATTTTTTAACCATATTCTACCAGATTTTCAAAGAAAAGTGAATACCAATAGTCCTCCAATTATTCCACAAAAGAGAAATAGAGGGAACAGCAAAACTCATTCTATGAACTCATTCACAGTCACTCTGACAGCTAAAATACACAAACACTCAATGAAGAAAATTTCAGATGGATTTCTCTTCTGAACACTGATGCAAAAATACACAATAAAATACTTGCAAAATCTCAATGATAAGTGGATATTAGTCCAGAAACATAGAACATGCAAGATACAATTTGTAAAACACAAGAAAATCAAGAAGAGGGAAGACCAACAGGTTGATACTTTATTCCTCCTTAGAATAGGGAACAAAATAAACATGAAAGGAGTTAGAGACAAAGTTTGGAACTAAAACGAAAGGATAGACTATCCAGAGACTACCCCACCCAGGGATCCATCCCATAATCAGCCACCAAACTCAGACACTATTGCATATGCCAGCAAGATTTTGCTGAAGGGACCCTGGCATAGCTGTCTCTTATGAGGCTATGCCAGTGCCTGGCAAATACAGAAGTGGATGCTCACAGTCATCTATAAGTTAGAACACAGGGCCCCCAATGGAGAAGCTAGAGAAAGCACCCAAGGAGCTGAAGGGGTCTGCAACCCTATAGGTGGAACAACAATATGAACTAACCAGTACCCCCAGATCTCGTGTCTCTAGCTGCATATGTATCAGAAGATGGCATTGTCGGCCATCACTGGGAAGAGAGGCCCCTTAGTAGTGCAAACTTTATATGCCCCAATATAGGTGAATGCCCGGGCCAAGAAGTGGGAGTGGGTGGGTAAGGGAGCAGGGCAGGGGGGGGGGTATAGGGAACTTTCAGGATAGCATTTGAAATTTATATAAAGAAAATATCTAATTTAAAAAAAAAGAAAATTATTCCAGTAAACAGTTGACTCTGGGGAAAAAAAAAAACTTGCAAAATGAATCCAGGAACACATCAAAGATATCATTCACCAAGATCAAATAAACTTTATTCCAGGGATACTGGGTGTGATCCAATATATAAAAATCTATCAACATAAGCTACCATAAACAAGTCTGAAAGAAAGACAATCACATAATCATCTCATTGGATACTGGAAAAAAAAAAGATCCTTTGACAAAATTCAACACCCCTTTATGTCAAAAGTCTTGTACAGAACAGGGATACAAGGCAAATACCTAAACAAAATAAAGGCACTATGTAGCAAGACAATAGTGAACAACAAATCAAATAGAGAGAAACTGAAAGCAATTTCACTAAAATCAGGGACAAGACAAGGCTGCCCACTCTCTGCCTAAGATCTCAATATAGAACTTGAATTTCTAGCTAGAGCAATAAGAAAACTAAAACAGATCAAGGAGATACATTTTGGAAAGGGAGAAGTCAATATTCCTGGGTATTATAATATACATAAGTGACCTTCAAAATGTACCAGAGAACCCCTAGAAGTGATAAACACTTTCAGCAAAATGGCTGGATATATAATGAACAGTAGCCTTACTTTATACAAATGGTAAAAAGGCTGGAAACGATTTAGAGAAACATCACACTTCACAATAGCCACAAATAATATAAAATATTTTGGTGTAATGTTATCCAAGCAAGTGAGTTTCTAATATGACAAGAATTTCAAGTTTCTGAAGAAAGAAATTGAAGAAGATATCAAGAGATAGAACGATCTCCTATGATTATGGATTGGTATGGCTATCTTACCAAAAGCAATCCACAACTTCAGTTCAATTCCCATCAAAATTCCAGAATAATCTTTATAGACTTTGAAAGATTTCTCAACTTCACATGGAAAACCAAAAATATTAGGATGGCATAAACAACCTTGTATAGTAAAAGAAATTCAGGATCCCTATTAACAGAATCATTTGAATTACAGAAGATTTTCAGTTTCAGGGGGCCCATTAATTAATCGTTGATCTTAGTGTACTAGCCACTGGTCTTCCATTTAGCAAGTTGTCTCTTTTAGTGTTCAAGATTAGTCTTCTTTTTCTGTCCTATTAGATTTAGAATGTTAAAAATATTACCATCTCTAACTTCAAGCTGTACTACAGAGCAATAGTAATAAAAATGCATAGTGTTTGTATAGAAACCAATCGCTCATATTATTAATGGAACTGTTATACTTATAATCAGGATCCTAGCATAAAAGTCCTCTGAGAGGTTCCACTCAGCAGCCAATGGAAACAGATGCAGAGACCCACAGTCAAACATTAGCTGGCACTTGGGAGTTTTATGGAAAATTTGAAGGAAGGATTGAGTGACCCAACTAGGACAGAGACTCCACAGAAAGACTAACAGGGTCACTAGCCTGGATGCTTGGGGCCTCACAAACACTTAATCACCAATGAAAGAGAAAGCATGGGCTGGACAAAGGACCCCAAATATATGTAGCAGGTGTGCAGCTTGGTCCTCATGGGGGACTGTGCCTGGATCTGATACCTTCCTGTGGATCATGAGCAGCCTTGTCTTGCCTCAGTGGGAGGCCTAATAAGGCAGTGACTTGATATGATAACCAGGAGAGACTCTCCCTTCTCAGAGGAGAAAGGTAGAGGGAATGGGTCAGGTCTCTGAGAGGGAAGAGATGGAATAGGAATGATATTGGAATCTAAAGTGAATGAGTACATAAAATTTTAAAATTAATTTAATTTAAAGTAGAAAATAGTTTTTAAAAGTGTAATATGGACCATTTTACTGGCGTAGCAGTCCATTCCACTTTCTTCAAAGCCTGAACACTTTCGTTTTATCCCCAGAACCTACATGGTGGCAGGTGAGAACAATCTCCTGTAAATTTTGTCTGACACACATGTACCACAGCATGTGGAAACACTCCTTAAAAACACACATACAAAGTAAATAACCTGTAATAAAACATACACTTAACATCATTTAGTAAGAATTTGTCAGAAACAGTGAGAGTTTAAATTTTTAGAAAACATTTTATAACTTGCCTAGTATTACTGTTCGTAACCATATATAGGAAACTTTTAATGGTAAAATAAAAATTACATTTCAAACTGTCAAAATCAGTACTGTGTTCATAATTGTAATCGACAATGTAACTTTTTAGAGAAACTATTTTTGATATACACACAGGTCTATAAAAAACATGTCTCCTAGTTATGATAGAAACTATAGCCATAAAATCTTCAAAGCATGACTATCTAAGCATAAACTGAACAAGAACAACAACAATAGATATGCTGCATTGGACAGAGGAAATCTCAAAAGGCTTCAACTATGCAAAGATCTATAGGCAATTAAGAATATGAAATAGCCATTTACCCCAGAGCTCCCTGGGACTAAACCACCAATCAAAGAAAGCACATGGAGGGACTTGTGGCTCTAGTTGCATATGTAGCAGAGGATGGTCTAGTTGGTCATCAAAGGGAGGAGAGGCCCTTGGTCCTGGGAAAGTTGTATCCCTACATATAGGGGAATGTCAGAGCCAGGAAGCAGGAGTGGGTGGGTTGGGGAGCAGGGGGAGCAAGGAGAGGATAGGGGATTTTAGAAGGGGAAACAAAGAAAGGGGATAACATTTGAAATGTAAATAAAGAAAATATCTAGTAAAAAAAGAAATGTAGAAAGTATGATAGTATACAGACGTGACCTCAAAAATTGCACCAGAGAGCTCCTAAGCTTGATAAACAAATTCAGCAAAGTAGCTGGATATAGAATTAACTCAAACAAATCAGTGGCCTTCCTCTGCACAAAAGATACACAGGCTGAAAAGAAATTAGGGAAATAACACCCTTCACAATAGTCACAAATAATATAAAATATCTTGGTGTAACTCTAAGGTAGGGAAATATCTGCATGATAAGAACTTCAAGTTTATGAAGAAACCAGTCAAAGAAGATCTTAGAAGATGAAAAGTTCTCCCATGCTCATGGATTAGCAGGATTAATATAGAAAAAAATGGCCATCTTACTGAAAGCAATCTACAGATTCAATGCAATCTCCACCAAAATTCCAACTCAATTCTTCAGAGTTAGAAAGAACAATTTACAAATTCATCTGGAATAACAAAAAACCTAGGATAGTCAAAACTATTCTCAACAATAAAAGAATTTCTGGTGGAATCACCATGCCTGACTTCAAGCTGTACTACAGAGCAATTGTGATAAAAAGTGCACAGTAATGGTAGAGTAATCAATGGAATAGAATTGAAGATACAGAAATAAACTCTCACACCTATGGTCACATGATCTTTGACAAAGGAGCTAAAACCATCCAGTGGAAAAATATAGCATTTTCAAAAAATGGTGCTGGTTCAACTGGTAGTTAGCATGTAGAAGAATGTGAATGTATCCATTCTATCTCCTTGTACAAAGCTCAAGTCCAAGTGGATCAAGGACCTCCACATGAAACCAGATACACTAAAACTTTTTTTTTTTAAACTTTGTTTCAGAAGTTTTTTTTTTTTTTAAGATTTATTTATTTATTATATGTAAGTACACTGTAGCAGCCTTCAGACACTCCAGAAGAGGGAGTCAGATCTCAATTCAGATGGGTTTGAGCCACCATGTGGTTGCTGGGATTTGAACTCCAGACCTTTGGAAGAGCAGTCGGCTGCTCTTACCCACTGAGCCATCTCACCAGCCCCCACACTAAAACTTATAGAGGAGAATTTGAGGAAGATACTCAACCATATGGGCAGAGGGGGAAAATTCCTGAACAGAACACCAATGGCTGGTCTGTATTATCAAGAATTGACAAACGGGACCTCATAAAAATTGCAAAGCTTCTGTAAGGCAAAGGACATTGTCAATAAGACAAAAAGGTAACAAAAGATTGGGAAAAATCTTTACCAATTCTACATCTGATAGAGTACTAAGATCCAAGATATACAAAGAACTCAAGAAGTTAGACTCCAAAGAAACAAATAATCCTATTTGAAAGATGAGGTACAGAACTAAACAAATAATTCTCAGCTGAGAAATACTGAATGCCTAAGACGCACCTAAAAATAAATAAATAAATAAATAAATAAATAAATAAAATAAAATAAAAAACTCCACATCCAGAAATGTAAATCAAAACAACCCCTGAGATTCCACCTCACTCCAGTCAGAATGGCTAAGATCAAAACCTCAGGTGCCAGCAGATGTTGGCGAGGATGTGAAGAAAGAGGAATACTCCTCCATTGTTGGTGGAATTGCAAGCTGGTACAACCACTTTGGAAATAAGTTTGGTGGTTTCTCAGAAAATTGAACATAGTACTTCCTTAGGACCCAGCAGTACCACTCCTGGGCGTATACCCAGAAGATATACCAACTTGTAACAAGGAGACATGCTCCATTATGTTCATAATTGCTTTCTTTATAATAGCCAGAAGCTGGAAAGGATCCAGATGTCCCTCAACAGAGGAATGGACACAGAAAATGTGGTACATTTACACAATGGAGTACTACTCAGTTATTAAAAACAATGAATTTATGAAATGCTTAGTCAAATGGATGTATCTGGAGGATATCATCCTGAGTGAGGTAACCCAATGAGTGAGGTAACCCAATCACAAAAGAAAACACATGATATGCACTCACTGATAAGTGGATATTAGCCCAGAAGCTCAGAATATCCAAGATACAATTCAAACACAACATGAACTCAAGAAGGAAGACCAAAGTGTAGATAGTTCAATCCTTTTTAGAAGGGGAAACAAGACTACCCGGGCCTGACCTGGGGCACAAGCCCCTTCCGCTCCACTCGAGCCCTGGGGTACCTTGCCAGCAGAGTCACCCGACACCCACAAGGGCCACACAGGATTCCACACAGGATCATAAGACCTCTGGTGAGTGGAACACAGCGCCTGCCCCAATCCAATCGCACGGAACCCGAGACTGCGGTAAATAGGGAAGCAGACTACCCGGGCCTGACCTGGGGCACAAGTCCCTTCCACTCCACTAGAGCACCGGAGTACCTTGCCAGCAGAGTCGCCTGACACCCGCAAGGGCCCACACAGGATTCCACACGGGATCCTAAGACCTCTACTGAGTGGAACACAACTTCTGCCAGGAGGCTGGTTCGAACACCAGATATCTGGGTACCTTCCCTGCAAGAAGAGAGCTTGCATGCAGAGAATACTCTGCCCACTGAAACTAAGGAGAGAGCTACCCTCCGAGGTCTGCTTATAGAGGCTAACAGAGTCACCTGAAGAACAAGCTCTTAACAGAGACAACTATAACAGCTAGCTTCAGAGATTACCAGATGGCGAAAGGCAAACATAAGAATCCTACTAACAGAAAACAAGACAACTCACCATCATCAGAATGCAGCACTCCCACCCCACCTAGTCCTGGGCACCCCAACACAACCGAAAATCTAGACCCAGATTTAAAAACATTTCTCATGATGATGATAGAGGACATCAAGAAGGACTTTCATAAGTCACTTAAAGAATTACAGGAGAGCACTGCTAAAGAGTTACAGGCCCTAAAAGAAAAGCAGGAAAACACAACCAAACAGGTTGAAGTCCTTAAAGAAAAACAGGAAAACACATCCAAACAGGTGATGGAAATGAACAAAACCATACTAGAACTAAAAAGGGAAGTAGACACAATAAAGAAAACCCAAAGTGAGGCAACGCTAGAGATAGAAACCCTAGGAAATAGATCTGGAACCATAGATGTGAGCATCAGCAACAGAATACAAGAAATGGAAAAGAGAATCTCAGGTGCAGAAGATTCCATAGAGAACATCGACACAACAATCAAAGAAAATACAAAATGCAAAAGGATCCTAACTCAAAACATCCAGGAAATCCAGGACACAATGAGAAGACCAAACCTACGGATAATAGGAATTGATGAGAATGAAGATTTTCAACTTAAAGGGCCAGCTAATATCTTCAACAAAATAATAGAAGAAAACTTCCCCAACATAAAGAAAGAGATGCCCATGATCACACAAGAAGCCTACAGAACTCCAAATAGACTGGACCAGAAAAGAAATTCCTCCAGACACATAATAAGCAGAACAACAAATGCACTAAATAAAGATAGAATATTAAAAGCAGTAAGGGAGAAAGGTCAAGTAACATATAAAGGAAGGCCTATCAGAATTACACCAGACTTTTCACCAGAGACTATGAAAGCCAGAAGAGCCTGGACAGATGTTATACAGACACTAAGAGAACACAAATGCCAGCCCAGGCTACTATACCCAGCCAAACTCTCATTTACCATAGATGGAGAAACCAAAGTATTCCACGACAAAACCAAATTCACACAATATCTTTCCACGAATCCAGCCCTTCAAAGGATAATAACAGAAAAGCAATACAAGGACAGAAATCACGCCCTAGAACAAGCAAGAAAGTAATCCCTCAACAAACCAAAAAGAAGACAGCCACAAGAACAGAATGCCATCTCTAACAACAAAAATAAATGGAAGCAACAATTACTTTTCCTTAATATCTCTTAATATCAATGGACTCAATTCCCCAATAAAAAGACATAGACTAACAGACTGGCTACACAAACAGGACCCAACATTCTGCTGCTTACAGGAAACCCATCTCAGGGAAAAAGACAGACACTACCTCAGAGTGAAAGGCTGGAAAACAATTTTCCAAGCAAAGGGTCTGAAGAAACAAGCTGGAGTAGCCATTCTAATATCGGATAAAATCGACTTCCAACCCAAAGTTATCAAAAAAGACAAGGAGGGACACTTCATACTCATCAAAGGTAAAATCCTCCAAGAGGAACTCTCAATTCTGAATATCTATGCTCCAAATGCAAGGACAGCCACATTCATTAAAGACACTTTAGTAAAGCTCAAAGCACACATTGCACCTCACACAATAATAGTTGGAGACTTCAACACACCACTTTCATCAATGGACAGATAATGGAAACAGAAACTAACCAAGGACAAAGTGAAACTAACAGAAGTTATGAAACAAATGGACTTGACAGATATCTACAGAACATTTTATTCTAAAACAAAAGGATATACCTTCTTCTCAGCACCTCACGGGACCTTCTCCAAAATTGACCACATAATTGGTCACAAAACAGGCCTCAACAGATACAAAAATATTGACATTGTCCCATGTATCCTATCAGACCACCATGGCCTAAGACTGATCTTCAATAACAACATAAATAATGGAAAGCCAACATTCACGTGGAAACTGAACAACACTCTTCTCAATGATACCTTGGTCAAGGAAGGAATAAAGAAAGAAATTAAAGACTTTGTAGAGTTTAATGAAAATGAAGCCACAACGTACCCAAACCTATGGGACACAATGAAAGCATTTCTAAGAGGGAAACTCATAGCTCTGAGTGCCTCCAAGAAGAAACTGGAGAGAGCACATACTAGCAGCTTGACAACACATCTAAAAGCTCTAGAAAAAAAGGAAGCAAATTCACCCAAGAGGAGTAGACTGCAGGAAATAATCAAACTCAGGGGTGAAATCAACCAAGTGGAAACAAGAAGAACTATTCAAAGAATAAACCAAACGAGGAGTTAATTCTTTGAGAAAATAAAAAAGATAGATAAACCCTTAGCTAGACTCACTAGAGGGCACAGGGACAAAATCCTAATTAACAAAAACAGAAATGAAAAGGGAGACATAACAACAGATCCTGAAGAAATCCAAAACACCATCAGACCCTTCTACAAAAGGCTATACTCAACAAAACTGGAAAACCTGGACGAAATGGACAAATTTCTGGACAGATACCAGGTACCAAAGTTGAATCAGGATCAAGTTGACCATCTAAACAGTCCCATATCCCCTAAAGAAATAGAAGCAGTTATTAATAGTCTCCCAGCCAAAAAAAAAAAAAGCCCAGGACCAGACAGGTTTAGTGCAGAGTACTATCAGACCTTCAAAGAAGATCTAATTCCAGTTCTGCACAAAGTATTTCACAAAATAGAAGTAGAAGGTACTCTACCCAACTCATTTTATGAAGCCACTATTACTCTGATACTAAACCACAGAAAGATCCAACAAAGATAGGGAACTTCAGACCAATTTCTCTTATGAATATCGATGCAAAAATCCTCAATAAAATCTCGCTAACCGAATCCAAGAACACATTAAAGCAATCATCCATCCTGACCAAGTAGGTTTTATTCCAGGAATGTAGGGATGGTTTAATATACGAAAATCCATCAATGTAATCCATTATATAAACAAACTCAAAGACAAAAACCACATGATCATCTCGTTAGATGCAGAAAAAGCATTTGACAAGATCCAACACCCATTCATGATAAAAGATTTGGAAAGATCAGGAATTAAAGGCCCATACCTAAACATGATAAAAGCAATCTGCAGCAAACCAGTAGCCAACATCACAGTAAGTGGAGAGAAGCTGGAAGCAATCCCACTAAAATCAGGGACTAGACAAGGCTGCCCACTTTTTCCCTACCTTTTCAACATAGTACTTGAAGTATTAGCCAGAGCAATTCGACAACAAAAGGAGATCAAGGGGTTACAAATTGGAAAAGAGGAAGTCAAAATATCACTTTTTGCAGATGATAGGATAGTATATATAAGTGAGCCTAAAAATTCCACCAGAGAACTCCTAAACCTGATAAACAGCTTCGGTGAAGTAGATGGATATAAAATAAACTCAAACAAGTCAATGGCCTTTCTCTACACAAAGAATAAACAGGCTGAGAAAGCAATTAGGGAAACAACACCCTTCTCAATAGTCACAAATAATATAAAATATCTCGGCGTGACTCTAACTAAGGAAGTGAAAGATCTGTATGATAAAAACTTCAAGTCTCTGAAGAAAGAAATTAAAGAAGATCTCAGAAGATGGAAAGATCTCCCATGCTCATGGATTGGCAGGATCAACATTGTAAAAATGGCTATCTTGCCAAAAGCAATTTACAGATTCATTGCAATGCCCATCAAAATTCCAACTCAAGTCTTCAACGAATTAGAAGGAGCAATTTGCAAATTCATCTGGAATAACAAAAAAACCTAGGATAGCAAAAACTCTTCTCAAGGATAAAAGAACCTCTGGTGGAATCACCATGCCTAACCTAAAGCTTTACTACAGAGCAATTGTGATAAAAACTGCATGGTACTGGTATAGAGACAGACAAGTAGACCAATGGAACAGAATTGAAGACCCAGAAATGAACCCACACACCTATGGTCACTTGATCTTCGACAAGGGAGCTAAAACCATCCAGTGGAAGAAAGACAGAATTTTCAACAATTGGTGCTGGCACAACTGGTTGTTATCATGTAGAAGAATGCGAATCAATCCATACTTATCTCCTTGTACTAAGGTCAAATCTAAGTGGATCAAGGAACTTCACATAAAACCAGAGACATTGAAACTTATAGAGGAGAAAGTGGGGAAAAGCATTGAAGATATGGGCACAGGGGGAAAATTCCTGAACAGAACAGCAATGGCTTGTGCTGTAAGATCGAGAATTGACAAATGGGACTTAATGAAACTCCAAAGTTTCTGCAAGGCAAAAGACACCGTCAATAAGACAAAAAGACCACCAACAGATTGGGAAAGGGTCTTTACCTATCCTAAATCAGATAGGGGACTAATATCCAACATATATAAAGAACTCAATAAGGTGGACTTCAGAAAATCAAATAACCCCATTAAAAAATGGGGCTCAGAACTGAACAAAGAATTCTCACCTGAGGAATACTGAATGGCAGAGAAGCACCTGAAAAAATGTTCAAGATCCTTAATCATCAGGGAAATGCAAATCAAAACAACCCTGAGATTCTACCTCACACCAGTCAGAATGGCTAAGATCAAAAATTCAGGTCACAACAGATGCTGGCAAGGATGTGGAGAAAGAGGAACACTCCTCCATTGTTGGTGGGATTGTAAGCTTGTACAACCACTCTGAAAATCAGTCTGGCGGTTCCTCAGAAAATTGGACATAGTACTACCGGAGGATCCAGCAATACCTCTCCTGGGCTTATATCCAGAAGATGTCCCAACCGGTAAGAAGGACACATGCTCCACTATGTTCATAGCAGCCTTATTTATAATAGCCAGAAGCTGGAAAGAACCCAGATGCCCCTCAACAGAGGAATGGATACAGAAAATGTGGTACATCTACACAATGGAGTACTACTCAGCTATTAAAAAGAATGAATTTATGAAATTCCTAGCCAAATGGATGGACCTGTAGGGTATCATCCTGAGTGAGGTAACACATTCACAAAGGAACTCACACAATATGTACTCACTGATAAGTGGATATTAGCCCAAAACCTAGGATACCCAAGATATAAGATACAATTTCCTAAACACATGAAACTCAAGAAAAATGAAGACTGAAGTGTGGACACTATGCCCCTCCTTAGAAGTCGGAACAAATCACCCTTGAAAGGAGTTACAGAGACAAAGTTTGGAGCTGAGATGAAAGGATGGACCATGTAGAGACTGCCATATCCAGGGATACACCCCATAATCAGCACCCAAATGCTGACACCATTGCATACACTAGCAAGATTTTATCGAAAGGACCCAGATGTAGCTGTCTCTTGTGAGACTATGCCGGGGCCTAGCAAACACAGAAGTGGATGCTCACAGTCAGCTAATGGATGGATCACAGGGCTCCCAATGGAGGAGCTAGAGAAAGTACCCACGGAGCGAATGCAATCTGCAACCCTATAGGTGGAACAACATTATGAACTAACCAGTACACCAGAGCTCTTGACTCTAGCTTCATATGTATCAAAAGATAGCCTAGTCGGCCATCACTGGAAAGAGAGGCCCATTGGACACGCAAACTTCATATGCCCCAGTACAGGGGAACGCCAGGGCCAAAAAGGGGGAGTGGGTGGGTAGGGGAGTGGGGGTGGGTGGCTATGGGGGACTTTTGGTATAACATTGGAAATGTAAATGAGCTAAATACCTAATAAAAAATGGAAAAAAAAAACAAAAAACAAACAAAAAACAAACAAAAAAAACAAAACTTCAAGTCTCTGAAGAAAGAAATTAAAGAAGATCTCAGAAGATGGAAAGATCTCCCATGCTCATGGATTGGCAGGATCAACATTGTAAAAATGGCTATCTTGCCAAAAGCAATCTACAGATTCAATGCAATCCCCATCAAAATTCCAACTCAATTCTTCAATGAATTAGAAGGAGCAATTTGCAAATTCATCTGGAATAACAAAAAAAAAAAAAAAACCTAGGATAACAAAACCTCTTCTCAAGGATAATAGAACCTCTGGTGGAATCACCATGCCTAACCTAAAGCTTTACTACAGAGCAATTGTGATAAAAACTGCATGGTACTGGTATAGAGACAGACAAGTAGACCAATGGAATAGAATGGATGACCCAGAAATGAACCCACACACCTATGGTCACTTGATCTTCGACAAGGGAGCTAAAACCATCTAGTGGAAGAAAGACAGCATTTTCAACAATTGGTGCTGGCACAACTGGTTGTTATCATGTAGAAGAATGCGACTCAATCCATACTTATCTCCTTGTACTAAGGTCAAATCTAAGTGGATCAAGGAATTTCACATAAAACCAGAGACACTGAAACTTATAGAGGAGAAAGTGGGGAAAAGCCTTGAAGATATGGGTACAGGGGAAAAATTCCTGAACAGAACAGCAATGGCTTGTGCTGTAAGATCGAGAATTGACAAATGGGACTTAATGAAACTCCAAAATTTCTGCAAGGAAAAAGACACTGTCAATAAGACAAAAAGACCACCAACAGATTGGGAAAGGGTCTTTACCTATCCTAAATCAGATAGGGGACTAATATCCAACATATATGAAGAACTCAAGAAGGTGGACTTCAGAAAATCAAATAACCCCATTAAAAAATGGGGCTCAGAACTGAACAAAGAATTCTCACCTGAGGAATACCGAATGGCAGAGAAGCACCTGAAAAAAATGTTCAACATCCTTAATCATCAGGGAAATGCAAATCAAAACAACCCTGAGATTCTACCTCACACCAGTCAGAATGGGTAAGATCAAAAATTCAGGTGACAGCAGATGCTGGCAAGTCTGTGGAGAACGAGGAACACTCCTCCATTGTTGGTGGGATTGTAAGCTTGTACAACCACTCTGGAAATCAGTCTGACGGTTCCTCAGAAAATTGGACATAGTACTACCGGAGGATCCCACTATACCTCTCCTGGGCATATATCCAGAAGATGTCCCAACCGGTAAGAAGGACACATGCTCCACTATGTTCATAGCAGCCTTATTTATAATAGCCAGAAGCTGGAAAGAACCCAGATGCCCCTCAACAGAGGAATGGATACAGAAAATGTGTTACATTTACACAATGGAGTACTACTCAGCTATTAAAAAGAATGAATTTACTGGAAAGAGAGGCCCATTGGACATGCAAACTTTATATGCCCCAGTACAGGGGAACGCCAGGGTCAAAAAGGGGGAGTGGGGGTGGGTGGCTATGGGGGACTTTTGGTATAGCATTGGAAATGTAAATGAGCTAAATACCTAATAAAAAATGGGAAAAAAATAGAAAAAAAAGAAGGGGGAACAAAATACCCATGGAAGGAGTTACAGAGACAAAAAGTGGGGCAGAGACTGGTGGAATGACCATCTAGAAACTGCCCTACCTGGGGATCCATCCATATACAATCACCAAACCCAGACTCTACTCTGTATGCCAACTAGTGCTTGTTGACAGGAGTCTGATATACCTGTTTCCTGAGAGGCTTTGTCAGTGCCTGACAAATACAGAAGTGGTTGTTCACAGCCATCTGTTGGATGGAGCTAGAGAAATAACCCAAGGAGTAGAAGGGGTTTGCAACCTCATAGATAGAACAACAATATGAACTAATCAGTACCTCCAGAGCTCGCAGGGACTAAACAACCATCCAAAGAGTACATATGGTGGCACTCATGGCTCTAGCTGCATATGTGGCAGAGGATGGCCTAGTTGATCATCAATGGGAGGGCAGGCTCTTATTCTTGGGAAGTCTCCATGCCCCAATGTAGAGGAATGCCAAGTTAAGGAAGCAGGATTGGGTGGGTTGATGAGCACGGGGAGGGGTAGGGGATAGGGAGTGGTGTGTTTCAGGAGGAAAACCAAGAAAGCAGATAACATTTGAAATGTAAACAAAGAAAATTTCTAATAAAATAAAAGAAAATTAAAAGAAAAACATAAAAAAGAGAAATGCTACAAGTGGAAGAAATAGTGTTCCTCAAGGAATAACACACCAATTATTTATTCAATGTCAAATAGCTAGTATGGAAAAATATATACACAAGGAATAGTTTAAAGACTGAGCAGATTATATTTATGCATATATATGTATATATGTATGTGTGTGTGTGTGTATGTGTGTGTAACAAACATTAGTAAAATTAAGGCCATGATTTTGAAAACGTGAGTTGGGGGAACAGAGCAGGAATTAGGGAGAGTTGTGGGATGAGGCAAAATATGTAATTGCATAATATTCTCAATATATGAAAGAAATAATAAAAAATACTGTGTGCTAGAAAAGTGAATGATGAAACTCTCCCAGGGAGTAATTACATCAATGAGGGTGAAACCTCTTGAATACTTTCTATCTTTAAGGGCTGGATCTCCAGGGATTATAATACCAATATCATAGCTACTATAATGAGGAACTTTGGATATTGAACTGTTGGGGATACAGAGAAAACAATCAGTCTTTGAATACCTCATTCAGTAAATCTGCCTACTTCAACAAGAAAAACCTATGCCTCTGCCTATGGTAGACATGGCCTGATGAATTAATATTCACTCCATTTGTTTGTATTTTATACAAAGGAACAGTTTTTATCTTTAAGAGCAAGGTAATTCCTTGATAGTCATTTCTGATCTCAATATGTGTATTTAATATTTTAATCAATATGAAATTCATATATCAAACTAATTCCTCATCAATTCTTGTTATTTCCTGATGTTTCTTTACAAATATAGATAAAAATATTATAAATATTATGTATTTTAAAATGTATATTATTCTGTATGAGGAACGTTCTATATCTTAGCATTATGTTACATTTTTGGTTTTAACAATATTCATGCTACATATTTTATTTATTTAATTTTTTTCATCTTCCACCTCACATAAATTATTTCTGTTGAAATTGCAGAGTTTCTTGTGAGACCTCAAGGTTTAGAAATTCAGGAGAAAATGGCAAAATGGTCGTATATGTTGACTTATGTGTTGAGTGGTCTTATTCTATTTATAACCAATAGTTAAGAAGTTCCATGGTGTTCATCAAGATGCATTGAAATATATTTGCGAACTTTCTTATACCAGTGTGAATTTTGTGTAAGAAATGAATGGTAAAATATTTATTCCATTCAGGCTATTTAAATACATACAACCATATGTTTTCTGTGTGTAGTAATGGAAAATCTTGAATTCATATGATCTCATCTGTATCATACTGAGTCTCTGAGTCTTATATTACAATAATTAGTAAATAAAAGATTGCACCCTTGTGTACTTCACAGTAGATCTACAGAGATGTAAGAAGTAAAATTGTAATTGGCTTATATATGTCACATAGAAAATTTCTCTGCTGGAGTTTTATATTATAAGCACTAGCATATTGTGCTTATTTTTGTGTATGTCTAAGTGTTCTTTTGTATAAACATGATGAAAGTGAAAAATAAGATATCTTAACTAGACCTACACTTTCTACATTTAAGTGGAAATCCAATATTTTATGACTATTTCTTAGAAATATCATATAATTTTATCCACAAATTTTCTTTTTGCATATGTTGTGGAGTACTTCTGTTTGTAAAGGTAAATTTTCATTTCATTTCAATATAAGTACTTATCAAAACATATAAATAAATTTACATTCAAATATATATTTCACTGGACAACAGAATGTTATCAAGATAAAAAAGGAGGAGACATTCACTGCTGGTGAGTATAATCTAGACACTCAGCATGGAAATTAGTTATGCATGTTTTTAACCAAAACTGATAGAAAAAAAAAACTTCACAAAATGTAGAACTGCTGTATAAAACTAACCCATTTACAAAAGCCTGGAAATATAACCAAGGGTATCTATATTCATGTTCATTGCCTATCTTATACAGTATAAAAGATTACATAAATGGACAATGAAAATTTTGTAATATACATAATGAACATTATTCTGCATTATGAAAAGGTAAATTACACCATTTGTGAATAAATGCTTAGGTCAATAAATTATCATTTATATAAGATAACATGGCCTGAAAAGAAACAAATGATATAATGAAGTTAAGAATTTAAATCTCTCTCCCCCCTCTCTCCCCCCCTCCCCCCCTCTCTCTGTCTCTGTCTGTCTGTCTGTCTGTCTCTGTCTGTCTGTCTCTCTGTCTCTGTCTCTCTGTCTGTCTCTCTGTCTGTCTGTCTCTCTCTCTCTCTCTCTCTCTCTCTCTCTGTCTCTGTCTCTCTCTCTCTCTCAGTGGAATCTGTTGTTTGTTATGTAGCACTGGAAGGAAATACAGAGGTTGAATGATGGCATAGAATTATATATAAAAAATGCAGTATTTAAATATATATCTCTGGAAGGTAATTAAAAAATACAAAATTTCAAGATTATGATTTTTTGTTCTTATTTTTTTTATTTAAGCAATAAAAATTATTTAGTAAGAAGAAAAATACTTATAAGTAAGTCACACACAAAAGACAAATAAAAATAAAATGGGATCTTATGTTCACTCTATATTAATCAATTATTCACACAATCTCATTCATTAGAGCTTATGTTTTGTAGATTCCTAGGGATTGAAAATGACATAACCACAAATGTTTAACTATGATACTAATTTTATGGTTACAGAAATGAAGATAATTTGTAGTTTAAAAAACATAAACTCTCTATTACCAAAAATTTATAAAAATGTTCTTTTTGCAATGAAAATAGGTATAGACTTTATTTAAAATTGTATTTATAGAAACAACAATGAAAAGGAAAGAGGGGATAATGGAAGGAAAAATTGCAAAGGAAAATATATATGCCTTCAGGCTTTTATTGTGCGAATGGTAAAGATCATCAGTAAAAATATATGTTCTCAAAACTGAACATTTATCCAACCTACAAGACTACTTACCAGGTAGTCTCCTGTTGCCAAGATTGATAAACTGACTACTAGCTAAAAGCTCATGAGCCAAATGAAAAATCTGATTAATATAAGTTCCATTCTGATATCTACATGTATGTTGATGCACATGAATGTCCCCATTCAAATATAAGAAAATAAATAAATAGATAAATACATAAATAAATAAATTGTTGGCTATTGATATAAAAATATTAAGTATTATCTACTGGTTTATATTTTAAATGAAATTGAGGAATACATCTTAAGTGAGAGTAAAAATTTTATTTCTAAAATAGTCCCAAATGAAGCATTGTGTCCATACATCTGATTTTACTTTGTATTTCTACTAGGTTGATCAGCAACATGGAACCTGGAAACCAAACAGGCACATCCTACTTTATTCTGATGAGACTAAACTATGATCCTACAGTAGAGCCCCTCATCTTTGGCTTCTTTATGTTTACATATCTGGTTACAATTGTGGGAAATTTGCTCATCATCATTGCTGTCAGCTCTGACTCCCATCTACAAACACCAATGTATCTCTTTCTCTCCAAGCTTTCATTTACTGACATCTGCCTAAGTACAACCACTGTCCCAAACATGTTGAAGAACATCCACACACAGGATCATAGCATCAGTTACACAGGTTGCCTCACTCAGGCCTGCTTTGTTTTGAGTTTCGCTGTATTAGAAAGCAGTGTCCTTGCTGCAATGGCCTATGACCGCTATGCAGCTATTTGTCATCCCCTGAATTACACAGTAATTATGAATCCCCAATTCTGTGGTTTGCTGATTCTATTGTCCTTGATCATTAGCACTGCGAACAGCTTATTACAGTGTCTGATGATACTGCGGTTGTCATTTTGCACAAATAATGAACTTCCTCTGTTCTTCTGTGAGCTTGCTCAAGTCATCAAGCTTGCCTGTTCTGATACTCTCATCAATTATATCCTCATATATCTTGCAACATTTATATTTGGTGGAATTCCAATCTCTGGAATCATTTTCTCTTATACTCGAATTGTCTCTTCTATTTTGAAAATCTCTTCCCTGAGAGGAAGATACAAAGCCTTTTCTACGTGTGGGTCACATTTTGTAGTTGTATCCTTATTCTATGGTGCAGCAGTGGGAGTATACATCTGTTCTGCAATTACTGTTTCCCCTCAGATAACTACAGTGTCTTATATGATGTACACAGTGCTCCCTCAAATGTTGAACCCTTTTATCTATAGCCTAAGAAATAGAGACATGAAGAAAGCTTTGGGAAAACTTATCACAAAGGTATCTTGCTTTCTGTGATATGTTAATTGTTTAGGACTTGAGTAGTTCATGTCTTCCATAGAGGCAGAATTCTTGATGAGTAAGCATGTTTGAGTTTTCCTGTGGTATTTTTATATGTCATATAAAATTTGTGAATGTGTTATTTTTAATTTGTTAATTTCATAATATTTGTCATTTTTACAGTTTTGAAATGTGATATTAACTATATATAGGATATATTTTTTCATGCGAAATATCAGAAAGATGTAAAAATCTTCACATTTTACTAATTTTATCATTATAGAACAAGATCTAGATATGTAAATATATTCATAGATATAAATCACACCCATACACTCTAAAAATTTTACTTGTGTTATTTTTCCAAATATTATATATATTATCTTTTTACAACTATTAAGTGTATGAGCACACAAATGTAATTTCCTCATGAGACCAGATGGTTTACATACTTCTGGTACTAAAGTTATAACCTATTTTAAGCTGCCTGACATTGATGTGTTGGTTCAAAGTCAGGTTCTCTGAACATACAGTATATATACTCCTTATCTGTGAGTCATTACTATAGCCTCTATGTTTTTTTATTATTATTCTAATAATATTCCTGGGCTGGTGAAATGACTCAGTGGGTAAGAGCACTCAACTGCTCTTCTGAAGGTCTGACGTTCAAATCCCAGCAACCACATAGTGGCTCACAACACCCGTAATGAGATATGACTCCCTCTTCTGGAGTGTCTGAAAACAGCTACAGTGTACTTACATATAATAAATAAATAAATAAATAAATAAATAAATAAATAAATAAATAAATAAAATATTCCTCCCAGCTTTTTAGACAGCTGCCGAAGAAAGTTTATCCCTTTTTTCCATAGTTTTTGTACTTACTATACATTTAAAATTATTTTATACTAGTTAATTGATATGTCAACGATGAAAGTTTGCTTAGTTTTCCCCAGGTCCTTTTGTTCTTCATGCATACTGCTTTGCAGTGTTCAGAAGTTAAACTCTTCCTAGGAAAACAATCCCTACATATGGCATCAATATCCATAACTCTTCATAAGTCTAGCTTTATAATTAATAAGGAAGCAATGGGTTGCCAAAATCCTTGGGGAGCACCACTCATGAATGAAAAAAATATTTCTTAGATTATTCAATTATTAGGAGAGAACATGGGAAAGCATTTAGTACTGGATCACATCCACTTAGAGTACCTTTAACACCTAATTTTGTTGTCTTCCTATTTTATCCCTTTATTCCCTTTTGTATATTCATAGGATACCTGAATATAAAGAATAATAGGAAGCTACTCCTTCTATTTTTGCAAATGTGCTTCATTTATGTATCATAAAAAATTTATTACATATAAAATACTTGTGATAATATGATAAAAATGAAAATGTTATAGATTAAAAATGCTAACATTTCAGAACTTTCCTTTGCTTAGAAATAATCAGTGTTAATTAAATATATTTTCCTTATCATATGCAAAATAATTTATAAAATCTTGAGTCAACAGAAATATATTTATTCAAGTAAAACAACATTCCTATTTAGTTGATTTTAAAAAATCACAAGTTACTTTATAATTTGTCTTGTTCTGAAAGAAGAAATAATCTGCTGATTGAGTTTATTTCATAAAGTATATTTCTGAGTAGCTTTATTTTCTTCATGGTGATACGAACATTTATTTTTTCCACAGCCCTCGATTTTTATGCCATAAAACCATAAATACATATTAATAAATTTGGAATATTCAGAATAATTGCTGGAATCATGCTTTTCTGGAATTACTGCTGACAATTGGCTAACAACTGTAAAACCTACTATAGCATAGCTTTCTTTTTTAAAATTTTTTATTAGGTATTTTCCTCGTTTACATTTCCAATGCTATCCCAAAAGTCCCCCATACCCACCCCCCACTCCCCTACCCACCCACTCTCCCTTTTTGGCCCTGGTGTTGCCCTGTACTGGGGCATATAAAGTTTGCAAGTCCAATGGGCCTCTCTTTCCATTAATGGCCGGCTAGGCCATCGTTTGATACATATGCAGCTAGAGACAAGAGCTCCGGGGTACTGGTTAGTTCATATTGTTGTTCCACCTATAGGGTTGCAGTTCCCTTTAGCTCCTTGGGTACTTTCTCTAGCTCCTCCATTGGGGGCCCTGTGATCCATCCAATAGCTGACTGTGAGCATCCACTTCTGTGTTTACTAGGCCCTAGCATAGTCTCACAAGAGACAGCTATATCTGGGTTAAACGCATGAAACTCAAGAAGAATGAAGACCAAAGTGTGGACACTTTGCCCCTTCTTAGAAATGGGAACAAAACACCCATGGAAGGAGCTACAGAGACAAAATTTGGAGCTGTGACGAAAGGATGGACCATCTAATGATTGCCATATCCAGGGATCCATCCCATAATCAGCTTCCAAACGCTGACACTATTGCATACACTAGCATAGCTTTCTAAGATGCTTATATAAGGGTTTTGGCTACTAGATACTTGTCCAAGCTCCACTGAAATTTTACACTCATGAGAAAATCAGCACTACTAACTGAATGTGTTAGGATATGGAATACTAATAAATAAATAAAGTTGAAAGGAGCTTACTTTGATGGATCTGAGGGATATGGAGAAATTAGAGTGACTATGATAATAATTATAATTATATATGTAATTAAAACTCCATTAACAAATTGTTCAAATGTTCAAACTTTAAACTTTAATTCCAAAAGATCAGTATTAACTTGAGTAATTAGTGTTCTATTATGAAAGAATTATTTTATGTAGTTTTCTGCCAAGGACCAGCCTCGGCTTGCAGAAGGGTTCTGAGGAGGGTGTCTGAGCGCCATGAAAGTACTCAAAGTCAAATTGTGGATACAAGATGGCCGCTTCTGTCCTGCTCAAGACATATTTCCAGTCTGCATTCTCTCTGTGTTCTGCTTTTTCTGAAGATCTCCAGATAGCTTTGTTTCTCAACAGCTTTCACTGGTTATTGTCTGCACTAGCCTGTTTTCTATGCACGTTTATCTCTTGATATTCTAAAAGATTCTCTGGATAGATCCTCTCTTGCAGATCATAAGCCCATTCTTCTACTTCACATATCAGTCCATTCATTCACTTAAGATTTCCTTTTCATTATCCTATGAATCAGCATCCTGTGACTCTAGCCGCTTTAATTCTTAGGAGAGAGCAAGCACACATTTTCTTTTAACATCCCAGAAGAATTCAGAGATTTACCTGCCTCCTTTTAGCACAGACCATAAGCTAGCTGTGTGAGATCCTTTCCTGAAATTACAATTTCTACCACACCTTGCTCTGTCAATGAATGACCCTAGTCTGAGGAGCCTATATGCTTTTGTAAGCATAAACAAGAAGGTTAGCTGAATGAGACCTCCTATGATCAACACTCCCTATATTTCTATCTCCTTCTTTGGTATCATTCTGAAAACTTGTCTTATGGTACAGCTGATTTTGTTCCTTTAGATTTGTGAAGTCCCTCATATAATTAATATTGATAATTAATATATTATTTATTGAGAAATTATATATTTTGAACCCATATTTTACAGTTTTTTTCCCCACAATCCCAAGGGCTGTCCTGAAACTCCCAGTATTTACCATTTAGCTGAGACTTTAGCCACACCAATACCTCCAGGAGTCAACAAAGAAAGAGAACTTCAGACCAATTTCCTTTATGAATACCAATGAAAAATACTCAATAAAATTCTCGCTAATTGAATCCACGAATACATCAAAACAATCATTCATCATGATCAGGTAGGCTTCATTCTAGGGACACAGGGATGGTTTAATATTTGGAAATCCTCAATGAAATCCACTATATAAACAAACTCAAAGACCAAAACCACATGATTATCTCATTAGATTCTGAGAAAGCATTTGACACAATCCAATACCCATTTGTGATAAAAGTCTTGGAAAGATCAGGAATTCAAGGCACATATCCAAATATAATAAAAGCAATATATAGCAAACCAGTACCCCAAATCAAACTAAATGGAGAGAATCTGGAATCAATCCCACTAAATTCAGGGACTAGGGAGGGCTTCCCACTTTCTCCCTAAGTATTCAACATACCACTGAAAGTTATAGCCAGAGAAATTAGAAAACAAAAGGAGGTCAAGGGGATACAAATTGGAAAGGAAGAAGTAAAAATATGACTATTAGCAGATGAAATGACAGTATATATAAGTGATCCTAAAAATTCCACCAGAGAACTCCTAAACCTAATAAACAGCTTCAGTGCAGTAGCTGGATATAATTTTAAGTCAAACAAATCAGTGGCCTTTTTCTATACAAAGGATAAACAGGCTGAGAAAGAAATTAGGGAAACAGCAACCTTCACAATAGTCACAGATAATATAAAATACCTTGGTGTGCTCTAACTAAGGAAGTGAAATATATGTATGATAAGAAATTCAAGTCTCTGAAGAAAGAAATTGAAGATCTCAGACAATGGAACAATTGTCCTTGCTCATGGATTTGCAGAATCAATACAGTAAAATTAGCTATCTTGCAGAAAGCAATCTATGGATTTAATGCAATCTCCATCAAATTTCCAACTCAATTCCTCACCAAGTTAGAAAGGACAATTTGCAAATTCATCTGGAATAACAAAACACTGAGGATAGCAAAAACTATTCTCAACAATAAAAGAACCTCTGGGTCATGCCTGACTTCAAGTTGTACTACAGAGCAATTGTGATAAAAGCTGCATGGCACTGGTACAGCAATAGACAGTCCCAGAAATGAACCCAATTGATCCATTGTTATCTTCTTGTACAAAGCTCAAGTCTAAGTGGATCAAGGAACTCCACATAAAACCAGAGACACTGAAACTTATAGAGGAGAGAGTGGGGAAAAGCCTCGAAGATATGGACACAGGAAAAATTCCTGAACAGAACAGCAATGGCTTGTGCTGTAAGATCAAGAATTGACATATGGGACCTCATAAAATTACAAAGATTCTGCAAGTCAAAAGACACTGTCAATAAGACAAAAAGCTACCAACTGATTGGGAAAGGATCTTTACCAATCCTAAATCAGATAGGGAACTGATATCCAATATATATAAAGAACTCAAGAACATGGACCTCAGAAAATCAAACAACCCTATTAAAAAACTGGGGTACAGAGCTAAACAAAGAATTCTCAACTGACGAATATCAAATGGCTGAGAAGCACTTGAAAAAAAATTCAACATCCTTAATCATCAGGGAAATCCAAATCAAAACAGCCCTGAGATTCCATCTCACACCAGTCAGAATCTCTAAGATCAAAATTTCAGATAACAGCAGATTCTGGTGAGGATGTGGAGAAAGAGGAACACTATTCCATGGTTGACAGAATTGCAAGCTGGTACAACCACTCTGGAAATCAGTCAAGTGGTTCCTTAGAAAATTGGACATAGTACTACCAGAAGATCCAGCAATACCATTCCTGGGCATATACCCAGAAAATGTTCCATCTTGTAATAAGGACACATGCTCCACTATGTTCATAGTAACCTTATTTATGTTAGCCTGAAGCTGGAAGAAACCCAGATGTCCCTCAACAGAAAGATGCATCCAGAAAATGTGATACATTTACACAAGGAATTACTACTTAGTAATTAAAATCAATGAATTTTTGTAATTTTTAGGCAATTGGATGTATCTGGAGTTTATCATCCTGTGTGAGGCAACCCAATCACAAAAGATTAACCATGATATGCACTCACTGATAAGCGGATATTAGCCCAGAAACTTAGAATACCCAAAATACAATTTGCAAAACACATGAAACTCAAGAAGAAGGAAGACCAAAGTGTGGATTCTTCTTTCCTTCTTAGAATGGGGAACAAAATACCCATGGAAGGAGTTACACAAAGTTCAGAGCTAGGACACAAGGAAAGACCATACAGAGACTGCCCCACTCGGGGATCCATCTCATATACAACCACCAATCCCGGACACTATTGCATATGCCAGAAAGATTTTGGTGACAATACCCTGACATAGCTCTCTCATGAGTCTATGCCAATTCCTGGCCAATACAAAAGTGGATGCTCACAGTCATCTATTGGATGGAACACAGGTCCCCTAATGAAGGAGCTAGAGAAAGTACCCAAGGAGCTGCAACCCTATAGGGGGAACAACATAATGAAATAGCCAGTACTCCCCAGAGCTGAGTCTATAGTTGCATATGTAGCAGAGGATGGCTGAGTCTGACATCAATGGGAGGAAAGTCCCTTGTTCTTAGGAAGATCATATGCCCCAGTACAGGGGAATGCCAAGTCCAGGAAGTGGGAGTGAGTGGGTTGGGTAGCAGGGCAGGAGGAGGGTATAGGTGTCTTTCAGGATAGCATTTTAAATGTAAATGAAGATAATATCTAATAAAACAGAAAAATTTAAATTTCTATGTGCATTTATATTTAGAAATATTTTATGCATGTTTGCTATTATCTTAAAAATATATTCTTCAGTGACGCACATGTATAATGAAACATATTGTGATTAAGTGTTAATGATGTAGTTCAGATTTTACATATATGGTTGTATTTTATTTTCTTCTAGTTTTAATTTACATAAAATTTTGGATATGAAACAAATCATAAAAATAATTTGTGATTTAATTATAACACCTCTTCCTTCCTGTTCCACTAGTCAAACTCTCTTTTTAAATCCCTTCTCTCTGTATCTATATACAATAGTAAAAAATAATGAATTATTTATAATCTATAAAAGGTTTCAAATAAAAATTCATGGCCTCACTTTACAGTAACTGTTTTTGCTTGCACCCTTGTATTCGTATGTACTTTTGCTTCACAAGAATTGTTTTTCTAGGCTGAATGCTTGACATGGCTGTCAAAGCCAACTTGGAGCCTCAATCACATTCTTACAAGCCAATTATAGCAAATTGAATTCGTTGGACAGCTCAGAGAAGATCTTGGTTTGGTTTTCAGCACTCAGATGGTCTCTGGGTCATATAACATGGAAAGATGTATCAATCCTAAGTAGTAAAAACAAGAGAAAAAGAAACAAATATCAATTGAAAATGAATAAAGAAAACCTCAGAAAGCGTACAAGGAAATATTCTAAAGTGCATTCTGGAGACCCATCTGTAATTAGGGCTACCATTCCTCTCTGTTGGCATAAAACTAAATATGAAAAATACATACAGTGAATGGATACTGGCATTTTAACATCTCAGAGACTTAAGAAGCTGTTCTGCATGGAAGAGTTTTCTGTCATGACAGTTGTCCTTTGTGTGTTTCTTTTCTAGCATTGGTATAAAATGAGAGAGAGAGAGAGAGAGAGAGAGAGAGAGAGAGAGAGAGAGAGAGAGAGAGAGAGAGAGAGCAGTTCTTTTACTCACCTTTGTTGTGATAGGCTGTACTGTCCCAAAACTACTTAAGAGGAAACAGGGTTGAATTGGCTTATAATTACAGGTTATAATACATATTTAAAATAAATAACTAAAGAAGCTAGTCAAACCAAATCCACAGACAAGAACAGAGTAAAATGGATGCTTTTGTCATGCCTGATGCCAAGCTGCCTATATTTAGCTTGCTTTGTTTACACAGAGCACAAAAAACTTCTTTTAGGGGAATATTGCCACTCACAATGTGTTGGGATTTTACACATCCATCAGCAAATCAAGATGATGCTTCATAGACATGTCCATAAGGAAACGTGTTCTAGGCAATTATTAAACAGAGTGTCTCTTACATTCTTCTCCCAATGATCTAGTTTGTGATTAGTTGAAATTCAAAATTAACTAGTACACAATTTTAAAAGCATTATGCTAAACATAAAAAGCACTGAATTTTAAATGTTCTGTATTCCATGTGCTAATGCTGATTCTGTAAGAGGAATCATTTTAATATCCATGATTTCAGTATTTACTTATCATAGACAAATCTCAAAACAAATTAAATCATAATATATATTAGGTAAATGAGTTAGTAAAATCATTAGAAATCTTAAAAAATTAAAATTTATCTCACTTAAAGGTATTTTATATGAAATATTGAAATAAGTATATTTAATGCATGGGTGTGTGTGTGTGTGTGTGTGTGTGTGTGTGTGTGTGTGTGTTATGCATTACTGCAACATTGAAAATGACTGGGAAAGAGAATCACACCAGAAACAATTATTAAATTCAATGAGTTCAGCATACTCACATAAGACATTATCATGGCAATAATAGTTTTTCATTGTGATTAAAAAGCAAATCCTTCCAAGGTAAAATTAAAGAAGGAAAGTTTCATTTTGGCTCATGAATTTCAAATTTTCAAGCCAATTTTCTGTTGACATGGGTGCATTGATCCTAGAGAAAAAGCAGGAACAATAGTAGGTAGAAAAGGCTACTCATACTGTGGTAGGCATAAAGAAGATACAAGAAAAACTGGGAAAGGTGTGAATATACTCTTTCTCCTTCTGCATTCTAATGAATACTTCATAACTATAAATGCATCAATCAATTTAAACTTTGATAAAACTACTCAGCCAAACACATTATCTTTCCATAGCACCACCATTTGATGACCAACTCTTCAAAATTGACTTTTTGGAAATAATATAAAACTAAACCATAACATGAGACACGTTATAATACATAGCCTTGAAATTTTGATATTTTCATTTTTAATCTTCAGAGAAATCTGTAGTCAGTACAATCTTTCTGTTTCTCTGTCTCTGTCTCTGTCTCTCACTCTGTGTGTGTGTATTTATCTATCTACCTATGAATCTATATAGAATTATGTACCTTTTCCATATATTAATGATTGCTATGCAAAAATAATTGAATAATTCTTTAAATTATTATAAAACTATATGAAAAGCATCATGTTCTCCATATTAATCCACAGTTGACACATTTACAGATTTTTTTCACATGAATATTTTTCACCTGAAAATATTTTCATTTTGCTTGACTTATTTTTCATAACTTATTTTCTCTTATTGGTACCAGCAAATCTAATTCTAGTAATTACTTCAAAGAGTTCATAAGGTGTATACTTTTTCTTCTTTACATATATCCTACATATACATAAGTACATATTTAATAGGAAATCTTAATGTAAGTATATGAGAAACTTGGGGATATATGGTGTGTAATTCCTGAGACAGAGTGGGGAGAATAAAGGATGTCCTAGTTTGCTTTCAGTTGCAGTAAAACACTAATTAAAAACAACTTAAGAAAGAAGAGGATATGACTTTCCATCATTGAGTTATGCCAGGGCAGAAATCTGATTATAGAAAAGAAGGCAGAGACTTTGGAGAAAAGATTGTTATGGACTTTCTTCCCTGATTCCTTACCTTACCTATTTATACACAGGAGGTCTATGTGCTTGTGGATGACATTTTTTCTACAAAGTGAGTTTGGTCTACTTATTCCAAACAGTAATTAAGAAAGTCTGCCAGAGATGCTTACAAGAACATAATATTGTCTGTAACCAATTCTATGATGAGAATGCTATCTTTGTAGGTATCTTATATATTGGATCACTCTCTGCTTTATCAAAATCCATTTTAGCCAATGTGTGAGCAAGCTCTGGATTATTAAGGATCTCATAGTAAAATACAGAACAATTAGGAACCAATCCCTGGTGAATTGGATGTGTAGGTTTCATCCTTCTTGTTTATATCAAATTCACCATTGTGGGCTCCTTGCAATTTTTCTATCATTTGTTTATGACAATTGACACAAACTACTTCTGCAAGATACTGGAAGTAATCTCCCTTCATTTTCAGATAGACCTTACACTCTTGATTAGCTGCATTGGCTATTAAATACTTATCCTACAATTTTAGGACCGTGGTGCAGATGGACCTCAGCTCCAACTTCACTTTCATCTAATAGTACTTGATCAGCTGCAATTTCTTGTTGGATATGTCACTTTTCTGTTCAATGCTCGACATGGCTGTCAAAGCCAACTTGGAGCCTGAACCACATTCTTACAGGCCAATTATAGCAGATTGAATTCGTTGGACAGCTCAGAGTCTTGCTCCATCATGGCTTTCATGTAGTGGCAATGTTTTCATAGTGCTCAGCCAGCTCAGTCAGCTTCACCTTCTGAATCAGCTCAATCTTCTCCATAGTAAGCATTGGCTAGCTCTCAGCCAGATCAGAGTCCTCCTATTCTCCATAGACACAACAAGAATCCAAATAAGATTTGTACTATCATTAATTAGGCATTTTAATTTATCTGTAAATAAAAAAGTAATTTTTAGAGAAATAATATGGCATACATGTATAAGAACAGTGAAATACAGGTGTTTTTTTTGGAAATGTCTGAAGCCAAAATAATAATGTTTTAACAAAGGGACTACCTAAACATGAACTTAATAAAGATAATAGCAATGGGCTACAGCAGATTTTTTTTTAAATCTCCTAAAGCCTTAATTCCACACAAAGAACTCCACACAACTAAAAATTGCTGAAAAGGGTAGAAGTAAGATCCCTCTGGAAAGAGCAAATCAATTGGTATCGAATACCAATATGGTCAGTCTCGAAAATATGTATATAGTATAGTATTATATAGACTTAGTATATCTAGAAATATTCATGTGTTCACATATATCAATTAATAAAAACAAGGTCATTAATTTAAAAGAGAGATTTGGAAGTATATAAAAAAATCAGAGTCAGGAATAGTGTGGGACAAATGACATAATTAATTCCTTAAAAAATGTACACATGGATAAAAAACCTCAGTGATTAAAATCTCTCAATGGATCATCACATCAGTGATGGTGAAATCATTTCTACACACACACTCTCTCTCTTTAAGGATAGGCACTCAAGAGATGAGAATTGTATTGTAGAGTTACTCTAATGAACACCTTTGGATATTAAGCCCTTAGGGAGACAGAGACAGTAGAATCAATACCCCATTCAATTAATAGGTCTGTTCCATTCAGGAAAGAATACTGGTGACTTTCTTTTGTTTCCCCACGCTTGCATGTTTTCTATCTTCACTATAAAGGTAAGATTTTGCAGCTACTTCTGATCAAATTAAGTCCTTAGTAATGTCTTGTTTAGGTAAGATATAAATATGTAAATCACTCATGATTACACTCATTTTATTTTCTATATGGTTTCATACAAACAGACCAACATAATATTTATTTCATTTATTTTCCAGTCTTAGTATTCAAATGAAGAGCCTTCCATGAGGTATTTTAACATATAGTCACTCCTTTGATTTTTCATAATTTTCAATATACATATGTTATCTGTTCTAATTTCTCAATTTCTATCACATATTATCCTTTCTAATGAGGTTGTGAATCTTTGTGTGAGAATTGATACAAGTAAATCAGAAACTCAGACAGTAAAGACAGAATAGTGGTCTTATATGTTGAGTGCTGCTGAGTACTTTCATCCTATTTACTTCTAGTAATGAAATATTCTCACGGTGTTCATCAAGATATGATGAAGCCCAATAAACATATATTTGTTTATATTCAGTGTTAATAGTTTAATGTGAATGAATGAGAAAATGACTAGTACATTCAATCACCTATTTGCCAGTGTACAAACAGTACCCACACCTGATTGTTTGAAAAGTTGTATGCTGAAGTCTGCTTCATAATGGCTTTCTCAGTTCCCAATTGCACCAATTAAAAACTAATTTATTAGCTACTTCTATATTACAAAAATGAATATACTGTTTTACTACAGGGACATAAGTGGTAAGATCCTGAGTGTTTTATATGTGCCACATAAAAAATAGCTTATGTATCCTGAGCTTAACATATTTTGCTCATACTCATACGTATCTAAGGTTTATCTTCTGTAGATAGGGTGGTAGAAAAATGTAAGAATACTCAATTAGTTATAACTTTCTACATCTAAGTGGAAATCAATTTGGCGACCATCTCTTAAATGCCATAGTATTTTATTCTCAATATTTCCCTTTTCCTGTGCTATGTATTTTTTTAGTGATAGAAAAGCTAAATCTCCTTTTCATTTTATTCTCAATGCTTACCAGAGTATATGTATGAGTTGAAGTTTGAAAATGTGTTTCACTGACAAAATGTCAGTAAGGATAAAAAGAAAGAGAAGCCCTTTCTCTTTGATAGTGGGAGTTAAACTAGGACGCTTAATATGGAAAACAGGATGTAGGTTTTTCACAAAAAATAAAAATGGTACTAACATATAAAATCAATCCATCTGCATAGGCCCAGGGTATATAGCTAAAGATCTTTGTATAATATCCACAGAATGTCTTGTATTATGTTCATTGTGGAGGCATTCACATGGAAAGAAATAGTAGCCTGGACAATATGGTGACTGAAAGCCATACTGGGCACACATCAAAATTCTGTCTCATAAAGATCAGGGCATCTAAATCAGTGAAAGAAAGTATCTCATATCTATCATTTAAATACATATACACATACATATTTATATATACACATCATATACATATACACATGCACATATACATATATCTCTGTGTGCATATGTACATACATATTTAAGACAGGGACAGCTCATGAAAATAGCAAAAAGACAAGAGGAAAATGAGGTTAGGAGGAAGGAGGAAAGGATAATATAACAAATGAGACATAAAAGCAGAAAGATGACTATAGATATGAAATAAAATACAGGGGTAGGTAGATAGCACAGATTAAGGAAGAAATGCAAACTATGCTAGATTATTTATGAAAAGATAGTAAATAAATCTATTACTGTTGATATTCATTTAAAGGTAAAAGATACATTTCAAACCACGTTGTCATTTTGCTCTTATTTCCCATTTAAATTTTTGTAAACAAAAAATAGAAATTATTAGTGCATCACACTCAACTTCCTAATAACAATAAATATGAGTTTTTGGATTGTTACATATGTTTAGATACTCTGTTTACTAAAGGTTATGCTGTCAGATTCTTGTAGATGGAAAATGGTATTATTCTAATTATGCCATTGTCATATGAGTGCTGTCCCTAATAGAATGAAGGGGATTTGCTTTTTCCTACTTTTTTTCTACTTTCAATAATGGAAAGAATATAAACTTTACATTATTGAAAGTAGAAATTACTTTCCTGAATGAAAATGCTTATAAAATTATTTAAATTGGTCTTTATCAAAGAGCAATAAAAGAAAGATGAAGTGATGGAGATGTTTGTACATGAAAATATTTGCTCTACATTGTTTTACCTTGCAGAAAAGGAAAATCTTCATTAAGTATACAGTTTTACAAAAGAAAATGTTTTGTGCCTGCAAAATTACTTTCCAGGTAAAGATTCTTACTGCCAAAGCTGACAACTGGAGTTCTTGCCTCAGGATTCAAGTTGAAAATGGAAAGAATCAACTCTTACAATTCCTATTCTGAAATCCACATGTGTGTAATTGTATAAAAAATTCCACATCTAAATATGATAATATAGATAACGAATAAAACATTAGGTATCACAAACAACCCAATGAAATTAAGTACTGACTACATGCCTGTATCTTAAATGAGGTGTATATATATATACGAATTGAGAGTTAAACATTTATCACTAAGATGTCCCCA
Organism: Mus musculus; assembly: GCF_000001635.26. Classification (NCBI taxonomy): domain Eukaryota; kingdom Metazoa; phylum Chordata; class Mammalia; order Rodentia; family Muridae; genus Mus; species Mus musculus. The sequence goes on along the minus strand of NC_000075.6, from coordinate 19,361,421 downwards.
AGCAATGCTGAAGCATGGTGTCCCTACATTTGATTTTACTTTCTGTTTCTATTAGGTTGGTAAGCAACATGGAACCTGGAAACCAAACAGGTGCATATTACTTTTATCTGACTGAGCTAACCAGTGATCCTACAATGGAGCTCCTCATATTTAGCCTCTTCTTGTTTATATATCTGGTCACAATTCTGGGAAATTTGCTCATCATCATTGCTGTCAGCTCTGACTCTCATCTACAAACACCAATGTATCACTTTCTCTCCAAACTTTCATTTGCTGACATCTGCCTAAGCACAACTACCATTCCAAATATGCTGAAGAACATTCACACACAGGATCAGAGCATCAGTTACACAGGTTGCCTCATTCAGGCCTGCTTTGTTCTGAATTTTGCTTTAGTAGAAAGCTGTATCCTTGCTGCAATGGCCTATGACCGCTATGCAGCTATTTGTCATCCCCTGAACTACACAGTAATTATGAATCCCCACTTCTGTGATCTGCTAATTCTACTGTCCCTGATCATTAGTATTGTGAACAGCTTATTACAGTGTCTGATGATACTGCGACTATCATTTTGCACAAATAATGAACTTCCTCTGTTCTTCTGTGAGCTTGCTCAAGTCATCAAGCTTGCCTGTTCTGATACTCTCATCAATTATATCCTCATATATCTTGCAACATTTATATTTGGTGGAATTCCAATCTTTGGAATCATTTTCTCTTATACTCGAATTGTCTCTTCTATTTTGAAAATATCTTCCCTTAGAGGAAAGTACAAAGCCTTTTCTACTTGTGGGTCTCACCTTTCAGTTGTCTCGTTATTTTATGGTGCAGGAGTTGGAGTTTATATTAGCTCTTCAATTGCTGTTTTCCCTCAGACAACTACAGTGTCATATATTATGTACACAGTGCTCCCTCAAATGTTGAACCCTTTTATCTATAGCTTAAGGAATAAAGATATGAAAGAAGCCTTACGAAAGCTCATTGCTAAGGAATCAAGACTTCCCTGATATTTTTAAGTAGTTGGGACTTGAACTACTCATGTGTTTCATAGAGACAGAATTCCTGGTGAGTAAGAATGTCTGTTTTGTTCTTGTCTTCTATATATCATATTAACCAGAAATCTCTAAATATATTATGTGATTTATTAGTTATTTGTTTTTCTGTAATATAATGATTTCTTATCATATTTCATCATATATTTTTATATGCCATACAATCAGAACCAACTAAAAACTTAAAAATTTATTAATTTCAATATGTATACAAATCAAGAAAAGTAAATACATTAAGAAACATAAGTCACACATACATACATATATATGTTCTAATTAATATATATTACTAAAAAGGATAGTCAATGGAATTAAGGGAGAAAAAGTGCTGATTCATTGAAGTGGTTGGGGAGAGTAAAAAGTAGTTGATATAATTATATTCTATATTCAAAATATAAGAAACATTTCTAGGAAATTTATTTGGTAAGGTGACTTTTACCAGTTAGGCTTATATTTATATTTTTTAAATTTTATTTTTATTCTTTAATCCTTTTATACAGTCCACACTTCATTCCCCTCACAGTCTGCCACCTGACTGATCCCTATCCTATAACTCCTCCCCTGTCTGCAAGAGTATGTCTTCACATTCCCACCCCCATGCCACCAGGCCTACCTACACCCTGGGGCTTCAAGTCTCTGCAGGATTAGGTGCTTCTTCTCTCACTGAGGCCAGACCAGGTAGTCCTCTGCTGTGTATGTGTCAGGGGCCTCAGATCAGCTGAAGTATGCTGCCTAGTCGTTGGATCATTTTCTGAGAGAATTTGGGGGTTTGGGTCAGTGGAGACTGCTGGTCTTCCCATGAGGCTGCTCTGCTCCACAGCTTCTTCCAGCTTTTCCCCAACTCAACCACAGGTGATCCTGGCTGTTCTCCACAGCTAGTATTTGCATTGGACTCTTTCAGCTTCTCGTTGAGTCTCTCAGAGGTTAGCCATGTTAGGCTCCTGTCTGTAAGCCAACCAAAGCATCAGTAAGAGTGTCAGGGTCCCAGGCCTCCAGTTGAGCTGGATCCAAATTTGAGCCTGTGACTGGACCTTCTTTCTCTCATGATTTTCTCCATTTTTGTCCCCACAGTTCCTTCAGATTGGATCAATTCTGGGTCAGAGCTCTTGACTATGGGAATGCAAACCCATCCCTGCTCCTCCACTGGAGCTAGACTATACAAATTTCCCCATTTCCACCATAGAATACTTCATCCAAGGTCCCTCCCTTTGAGTCCTCAGAGTCTTTCACCTCCCAGGTCTCTGGTATATGCTAGAGGGTTACCCCATCTCCTAGCTCCCTAGGTTGCCTGTTTCCATTCTTTCTGCTGGCACTCAAGACACTCCTGTCCACCCCACACATATCACCTGATCATGTTCCCAGCTGTACCTCCCTGTGCCCTCTCCAAAAGAAGTCCCTCCCTCCCTCTGTCCCCTGTGACTGCTTTCTTTTACTTCCCAATTAGGATTGATGCACTCTTACTTGGGTTCTTCAGCATTTTAATCTTGAGTCCTATGGGCTGTATCCTGGGTATTCTGTATGTTTTTGGCTAGTATTCACTTATTAGTGTGTACATACTATGATGTCCTTTTGGGTTTTAGTTACCTCAATCAGGACAATATTTTCTAGTTCCAACGATTTGCATGCAAAACTCATTATGCCCTTGTTCTTAATAGCTGAGTAGTATTCCATTGTGTAAATGAGCCTCACTTTCTGTATCTATTCTTTCATTCCAGTACATATGTTTCCAGTTTCTGTCTATCACAAACAAGGTCACTATGAACATGGTGGAAAAAGTGCCCCTATGACATGGTGGGGCATCTTTTTGGTATATACCCAAGAGTGGTATAGCTGGTTCTTCTATTTCCAATTTTTTGAGGAATCTCCAGATTGATTTCTAGAGTGGTTTTACCAGTTGGCAATCCCACTGGTATTGGAAGAATGTTCCTCTCTCTCCACATCCTCTCCACATGAGTTGTCCCCTGAGGTTTTGATCTTAGCCATTCTGATTTGTGTAAGGTGGAATATCAGGGTCATTTTAACTTGCATTTCCCTGATCACTAAAGACTTCAAAAATTTTTTTACGTGCTTCTCAGTCCTTTGAGATTACTCTGTTGTGAATTCTCTGTTTAGTTCTATACCCCATTTTTGATTGGGTTGTTTGGATTTTTTTTTTTTGGTGGTTAGCTTCTTGAGTACTTCAAGATGTAGGGTTAGTGAAGATTTTTTTTCCCAATCTGTAAGTTGCTGATTTGTTCCAATAGAAGAGAAAATGGAAAAGAGCCTTGAACTTATTGGCACAGTAGAGAATTTCCTAAACAGAACTCTTATGGCTCAGTATTTAAGATGAAGAATTCATAAATGTGACCTCATAAAATTGGAAAGCTACTCTAAGGCAAAGTACATTGCCAATGGGACCAATTAGGCTTTTCAAAGTCTCATTTTGAGGTAAATAATTATATATTTCAACTTTTATCCTCCTACATTGCAATAGAAGCTTAAACATTGTTTAAAATATGGCATTTCACTCAGACATTCTCTATTTTAATTTCTGTTTTATTTAAAGCCATAAGAGTCTCTGCCTTGAATAAATTTTTGTTTTGATAAAGTGTAGCAATCTGAACTCTGGTATTTTAAATGATTGAAGAGACTCAGGGTTCCAGCTGCATATGTAGCAGAGGATGGCCTTATATGGCATCAATATCAATCAAGGGGAGGCCCTTGGTCCTGTGAAGGCTTGATCCCCGAGTGTAGGGCAGTGAGGTTGTAGTGGGTGGGTGGGGGAGCACCCTCATAGAAGCAGGGGAGGGGAGAATGGATTAGAAGGTTTGTAGTAAGGAAATTGGAAGGAAGGGATACCATTTGAAATGTAAATAAATAAAATAACCAATAACAAAAAAACAAAAATAGGATATAATTTTAAAACTATCCTCTCTCTCTCTCTCTCTCTCTCTCTCTCTCTCTCCCTACCCTCTCTCTCTTTCTCTTCCTACCCTCTCTCTCTCTCTATCCTCTCTCTCTCTCTCTCTCTCTTTCTCTCTCTCTCTCCCTCCCTCCCTCCCTCCTTCCCTAACCCCCTATCTCTGTGTATGTGTGTGTGTATGCACATGAGTGTAATTATATGGTGAAAGTAGAGGGCTTGGATATTCCTGATACTGGAGTTTCAGCTTATTGTAAGCTGCCTGAAATTATTGCTAGAAGTCAAACTCAGGTGTTCTACAAAAGCTGTCTACACTCTTTACCAGTAAGTCATCACTACAGAACTCAAGGTTATTTTGAATATTTTAATACCACTCTGTCAAGCTTTATAAATATGTCTGTTTGTGTTTGGTTTTGTTTTCTAACTTTTTTGTGCTTCTTGCAACTTTAAAGCATATTATATTTTTAAAATTAATATATCAATAATTAAATTTTGTTTAGTTGTTCAGGATTCATTTGAACTTCATATAGTGATACTTTGATGTGTTCAGAATCTAAATTCTTCATAGGTTCACTTCATACTTATGTTCTAAAATAAAATTCTGAATTTAAAATACTAAGTGTCTCATATGTATGTCATCAGCATCCACAATGTGAGCTAAGGGAACATAACTTGACAACGAAGTGATTGGTTTGCTCAGTTCTGTTTGATTATAGGGGAAACTTAGGGCAGAGATAGATGGCAAGTTTAGATTACACAGATCATTTTTCGAATGTAGGACAGACATTGAGATGCTTCTGTCCTCATTGATTTGAACAACTATGTTCAAGGAAAACAAAAAAATTCAGTTGCCCGGTATACTGGGGATGATAGATAAATGATGTTATACAGTAAAGAGAATGAAAAGAACAATGGCTTGCATACATTTTAAAATTAAATTTGTAGATATATGTACATGTATATATAAAATTCAGAAATATATTCATGTATATCAGTCTAAAATTATATGTTTAAAGAAATTAAACTGTTTCTTCTCCTAGAAAGTTAAAGAATAGTCCACAATCTAACAGATATATTATGTTGATTTATTATATATACTAAGTTTAAGAATTCTGATTGCAGAGTATCAGGCTTGATGAATTCAGGAAACCTATATTCATTCTGATTTCTTTGGGTATTGTTTGGGCTTTCATTTTAAAAATATTCCATGATGTAAGCAGGGATACAGATAAACATAGGCATTATCTTGGTATCTCCTTTATCCTCTTTCTGTACCTTTTTTTTTCTTTTTTCTTTTTTTTCTTTTCTTTTTGTTTTTGTTTGTTTGTTTGTTTTTTGTTTTGTTTGTTTGTTTGTTTGTTTGTTTTTGAGACAGGGTTTCTCTGTGTAGCCCTGGCAGTCCTGGAACTCACTTTGTAGACCAGGCTGTCCTCAAACTCAGAAATCTGCCTGCCTCTGCCTCCCAAGTGCTGGGATTAAAGGCGTGTGCCACCACCGCCCAGCCTTTCTGAAATTTCTTAGAGTATAATTTCAGATAAAGACCCACTGAGCAGTGGGGAATAAGTGTCTGGAAGTGAAAACCAAGAACAACCTGGTCTTATATATTTGCAATCTAAGTTAAATGCATGATTGAGAATTCCGAAAATGTTTTAAATTTAGCCCAAATTAAAATCAGAGTACTGGTTAGTTCATATTGTTGTTCCTCCTATAAGGTTGCAAACCCCTTCAGCTCCTTGGGTACTTTCTCTAGTTCCTCCATTTGGGGCCCTGTGTTCCATCCAATAGATGACTGTGAGCATCCACATCTGTATTTGCCAGGCACTGGCATAGACTCACAAGAGACAGCTATATCAGGGTCCTCTAAGCAAAATCTTTCTTGCATATGCAATAGTGTCTGCATTTGGTGGCTGATTATGGGATGGATCCCCGAGTGGGGAAGTCTCCCCCCAGAGCTCATGCCTTTAGCTGCATATGTAGCAGAAGATGTCCTAGTCAGCCATCATTGGGAAGAGAGGCCCCTTGTTCTTGCAAACTTTATATGCCCCAGTACAGGGGAACAGCAGGGTCAAGAAGTGGGAGTGGGTGGGTTGGGAAGCAGGGCTGAGGGAGGATATAGGGGACTTTCGGGATAGCATTTGAAATGTAAATGAAGAAAATATCTAATAAAAATTGTAAAAAAAATAAAAATAATAAAAAATAAAATAAAATCAGAGTGTATGAAAGCCATAACTAGACAGACAGACAGACAGACAGACAGACAGACAGACACACACACACACACACACACACACACACACAAAACCAAAAACAAAAAACAAAAACACTAAGATAATGAAATATCCTCATAGACTGGTATAAAAGTATGATAATTAAGGGAAATAAAGCAGAAGTTTCATAAATGAATCAATCCAGTCCACTATTGTATGTCTTCATAATCTTATGCCCAAAGAAGTATAACAGGAATAGATATGTCTCAGCAATGAAGCATAATCTAATAGAGTACAGATATCCTTAGCATGGTCACAAAAGAAGCATCCTTGGTTAATTATTGGAAAAGAATGATGCTGATGGAGCTACAAATGTAAGAAATAGAAAATAGCAATGACCTTCCGGTCCACTCCAGCACCAGGGTGCCTAGCCCACGGGTTATCCGGACACCCACAAGGACACACATAGGATCCCCCACGGGATCCTAAGACCTCTGGTGAGTGGAACACAGCGTCTGCTCCAATCCAACTGTGCGGGAGCTGAGACTGCATTAACTAGGGAAGCAGATAACCCGGCCTGATCAGGGAAACAAGTACCTTCCAGTCCACTCCAGCACCTGTGTTCCTTGCCAGCAGAGTTTCCGGATACCCCCAAGGTCCTCACAGGACCCTCCATGGGATCCTAAGACCTCTGGTGGGTGGAACACAACTTCTGCCTGGAGGCAGGTTCGAACACCAGATATCTGGGCACCTTCCCTGCAAGAAGAGATCTTGCCTGCAGAAAATACTCTGACCACTGATACTAAGGAGGGAGCTAGTCTCCTTGGTCTGCTGATAGAGGCTAACAGAGTCACCTGAGGAACAAGCTCTAACCAGAGACAACTATAACAACTAGCTTCAGAGATTACCAGATGGGGAAAGGCAAACGTAAGAATCCTACTAACAGAAATCAAGACCACGTCTGAGGTGGCACCATTTTCTGCTCCAGACAAGCGGCCACCTTCGGGGCCAGAGGACAGGTGTACACCCGCCCCCGGAGGCTTCTGCCTCAGTTTCTGCGGGAGCCACCTTTGTTCCGGGACTCCATGGCGGGCAGTCTGCAGGTGAGAGTGTGGACTACGGAGGCTAGCAGCTTCTGGGACAGGCAAGAGCCACAGAACTCCTGAGGTGGCGCCATTTTCGGCTCCAGACAACCGGCCACCTTCATGGCCAGAGGACAGGTGTCAACCAAGCCTGAGAGGCCTTTGCCTCAGGATCCACAGGAGCCATCTTGGTTTCAGGACTCCGCAGAAAGTAGTCTATACAGGTAAGAGTGTGGACTACTGAAACAACGCTTCTGTGAGAGGTCAAAGCAACACAGCTTCTCAGAAAGATCCTGTTTTGGGCCTTCATCTTCGGCCAGGAGGAGGTCCAAACGCCAGATAACTGTGCACCTTCCCTGAAAGAGGAGAGCTTGCCTGCAGAGACTGCTCTGACCACTGAAACTCAGAAGAGAGAGCTAGTCTCCCAGGTCTGCTGATAGAGGGTAACAAAATCACCAGAGGAACAATCTCTAAACAGAGACAACTATAACAACTAACGCCAAAGATTACCAGATGGTGAAAGGTAAACGTAAGAATATTACTAACAGAAACCAGGACCACTCACCATCATCAGAACCCAGCACTCCCACTTACCCAGTCCAGGGCACCTCAACACACCCGAAAAGCTAGACCTGGATTTAAAAGCATATCTCATGATGATGGTAGAGGACATCAAGAAGGACTTTAATAACTCACTTAAAGAAATACAGGAGAACACTGCTAAAGAGTTACAAGTCCTTAAAGAAAAACAGGAAAACACAACCAAACAGGTAGAAGTCCTTATAGAAAAACAGGAAAACACATCAAAACAGGTGATGGAAATGAACAAAACCATACTAGACCTAAAAAGGGAAGTAGACACAATAAAAAAACCCAAAGTGAGGCAACGCTGGAGATAGAAACCCTAGTAAAGAAATCTGGAACCATAGATGCGAGCATCAGCAACAGGATACAAGAGATGGAAGAGAGAATCTCAGGTGCAGAAGATTCCATAGAGAACATCGACACAACAATGAAAGAAAATGGAAAATGCAAAAAGATCCTAACTCAAAACATCCAGGAAATTCAGCACACAATGAGAAGACCAAACCTACGGATAATAGGACTGGATGAGAATGAAGATTTTTCAACTCAAAGGACCAGCAAATATCTTCAACAAAATTATAGAAGAAAACTTCCCAAATCTAAAGAAAAAGATGCCCATGAACATACAAGAAGCCTACAGAACCCCAAATAAATAGACTGGACCAGAAAAGAAATTCCTCCCGACACATAATAATCAGAACAACAAATGCACTAAATAAAGATAGAATACTAAAAGCAGTAAGGGAAAAAAATCAAGTAACATATAAAGGCAAGCCTATCAGAATTACACCAGATTTTTCACCAGAGACTATGAAAGCCAGAAGAGCCTGGACAGATGTTATACAGACACTAAGAGAACACAAATTCCAGCCCAGGCTACTATACCCAGCCAAACTCTCAATTACCATAGATGGAGAAACCAAAGTATTCCACCACAAAACCAAATTCACACATTATCTTTCCACGAATCCAGCCATTCAAAGGATAATAACAGAAAAAAACCAGTACAAGGAAGGAAACCACGCCCTAGAAAAAGCAAGAAGATAATTCTTCAACAAACCTAAAAGACAGCCACAAGAACAGAATGCCAACTTTAACAACAAAAGTAAAAGGAAGCAATAGTTACTTTTCCTTAATATCTCTGAATATCAATGGACTCAGCTCCCCAATAAAAAGATATAGACTAACAAACTGGCTACACAAACAAGAACCAACATTTTGCTGCCTATAGGAAACTCATCTCAGGGAAAAAGACAGACACTACCTCAGAGTAAAAGGCTGGAAAACAATTTTCCAAGGAAATGTTGTGAAGAAACAAGCTGGAGTAGCCATTCTAATATCTAACAAAATCAAATTCCAACCCAAAGTAATCAAAAACGACAAGGAGGGGCACTTCATACTCATCAAAGGTAAAATCTCCCAAGAGGAACTCTCAATTCTGAATATCTATGCTCCAAATACAAGGACAGCCACATTCATTAAAGAAACTTTAGTAAAGCTCAAAGCACACATTGCACCTCACACAATAATAGTGGGAGACTTCAACACACCACTTTCACCAATGGACAGATCATGGAAACAGAAACTAAACAGGGACACAGTGAAACTAACAGAAGTGATGAAACAAATGCACTTAGATATCTACAGAACATTTTATCCTAAAACAAGAGGATATACCTTCTTCTCAGCACCTCATGGTACCTTCTCCAAAACTGACCACATAATAGGTCACAAAACAAGCCTAAACATATAAAAAAAGTATTGAATTAGTCTTATGGAACCTATCAGATCACCATGGACTAAGGCTGATCTTCAATAACAAAATAAATAATAGAAAGCCAACATTCACGTGGATACTGAACAACAGTCTTCTCAATGATACCTCGGTCAAGGAAGGAATAAAGAAAGAAATTAAGGACATTTTGGAGTTTAATGAAAATGAAGCCACAACGTACCAAAACCTATGGGACACAATGAAAGCATTTCTAAGAGGGAAACTCATAGCTCTGAGTGCCTCCAAAAAGAAACTAGAGAGAGCACACATTAGCAGCCTGACAACACACCTAAAAGCTCTAGAACAAAAGGAAGCAAATTCACACAAGAGGAGTAGAAGGCAGGAAATAATCAAAGTCAGGGTCGAAATCAACCAAGTGGAAACAAGAAGAACGATTCAAAGAATCAACCAAACGGGAAGCTTGTTCTTTGTAAAAATCAACAAGATAGATAAACCCTTAGCCAGACTCACTAGAGGGCACAGGGAAAGCATTATAATTAAGAAAATCAGAAATGAAAAGGGAGACATAACAACAGATCCTGAAGAAATCCAAAACACCATCAGATCCTTCTACAAAAGGCTATACTCAACAAAACTGGAGAACCTTGATGAAATGGCGAAGTTTCTAGACAGATACCATGTACCAAAGTTGAAACAATATCAGGTTTTGATATAAACAGCCCTATATCCCCCAAAGAAATAGAAGCAGTCATTAATAGTCTCCCAACCAAAAAAAGCCCAGGACCAGATGGTTTAGTGCAGAGTTCTATCAGACCTTCAAAAAGATCTAATCCCAGTTCTTCACAAACTATTCCTCAAAATAGAAACAGAAAGTACTCTACCCAACTCATTCTATGAAGCCACAATTACTCTGATACCTAAACCACAAAAAGACCCAAAAAAGATAGAGAACTTCAGACCAATTTCCCTTTTGAATATCGATGCAAAAATCCTCAATAAAGTTCTTGCTAACCGAATCCAAGAACACATCAAAACAATCACCCATCCTGACCAAGTAGGTTTCATCCCAGGGATGCAGGGATGGTTCAATATACGGAAATCCATCAACGTAATCCAGTATATAAACAAACTCAAAGACAAAAACCACATGATCATCTCGTTAGATGCAGAAAAAGCATTTGACAAGATCCAACACCCATTCATGATAAAAGTTCTGGAAAGATCAGGAATTCAAGGCCCATACCTAAACATGATAAAAGCAATCTACAGCAAACCAGGAGCCAACATCAAAGTAAATGGAGAGAAGCTGGAAGCAATCCCACTAAAATCAGGGACTAGACAACGCTGTCCACTCTCTCTCTGCCTATTCAACATTGTACTTGAAGTCATAGCCAGAGCAATTCGACAACAAAAGGAGATCAAGGGGATACAAATTGGAAAGGAAGAAGTCAAAATATCACTTTTTGCAGGTGAAATGATAGTATATATAAGTGACCCTAAAAATTCCTCCAGAGAACTCCTAAGCCTGATAAACTTCAATCAAGTAGCTGGATATAAAATTAACTCAAACAAGTCAATGGCCTTTCTGTACACAAAGGATAAACAGGCTGAGAAAGAAATTAGGGGAACAACACGCTTCTCAATAGTCACAAATAATATAAAATACCTTGGAGTGACTCTAACTAAGGAAGTGAAAGATCTGTATGATAAGAACTTCAAGTCTCCGAAGAAAGAAATTAAAGAAGATCTCAGAAGATGGAAAGATCTCCCATGCTCATGGATTGGCAGGATCAACATTGTAAAAATGGCTATCTTGCCAAAATCAATCTAAAGATTCAATGCAATCCCCATCAAAATTCCAACTCAATTCTTCAACGAATTAGAAAGGGCAATCGGCAGATTCATCTGGAATAACAAAAAACCTATGGTAGCAAAAACTCTTCTCAAGGATAAAGAACCTCTGGTGGAATCACCATGCCTGACCTAAAGCTGTACTACAGAGCAATTGTGATAAAAACTGAATGGTACTTGTATAGTGACAGACAAGTAGACCAATGGAACAGAATTGAAGACCCAGAGATGGACCCACACACCTATGGTCACTTGATCTTTGACAAGTGAGCTAAAACCATCCAGAGGAAAAAAAAACAGCATTTTCAACAAATGGTGCGGGCACAACTGGTGGTTGTCATGTAGAAGAATGCAAATTGATCCATTCCTATCTCCTTGTACTAAGGTCAAATCTAAGTGGATTAAGGAACTCCACATAAAACCAGGGACACTGAAAGTTATAGAGGAGAAAGTAGGGAAAAGCCTCGAAGATATGGGTACAGGTGAAAAATTCCTGAATAGAACAGCAATGGCTTGTGCTGTAAGATCGAGAATCGATAAATGGGACCTCATAAAATTGCAAAGCTTCTGCAAGGCAAAAGACACCATCAATAATACAAAAAGACCACCAACAGATTGGGAAAGGATCTTTACCTATCTCAAATCGGATACGGCACTAATATCCAATATATATAAAGAAGACAAGAAGGTGGGCTCCAGAAAATCGAATAACCCCATTAAAAAATGGGGCTCAGAGCTAAACAAAGAATTCTCACCTGGAAATACCAAATGGGAGAGAAGCACCTGAAAAAATGTTCAACATCCTTAATCATCAGGGAAATGCAAATCAAAACAACCCTGAGATTCCACCTCACACCAGTCAGAATGGCTAAGATCAAAAATTCAGGTGACAACAGAAGTTCAAGTCTCTGAAGAAAGAATTTAAAGATGATATCAGAAGATAGAAACATCTCCCATGCTCACGGATTGGCAGGATCAACATTGTAAAAATGGCTATCTTGCCAAAAGCAATCTACAGATTCAATGCAATCCCCATCAAAATTCCAACTCAATTCTTCAACGAATTAGAAAGAGCAATCTGCAAATTCATCTGGAATAACAAAAAACCTAGGATAGCAAAAACTCTTCTCAAGGATAAAAGAACCTCTGGAGGTATCACCATGCCTGACCTAAACCTTTACTACAGTGCAATTGCGATAAAAACTGCATGTTACTGGTATACTGACAGACAAGTAGAGCAATGGAATAGAATTGAAGACCCAGAAATGAACCCACACACCTATGGTCACTTGATCTTCAACAAGGGAGCTAAAACCATCCAGTGGAAGAAAGACAGCATTTTCAACAAATGGTGCTGGCACAACTGGTTGTTATCATGTAGAAGAATGAGAATCGATCCATACCTAGCTCCTTGTACTAAGGTCAAATCTAAGTGGATCAAGGAACTTCACATAAAACCGGAGACACTGAAACTTATAGAGGAGAAAGTGGGGGAAAGCCTTGAAGATATGGGTACAGGGGGAAAATTTCTGAATAGAACAGCAATGGCTTGTGCTGTAAGATCGAGAATTAACAAATGGGAGCTCATGAAACTCCAAAGCTTCTGCAAGGCAAAAGACACCATCAATAAGACAAAAAGACCACCAACAGATTGGGAAAGGATCTTTACCTATCTCAAATCGGATACGGCACTAATATCCAATATATATAAAGAAGACAAGAAGGTGGGCTCCAGAAAATCGAATAACCCCATTAAAAAATGGGGCTCAGAGCTGAACAAAGAATTCTCACCTGGAAATACCAAATGGGAGAGAAGCACCTGAAAAAATGTTCAACATCCTTAATCATCAGGGAAATGCAAATCAAAACAACCCTGAGATTCCACCTCACACCAGTCAGAATGGCTAAGATCAAAAATTCAGGTGACAACAGAACTTCAAGTCTCTGAAGAAAGAATTTAAAGATGATATCAGAAGATGGAAACATCTCCCATGCTCATGGATTGGCAGGATCAACATTGTAAAAATGGCTATCTTGCCAAAAGCAATCTACAGATTCAATGCAATCCCCATTAAAATTCCAACTCAATTCTTCAACGAATTAGAAAGAGCAATCTGCAAATTCATCTGGAATAACAAAAAACCTAGGATAGCAAAAACTCTTCTCAAGGATAAAAGAACCTCTGGAGGTATCACCATGCCTGACCTAAACCTTTACTACAGTGCAATTGTGATAAAAACTGCATGGTACTGGTATATTGACAGACAAGTAGACCTAGGGAATATAATTGAAGACCCAGAAATGAACCCACACACTTATGGTCACTTGATCTTCGACAAGGGAGCTAAAACCATCCAGTGGAAGAAAGACAGCATTTTCAACCAATGGTGCTGGCACAACTGGTGGTTATCAGGTAGAAGAATGCGAATTGATCCATTCCTATCTCCTCTTACTAAGGTCAAATCTGAGTGGATCAAGGAACTCCACATAAAACCGGAGACACTGTAACTTATAGAGGAGAAAGTGGCGAAAAGCCTCGAAGATATGGACACATGGGAAAAATTCCTGAATAGAACAGCAATGGCTTGTGCTGTAAGATCGAGAATTGACAAATGGGACCTCATGAAACTGCAAAGTTTCTGCAAGGCAAAAGACACCATCAATAAGACAAAAAGGCCACCAACAGGTTGGGAAAGTATCTTTACCTTTCCTAAATCACAAAGGGGACTAATATCCAGTATATATAAAGAATTCAAGATGGTGGACTCCAGAAAATCAAATAACCCCATTAAAAAATGGGGCTCAGAGCTAAACAAAAATTCTCACCTGATGAATACTGAATGCCTGAGAAGCACCTGAAAAAATGCGCAGCATCTTTAATCATCAGAGAAATGCAAATCAAAACAACCCTGAGATTCCACCTCACACCAGTCAGAATGGCTAAGATCAAAAATTCAGGTAACAGCAGAAGCTGGCGAGGATGTGGAGAACGAGGAACACTCCTTCATTGTTGGTGGGATTGCAAGCTTGTACAACCACTCTGGAAATCAGTCTGGCGGTTCCTCAGAAAATTGGACATAGTACTACCGGAGGATTCTGCAATACCTCTCCTGGGCTTATATCCAGAAAATGTCCCAACCGGTAAGAAGGACACATGCTCCACTATGTTCATAGCAGCCTTATTTATAATAGCCAGAAGCTGGAAAGAACCCAGATGCCCCTCAACAGAGGAATGGATAAAAAAAAAATGTGGTACATTCACACAATGGAGTACTACTCAACTATTAAAAAGAATGAATTTATGAAATTCCTAGGCAAATGGTTGGACCTGGAGGGCATCATCCTGAGTGAGGTAACACAATCACAAAACAACTCAAATGATATGTACTCACTGATAAGTGGATATTAGCCCAGAAACTTAGTATAGTGAGATATAAGATACAATTTGCAAAACACATGAGACTGAAGAAGAATGAAGACCAAAGTGTGGACACTTTGCCCCTTCTTAGGATTGGAAACAATCACCCATGGAAGGAGTTACAGAGACAAAGTTTGGAGCTGAGACAAAAGGATGGACTATCTAGAAACTGCCATATCCAGGGGTCCATCCCATAATTAGCCTCCAAACTCTGACACCATTGCATACACTAGCAAGCATTGGCTAAAAGGACCCAGATGTAGCTGTCTCTTGTGAGACTAGGCCAAGGCCTAGCAAACACAGAAGTGGATGCTCACAGTCAGCTATTGGATGGATCACAGGGCTCCCAATGGAGGAGCTAGAGAAAGCACCCAAGGAACTAAAGAGATCTGCAACCCTGTAGGTGCAACAACATCATGAACTAACCAGTACCCCAGAAGTCTTGACTCTAGCTGCATATGTATCAAAAGATGGCCTAGTCGGCCATCACTGGAAAGAGAGGCCCATTGGACACGCAAACTTTATATGCCCCGTACAGGGGAACGCCAGGGCCAAAAAGTGGGAATGGGTGGGTAAGGAAGTAGGGGGAGGGTATGGGGGACTTTTGGATAGCATTGGAAATGTAATTGAGGAAAATACGTAATAAAAAATTTAAAAAAAAAATTAAATAGCAATGAATTCTGGTTCTTCAATGAAGAGAAGACTATGATGCCTACTTACCTCAGTATGGCTGCTGAATGTGATGACAGAATTTATGGATGTCCTGGGACCTTTGTTTCTTCAATATCCACAGCCTCTCATAAGTTTAGCTTTGTCATTACTGTGGGAACTTGGGGCAGCTGAAATCCTTGAGGAACAACACTCATTAAAGAACTATTATTTGGATTAGTCAGTCATTAGGAAAAATCATGTGAAAACCTTTAGTACTGGGTCACATGTATTTCAACTATTTTGAGCACTTTCTTTGTTGTCTCCTTTGATTTTATCTTTTCATTCCTATTTATGGTCATAGAACACCTGACATTAAATAATATTAAGAAGTTACTTTATCTATTCCTGTGCTGCATTTGTATAGCATAATAAATACATTATCTGTTTAATACTTGTTATAATATGATAAAATTGAAAGTTCTTATGGTTAATACCATTGAAGCATTTGGTAATGTTACTTTTGCTTATTTATCTACATCTGAAAAATATATCTTCTATTGAATTGTAAGATAAATTTTGTCCTAATATATACTTCATAGAATTTTCAGTCTTCTTTGCTTGATTGAGTGAACAGTGCATTGGTTGAGCAGTGTTCAATCTCTTTGTATTTTCATAAAATTTACAGAATTCATGAAGTTAAATTAAATTTCTATGGATATATGTATTCAGAAGTATTTTATGCTTTATTCTTCATAAACACTATTAGTAACACACATTCATCAAGAGATATGTTCATGCTTAACCCATAGAGATGAGGACTTCAAGGTTTTAGCACCATGGTTAGACTTTTAAATGTTTTCTTTTATCTAGAATTTTATAATTAATAGTTCCCTTTGCTGGAAAGTTGGTTCAGAGGCCAAGACCTAGTATTTCTTTCAGAGCACAGGACATTTGTTCACTTTCTAACACATATATGGTGGATTTGTCCACCAGGACTAATGTTTTTGCTGTGCTTCTGTTTTAATATTGGTGGAATATTTAAAGCAAATTATGAAAGAAAGAAACAATAACTACCCATGGTATTTTGACTTTTGTTGATGTGATAAAATTTACTGACCAAAACCAACTACTAGTTGGAAAGGCTTGAATTTCCAGTTCTCAAATAATAATTTCAAATATGTTGAGACAGTAAGTCAAGAAGCTAATCTTACAAAATCTACACAGAAAATCAAAGATAATCTATGCTCCCCTTCTTCATTTATATAGTACCAACACCCTGGCTGTAGAATATTGACACTAACAGTGGTTACGTATTGCCACAACATTCAACAATTAAAAAAAAAAATCACTGAATGAACATGTGTGAAGTCTATCCTGTTCTAAACTATTCTTCAATAATGGCTCCTTTTCCAGGAGGATCTAGTTTGTGACATGTTAGCATTTAAAACTGGCCAGTGTACTATATGGACACTATTATTGTGGAACAGTTAAAAAGACAGAAGAATCAAGGTGAACAAGTCCAAACTCCTTTTCCAATGTCATCATCAGTATTATACACTAAACACAGCATGATCTTCTAACCAAAGCTGTAATATAAAGGTAACAGGACCATAAGTTGAAATTATCACAATTGTATCCTATACTATAGTTCTTTCATACATATTAGGAAATGTAATCAAATTCAGGAAATTGAAAGTCAGACTAAGAACCTAAATGAAGGTAGAAGGAAGAAGTTTTCTCTACAAATTATCTTTTGACTCCTATATGAGTGCTGTGGCATGTGCACACCCAACCTCCAATACCACACAGACACTCCTTCATAAAAAAAAAAAGATATATGCTACAAGCCATGAAATAATTTAATTGATTAAAGACAATATCAAGGGCAAAACTTCCTTATTTAAGTAATGAGTGAATATACTACATTGGAATTTCTTGGTCAAAGGGAAGTTTTATGGCTTTAGAAAGATCAGAAAAGAGAAATTACAGTATGTTTCCTTTATTTTTTTTAAATTTTCATGCTATATTCTACACCATGACCAAAATCAACATTTGGAGACAGGGGTCTATTTAATCATAGAGCTCATAGTTTATCATGGTGAGAAGTCTGAATAAATTTAAGGCAGAAACCTAGAGCAAAGATTATGGATCAATGTTGTTTACTTCCCTGATTTTATGGTTTGCTCAGCCAATTTTCTTATACATCCCATAACATCTGCAAGTAAGCTTAATTCCTACTCTGTCCTCTGGCCTGAGCTCTCTTACATCAAACAGTAATAAAGAAAATATTCATAGTAATAAAAGTTCAAGCTGATGGAGATGCTTTCTCAGTTGAAGTTCTCTCTCCCGAATTATCTGGTGCTCAAGCCAAGTTGATGAAAAGCTAACGACAAAAGCTACCCATGGGTGAATTGTATTCAATATTTGCATTAAAATCATTACCATAGGAATCACTAATTTGAGTTTAGAACTCACAAACTGACTAGCAATTGTGACCATATCTGGACATGTTTTATGTTGTAATGGATGATACAATGGTTTAAAAAATTAAGGACAACATATTCACATTGAGAGGAACTTCTAATGTTCTAATGTAAGTGTTGGCTCCTTGGAGAGGAGAGTCAACTCTCTTTGTTAGCTGGCTACTGATAATTGTGCATATCCCAGTTAATGATTCTATGTTAAAACACAAACAGCATGAATTGGGCTTAGTAGAAACAAAGAGAACATGAATTTGAGAGGGAAAAGTGATGGGGAATAAACAAGAAAATATTCTGTGAAGGAAATAACAGAATGGATATATGATCAAAATATATTTTATACATATGCAATATTCAAAGAATAAAAATAATGTTGATTCACCCTGAAAAATTGAAATGAATAGGAATAAATGTTTTGAAACAGAATATACTAGTCTATTCTTTACAACTTTAACACAATACCAAATATAATGTAATGCACAGCACATTTATTGGCTCTTAGTT
The DNA here is from genome assembly GCF_000001635.26 of Mus musculus. Lineage (NCBI taxonomy): Eukaryota > Metazoa > Chordata > Mammalia > Rodentia > Muridae > Mus > Mus musculus. The sequence goes on along the minus strand of NC_000075.6, from coordinate 19,342,957 downwards.
CTTGTGGTTGGGATCTCATTATTAAATGTAAAATACATTGGCTCCTTCTTATAGGGATGGGTCTGAGCTTCCAAACTTATTTCTTAAATTTGTAGCTTATGAAATGGGAAGATTGTGTTTAGATTTTGCAGGGGCACAGTAGAGTCAACTCACTTCCCATGGCTTAATCAGCACTTAAAGGTTCCAACACTTGATATTGTGGAATCTCAGTTGCATTACATCATTAGCTTTACAGAAAACAGCTGCTTTAGTGAAAACTCTGGGCATCAGCAAAGTCAGTGTTTCCCTGGGAATAACAATGAGACTCCAAGGCTGGGCCCAAGGGCTGCTGGTCACTACAAAATCTTCAGTGTATGTGAGTGTGTGTGTGTATGTGTGTGTGTGTGTGTGTGTGTGTGTGTGTGTGTGTGTGTGTGTGCGCGCGCGCGCGCATGCGCACACACACACACACCTTTATTTTATTTTGCTATTTTATGTTATTGTTTATTTTTAATTGTTTGCCTTTTATTGTGTTTTATTTTTTTCTTGAAGGAGAGATAGAGAAAGAACATAATGAGAGATTTTTAGGGGGATGAAGAATATCTTGGAGGACTTGGAGGGAATTGGGTTTGAAGATCAAGTGGAGAACTTCCAGAGGCAGAAGTTTACACAGATGAGAAAAATACTTCAAATGGAAAATTAAGCAATAGGCTATGAGGTTGCATAAACTCTAAATTATGTGAGATCTTGAAAGACAAAGCAGATGTTGAAGTTTAGGAAACAATAAATTCTAAGAGATGATAACACTCTGAGTACAAAGGAACAATTTGTGATTCATCTCTTGCTGAAGGATGAAGTCTGTAAATATTAAAACTCCATTTCTTAATATTCTGGAGGGAGGTCTTATTTGATTAACTCCAGGGAGAAAGTAGTGAGTTTAAGACATGGAAAATACAACTTTCAGGTTTCTTTTTACAAAAAGATTGGATATTAAGAGTAAGAATTTGATAGCAGAAAGGCTTTGTTTGTATTTTTTAATTAACACATATGTTTTGTATATATGAAAGAAATTTTATACATTTCTATAAATATAGTCAGTGGACATATCAAATCCAGGCTACTACACTCACTGAATTCTCCCACTCAGATTAATCTCTCTTCTACATTCTACATTTAGGTCACTCATTTTTAATTTTTTTTATTAGATATTTTCTTCATTTACATTTCAAATGTTATCCCCTTTCCTAGTTTCCTCTCTGAAAGAAAGTCCCCTACACACTTCACCTGCCCCGCTCCCCAACCCACCCACTCCCACTTCCTGGCCCTGCATTCCCCCCTTACTGGGTCATATAATCTTCCCAAGACCAAGGGCATCTCCTCCCATTGATGGCCAACTAGGCAATCCTCTGCTACATATGCAACGAGAGACACAAACTCTGGGGGTACTGGTTAGTTCATATTGTTCCTCCTATAGGGTTGCACATCCCTTTAGCTCCTTGGGTTCTTTCTCTAGCTCATTCATTGGGGGCCCTGTGTTCCATCCAATAGATGACTGTGAGTATCCACTTTTTTATAGGTCACTCTTACGAAGCTTATAATAATAAAGCACAGGCACTTCTTCTTTTTGTCTGGCTTGCTTTAATTTCCTTAAGTTTTTCCATTGATACTCATTATTCTCAGATGATTTTCAAAGTCAATGATATTCTATTATTTTAATACAGTAGTTTTCTCTACACAAAAACATCTCATCCATCTTGAATGTGGATACCATTATGAATGTAGAAGGAAACAAGATTTCCATGGCAGGGAAGCCTGAAATTTGCAAGATTCAGAAGATCTTTCCCAATGTTATTGAATCAGAAATCAGCTGCTGGGTCTGTAGACACTAACCACCATGTGCTCAGGACTGTGGACCTTCCTGATATTCATGCAGTAATGTTGGGGTTGTAGCTTTTAAAAGTCTTCATCTGTGCTGGAATGAACTTTTTAGTGTTGAGGCTTTTTTGAGTCATCCTGCACCAATAAGTAACTCTTCAACTATACTCCCATTAGTGACCACAATACAAACTTATTGATCCACCAAGATTATTAAAAAATTACTTTGTCTGTCATGGATAACATATCTGGCATGAGTAAATGTTTGTGTGTGTGTGTGTGTGTGTGTGTGTGTTGCATATGTGTGTTGTAACAGTCCAAGAAAAGTCTCTCATCAAATATGTTGTGTGCACCTAACACATTTACAATTTTCAGTCATACATTTCTTTAAATTACATGCAGTTTCCTTATATTCAGGATTGTCATTACTCATTAATATATATATATATATATATATATATATATATATATGCACAGGTATCATTATTCTATGCTCATTTATAGGTTTTGTTAATATTACTATTGTTAAATTAAATTACTATTGTTAAATTAAATTACTATTGTTAAATTAAATTACTATTGTTAATTATTATATTAAAATAAGACCTGCATATTCCCACAATTTTTAGTACAAAACAAGAATTGGTAAATTGCATATGCTATGCTACCACATATCTCATATGTAAGAAAAACTCTAAAAGTGATTTAGATGAAAGGAAGTAGGAGTTTGACAAAAAGATCTATTAGGAGTTAGTTATTTATAATAACACTGAGAAACTAAAGCATATTTAAAAGTAAAACATCTGAGCTTCTGTTTACAATGGGGTAAATGCAAAAAAAACCCACATGAAAAAAAATTTGAAGGATTCAATAAATGGAATAAACGTGTTGAATTTTGATGCTTAAAATATGCTAATTTATAATATATAAATAAGCAAATTATTTTATTTATTTACACACAAAATTATAAATCCTAGATTAATATAATAGAAGGTTCATTATACCAATTACCAATTTGTATCTTGAGTAACAAAGAAATACCTTGTGCATCAGGCCATAGCTAAGAAAGATCAGGAGCACTGAAATAATATCCAAGCAAAGCCTAAGCTTTATTTCATAATCAGCTAGTGGATTTGCATAAATATTCACATATAGCTTGTCAATATAAATAGGAGAGATGTGTGAGTAAGAGTTTGTTCACCCACATTCATCGTGAAGAACTCCTAAGCATCTATAAGGGACATAGCAAGTAATATGTCCACTCATGGAAATCCAGATAGGGTGGGGAAAAATAACTGAATTCAATCCAAAATATTGTTTTCTTTTCAAAGCCATCACAGTACAGATAGACCTGAGAAGGAATTTTTTTAAGTGCCCGTTTCATTATTGTCCTGGAAGAGTTCTCTGGATTTAATAAAGTAGCCCAGATTTTGTAAATAACAAAGGGGATAGGTCCCTAACATGGTGGGTTAACCTGCTTTTAAAAAATAGAAGAATTTTATGCCTGAGTGAAAAAAAAAAACATCTAAAATCATAGCCAGAAACAAAACAAAAACAAAAACAAAAACAAAAACAAAGTGGATCTTATTAGGCTTTATGTTCATTTGGGATTAGTAAAAGAAATATTTATGCTGAGTCCCTTGAAATCCAGCCACTATGGCATAATTCTATCAAATGAATCTACATCCAAAGAGGATAATGTATTATACAATGGAAGCTATCCTTCCAACGTGCTTCCTTAAAGCTTCCTTCATGTCTCTGTTCCTCAGGCTGTAGATAAAAGGGTTCAGCATCTGAGTGACAATAGAGTACATTACTGAAGCAACGGCTGTTTTCCTGGGAGATTCAGTAACTGCAGAGCTAATGTACACTCCTAAGCCTGTCCCATAAAACAAGGAAACTACTGACAGGTGAGAGCCACACGTGGAAAATGCTTTATGCCTTCCTTGCCTTGATGGAATTTTCAAAACAGAGGAGACAATTTCAGTATAAGAAAGAAATATTCCAAAGAAAGGAATACCACCAAACATGAAAGCTGAGATATAAATCAAAATATTATTTATGAGAGTATCTGAGCAGGCAAGCTTTATGATCTGAGCAAGTTCACAGAAGAAGTGTGGGATTTCAACCTCTGTGCAGAAATTCAGATGCAGCACCATGAGACTGAGCAGTAGTGCATTGACAGCACTAATAGCCAAGGAAACTACAATAAGTATACTACAGAAGCATGAGTTCATGATGACTGTGTACCTCAGAGGGTGGCAAATGGCCACATAGCGGTCATAGGCCATTGCTGCAAGCAAGCAATTTTCTAATCCAGCAAAAAGCAAGACAAAGCAAGCCTGAGTGAGGCAACCTGAGTAAGTTATTCTGTGATCCGGTGTTTGGATGTTCAAGAGCATCTTTGGGACTGTAGTTGAGCTTATACAGATATCAGCCACAGATAGATTGGAGAGAAAAAAGTACATGGGGGTATGGAGATGGCACTCAGCACTGATGGTCAGGGTTATAATTAGGTTCCCCAGAAATGTGACCAGGTACATAAACAGGAACAGTCCGAAAATAATGGGCTGTAACTCTGGATCATCTGAAAGGCCCAAGAGCAGAAATTCTATTGCATCTGTTTGATTGGTGGATTCCATGTTAATTAGGAGACTTGTGGAGAAAAACAGACATTAAGACATAAAAAAGATTTCCTAAGAATATTTAATTATAGAAAAATATTATAATTAGAATTAATTCTCAATCTTGTCCTTCCTCTATTTCCTATCATATCATCCCTTTTGCTTTTTGTCTGCTCTCTTCTTTACTATGTTAGATATTTTGAATGCTTTCTCTTTTCTATCATGGAAACACTAGATAATAATTATATAAAACATTGTTTATGAAAGATTATTCTCAAAATTCTGAATCTAGCTCCCCAAATCAAACAAAATGACTTACAGCATATAGATGAATAGAATTAATATCAAACTTTCCATAATTAATATTAACTTATGTCCCATTATTCTTTGTGTAAGTAAAACATGAAGTTACTATATACAATTTTGCATCATAATATGATCTTTAATATATTTAATATATTTAATATAATCTTTAATATGTTATTTCAAGAATCTTCAAAAGAAGGGCTTAATATGTGAGGCACCTATCATTATAATTTTCTAATTATTAATGACATAGAAATGATATACTATCTTGAATGTTCATAATAGTAAGGGAATAATGTTTAGAAAATAAAATTGTAATCGAGAAGTCTTGAATTTATAATCTCATGTTCAATGTAAGAATCATGGACTATAAATCTACTTTAGAAGCCAGTATATATAGAAGACAAAAATCCTGAAAATATTTATATAAATTAACAATACTATAATTCCTCACATGCATATAATGAAATACATAGATATTAAGTTAAATTAATCAGTAGTTAGGAACACAAATTACCAAATCTAAGGCTGATGTGATGGCTTAGCAGATACATGTAAAGTTTGACATCCAGAGTTTGAACTCTGTGATCCAAATGGTGTAAGTGGAAAATCAGCTCCCAAAGGTTGATTTCTAACCACCAAATGTACACTATTGCAGATACCTACATACACACGTTCACACACATACATAAACACATAAATACATTCAAACATATGAATAAAGAAAAGCAAATTAAATGAGAGTAACAAAACAGACTAGAGTAAAATAATTTTAAATTATGTTTATAGAATATTTTAATAGACATTAAGATATCCCAAGTTGTTATCAATATGTGTTAAACCATAACATACATCATGATTAAAAATATTTGATCATCATTAGTCAAGAAATTAAAACATATTACTATCTAGCATTTGGTATTAATAAAGAAAAGAATGCATCTGCATTGTACCTGTCTTTAATGATATATATCCCATATCTGAGCAGCATCTTAAAACTGAAGTTGATAGTTATTACTCTTCCAAGACTCTAATATTCAATATATCACCGTCCCACACATATATAAATGAGGTAGCATAAACATATATAAAACATATTATATTTTACTGGACAATAAATTATTCCAAAATGGCAAAATTAAATATACTTATTTTGAATTGTGATACTCTACCTTGTGCATTTTATATAATCTTTGAATAATTTCAAAAAAAAGCAAATAAGGTGGTTGTATCCATATCAGACATGATTTCCTCATCATCCTCAAAGCACACAAACCAAAACTTGCAAAATATATGTTCTGCAAATAGATAGTATAATACAGACACTTAAATATTACAATGCACTTCATATAGGCTATTGAAATTTTTGATCTGATGAATATAATGTAGAAAAAGATGGAGAATTATAGAAGATTCTTTAAAACTACAAAAGAATAGGCTGCAATACAAAAGTGGTTATAGTTTCAGTATATGATATTATCAGAATGTAATTACTCAAATAAATGGTGGCAGCAGAAGATAAGCAAAGTCTTTTAGGTTACCTGGGAACTAGTGCTAAGTAGTGGCACACAGCTCTTTCTGGACTTTCAAATAGAATTAGAGAAACTGTTCTTTTGTAAACACAGGGATTCCAGAGAGCACTTTTTCTTGCTGTTCAGTAATAATTATTACTGAGTCTAGTGCCAGTGTTGTACCTACTTAACTGGAAAAGATAGTTGAGTGATGATAACAAGTTTATTATTATATGTAGTGCTGGTGGCCCACAGGGCTTTGGTTTGTGAAGGTTCTCATTAGATAGTGCCCTCTCTATTTGGCTCTCAGCTGGCTACAGGAGATCACAAGTCCTTAAGGAGATAACATTCTGAGGAACAAACTCTTGCTGATTAGCTCACAAAAACAGGATAAGAAGAAACTGTTTTCTTCCATTCTCTGGTATTTTTTTTTAATATAGTCATGAAAAGTATCTTGCATATCTCAGCAAATTTTGGTCGTATCATTAAGGGACAGCTTATTTTGATAATATACTTAATACTAGAAGTTTGGAGAGAATGCAAGCTTGATGTAATTATAATTTCAAAATGTAAATAAAATAATTAAAATATATCTTTAGATGTGTGTCTTACTAATATGAATGGATAGAAAATATACTGACTACACAAATAAAAAAGGGATGATATGGTCTAATAATACACATAGATTATGGCAAATAGATGGGCCATCTATGTTATATTCAACAACTTCTAAAGTATGATGAGTAATCATAAAAAGATGGTCATTTTATTCTTAATATGTGATTTACCAGTGATTGCTGTGCATAAAAATAACACATAGTTGTACTGTAACATTTAATAATCATAATCCATAAAATACATAAGTTAGCATGTTACAGAAGCATCGTATATAAAAACATATATACAATATAACTAAACAACACCAACTATAATGATTCAAAATTTAAAAGTAGCACTTCTGCCAAGAAAGTAGGTAGGACAAACTACAGATCTTCACCTCTCACTCCATTCTTCCAAATCTAATTTCCTGGTCTCAACCCCAGCTCTGCAACAGAACATCTGTGGCAGGCACTCCACCATGACACTTCATTTCAGATAGATCTCACAGATCTACACATTCTAAATTCCTTTCCCCAACCCATTGTTTGTCCCACCTCTTACTCCAGAAGGCATTCCCTGGGAAGTGATAGAATACTGTGTAAGGAAGCAGGTATGTTAGTTGCAGATCTTAAATTCTCTGTTCTTCAATTAATCCTCCAGTCTCACCTGCTGTTCTGCACCAGAGCATCTACTGCAGCCTTCATTCCCTCCTGAACACGTCTCTTGTTTATCATACAGATTTTCTCCTCCAGATTTCTTCTGCCAATGCATTATTTGTCCCTAACACCAGTATCCACTCCTTGGAAACCCACATGCCACCATGGGCAGGGAAGCACAAAGGGTAATTATAGATTGCCACTTCTTCCTCCATTCATCCAAGTCATCCCTAGTGTCATTCCTGTATCTACAGCAGATCTTCTGAAGCCCCAGCTAACTCTCTGCCACCATTATAAGGGGTCTAACAAGACAGATTCTGGTGGAACACCATGCATTTTTCACTCTTGATAAGCTACTCTACTATCCTCATCCCATAAATGTTTCAAAGTCTTTGGTCCCAATATCCAGAAATATATATTATTGTGAACCCTGAGTGACCACTCTTATCAGGATCCCAGACAATTTTTCTACTCACAATACCCATCTAACACATTCTTCTCATAATCAGACATACAACAGAAACTAAGAACCAAAATACACACACCTCCAAACACAAAAACAAAAACAATATCAGGTATCAGCACCTAGAATTGCAATCTTCTGAATTCCCAGATGCCTAGATTCCAGCATAAAAACATAATCAGTGATAGCCAAGACTATATGTTTATAGGAGATCCCAGCAACTCTACCACAGCAGAGCCTGAATATGCCAACATAGCAGAAGCCTAAATAAAAGATCTTTAAAAGCCTTTGTATATATGGTAGAAGTCATTAAAAAGGAAAATGAATTAATTTCTTAAAGAAATCCTGATCCACTGGAGTTCTGTTTAAGAAATCACCTCCCCTCCCCAACCAATGTGAATGAGTTCCAATTCCTTCCTACTTTATCTTCTACTAAATTCAGTGTACCTGGTTTGATGTAGAGGTCTTTAATCCACTTGGTCTTGGGCTTTGGGCAAGGTGATAAGTATGGATCTATTTTCATTTTTCTACATAGCAACTGCCAATTAGACTGGCAACATTTAACTGAAGATGCTTTCTTTTTTTCTACTTCATATTTTTGGCTTCCTTATCAAAGATCAAGTGTCCATAATTGTTTGATTTTATTTCTGGTCTTCAAAACTACTTGATTGATCAACCTGTCTGTCTCTGTCCCAATTCCATTCAGTTTTTTTTAGTATTGCTGTACTGTATAGCTTGAGGTCAGGGATGGTGATTCCCCCAGAAGTTCTTTTATTAAGAATTGTTTTCCCTATACCAGACTTTTTGTTTTTCCATATTAAATTGGATAATTGCACTTTCCATGCATTAAAAGAATTCCATTGGTATTTTTGTGGGGATTGTAGTGATTTACAGATTGCTTTTGGTAGAATGGCCATTTTTATTATGTTAATCATACCAATTCATAAGCATGGATTTTGGCTTTTCTCCAAGAACCATCTTTTGATTTTCTTGATTCTTTGTATCCTTCTCTTTGCTTTTGTTTGTTTGATTTCTGCCTTGAGATTAACTATTTCCTGTTGCCTATTCCTAGTGGAGGGATTTGCTTCTTTATGTTCTAAGTCTTTCCGGTATGCTGTTAAGTTGCTAGTATACGATTTCTCCAATTTCTTTAAGATGGCCCTTAATGCTATGATTTTTTTTTTTCTTAGTACTGTTTTCATTGTGTCCCAGGAGTTTGGGTATGTTGTTTCATCATCTCCATTGAAGTAAAGGAAAATTTTAATTTCTTTATTTCTTCCCTGACCAAGTCTATTATTGAGGAGAGAGCTGTTCAGTTTCCATGGGTATGTGGTTTTTCAATTGTTTTTGTTGTTATTGAACTTTAGCATTGGTCCATGGTGATCTGATAGGATGCATGGGATTATTTCAACTTTCTTAAATCCATTGAGGCTTGATTTGTGGCAGATTATATGGTCAGTTTTGGAGAAGGTTTCATGAGGTACTTAGAAAAAGGTATATTCATTTGTTTTAGGATAAAATGTTCTGTATTTATCTGTTAAATGCATTTGGATCAAGTAGTTTTACTGTGTCTCTGTTTAGTTTCTGTTTCAATGACCTGTCTTTATTATCTTCCTTAGGTATATCCCTAAATGTGTTTTTATTTTAGTTTATTATGAATGGGAGATTGTTCATGATCTATAGGTTTGTTGTTGGTGTTTAGAAAAGCTACTGATTTGTGTGAATTCATACAGTTTTCTGCAGTGTTGCTGAAATTGTTTATCATTCCTAGATGTTTTCTGATGGATTTCTTGGTGTTTTTAATGTATAATGTCATACTATTTACGTAAAGGGATAGTATGACTTTTTTTTTCTTATTTTTATCCCCATAAATTTCTCTCCTTGCCTTATTGCTACAGATATTATTTCAAAATCTATACTAGATAGGATAGTGGACATCCTTGTCTCAACACTGACTTCAGTCAGATTCCTGCAATCTTTCTACATTCAGTGTGATATTGGTTATAAGTTAATTATGTATATATATATATATATATATATATATATACATATATATATATATATATATATCTTGCTATATTTGTGAATGTTTACAGGAGTTCTACATTCTGAATTTCAGAAAAGCGTATTTGATTTTGTCAAAGGATTTTCTGCATATAATGAGATAATCAATATAGGTTTTATGCCCATTTATGAGGCTTATTACATTTATTAACTTTCATATATTGAATCAACCATGTATTTCATGAATAAAGCCAAATGATAATGGAGGACAGTCTTTTTATGTTGGTCTGTGTGTTGTTTGCAGGAATTTTATTGAATATTTTTGAGTCTGCGTTCCTCTTGCATATTATCTTGTGGCTTTTTTACACCTCTCCACTGTTGCCTGGTTTGGGTATTACAGTGATACTGACTTCATACAAAGAGGCAGAGAGTTTTAAATATATATATGTTTTTTGATACAAGGTTTCTCTCTTTAGCCCAGGCTGTCCTGGATCTTACTCTGTAGACCAGGATGCCTCAAACTCAGAAATCCTCCTGTCGTTCCCTCCAAAGTTCTGAGAGTAAAAGCATGCACCACCACTGCTCAGCTATATTTAAAAAAAAAAGAGATGTACTGTCCCCTTTTCCTTATTAAAATATGATAGAATTCTACCAGTTTAAAAAATATTTAATTATAATATTCTGTATATCTTTGATATCTTTGTTCTGTGAGGTTATCAGTCTTGACAGTGGAGGAGGACAGGTCAAGTTATAGAGTTAAGATGTTGGAGAAAAGGGAGAAACTACTTGTGGATATTTTCTAGTAAACCTGTTCCTTGCAGGTTTGTATGGTCTTTGCAAGAAGATTAGATCCTGGCAGAACCTTAAAGTTTGTTCCATCTCAGGCAGGATTGGCTATAATATGCATGAGCAAGACATATTCATGAGGCATAACCTCTGAGATATATTTAATTGTAACCTACATATAATCAATTACCCTATCTTCCTCAAAATGGTGAATATCGTATATGATACTAAATTTAAATGACTGAGCATCATTAATCTGAGAAGAGAGCCTGGACTAGTAGCAGATGCATTTATTTCCACCACTGTGGAAGCAAAGGCAGAAATATCTATTTGAGTATGAGGCCAGCTTGCTCTGCAAAGCAAGTTGCTGGACAACCAGCAATGTTACACAGAGAAACACTGTCTTAAAATAAAACAAAACAAAACAAAACAAACAAAACAAAACAAAACAAAACAACAAATGAGATGAGAAACACAGTTTATTTCTTTTGATTTCAAGTACATCCACTCATTTCACTGTAAATATAAAACATAGAAGACCCCCAAAAGACATTTTAGTTGTAAGTTGTATTTTACATTTATGCAAAGATATTTGATGTGCTTTTCTATTGATTCTGATCATTATGTGCCATATAAATCTCTGTATGCCTAGAAAATGAACAGTGAAATAAATAAATACACCTTTTTAAAAACTCCTTAAATTCATCAATAATAAAAAATTTTACAGTTCTATTTTTTACAACTCCACTGTGCATATGATTGTGTCATGTTTGCCTATCATTTATACATTTATTCTTAAATTTCTGTGTGAAAGTTTATATATAGTCAATTTAAAATATTAAATATTTCCCCTGCTGTTGATATACTAGTATTACAATTTTTTAGAGTATAACACAATATAAAGAGAAAATTTTAAATGGTTTATCATTACAAGACTAACACATACTACATTTTGATATTTTTCAAATTATTTTCCTAATCAGAAAATTAAAAAAAATATTTACATAAAATTTGCTTTGTGTTATTTACCTCCTTAATAGTTTTATTTTATTTCAATATTACAGTTGTAAACCTGTGTTTAATAAATTCATAAATATATTATCATATATGTGTGTCTGTGTGTGTGTGTATTCCTCAGTAAGAAAATTCAATGTGATCTATTGGTATAAAGCTTTTAGTATGTACATGTTTTAATATTTTATAAGCCATAAAAAGTTCTTTAAGTGTAGTACAAAATAATAACAGTGCCTAATTTAATGTGAAAAATTCATGAAGACGTAGAAAATCTAGAATGAAATAGCAAATCAAATATAGAGTTGATGTTGATTAAATAGACTTAACAGAAATTTATAAAGTATTTCCTGAAAAGCATATATAATGTTTATTTTTTGAGAAATCCATAACATTGTCTCCTAAATAATAGATGTTTTATGCTACAATACAAATATAAGAGTTAAAGTGCATAATTGTGTTTTATCATATATCATGTAACAAAACTAAAGAACAAAAACAAACTGTACAGTACATAAACAAATTAACATTCAACATAATACTTTTGCTTTATCAGTAATTCATTGAAGAAATAAGGTGGTAAACTAAAATAAATGTAGAATTAAAGGACATAAAAACACAGTAAAGCAAAACCTCTTTAAAAAACAAGATTTGTAATATAAATTGAAGTTGCACATCAAGATCTTGGAAAAAGAATGAGAACATTTCAGTATCAATGAAGGAAATAAATAAGAGATAAATTTGATGAATATATATATATATATATATATATATATATACATATACATATATATGTATACATATCAATGTAAAAATGAACTATTCTTTGAAATAATCTAAACATAATTTCTACTTTCTTTTATGTGTAAACAATTCCCAAAAGCAAATTTACTAAATTTAATGTTTTTGTAAATACACATGAACTTTGATGTTTGTGAAGTGCTTTAGTACTCTTTTAAGCAATCATATTGTCTCCACCATAATAAACTTTGCAAAATAATCTGATGATACCCATGGCAGCAACATAACCATCTGGAATCACTGAGTCTTTTCCATATGCCAATTGTCCTTCAGAATACATAGTTTATTTTTATACTGACCACTTTTTGAATTTACTCGATAAATAAGAGAAAGCTTACTGCCTAAGATCCCCAGGGGAGTCTGAACTTGGAAAAGCTTGATTTGACTGATAACATCACAGAATCCTTCTGATAAGGAGATTCGAATACCACATCAAGTGGTATCTACAATTTACAGAAGGCATAGGAACTAGCCTACAAATTGGCTCTTCCATCCCTAGAGAATGCCCTGTTTTCTCCCCTAAAATCCTAAGACACTTATGCCCAGTGTGTATAGTGTCTCATAGAGTTTAAAGACTGTGTCCCAACAAATGTTTCAATTAAAAGAACATTTTTGCTCCTGTATGTCTGTTTAATTTAATTTTATACACTACCTCTATCAATCATGATCTAACACTGGATGTAAAAGCCTGAAAGTAGTCACTAGCTGTTACCTCATTCTCTCTTTCCTGGTGATCTTATGTATCTCCTGGTAATCATGTTCTTCTTTTTTCTAAGAGGGATTTTGAGAACCACTGAGGGCATGGCTGTTGACAGAGGTTAATAGAATTTAATAACACCATATTTTGCATACCTCAGTGTATCTTGGGCCTATCAGTAAGTCAAAGCTTATTGTGATACCATATCAATATTGAAAGTTGGAATAGACGAAAGAGAAGATGATGCAAAATGGAGAGTCAAAAGGTAGAAACTCCTGGACAGATATGTTGTAGACTCTAGGAGACAAGAAATGCTAACCTAGACTACTTTACCAAGCAAATTTTCAGTTACAATAAATGGATAAACAGATGATAAAACCAAGTTGAAGCAATGCTTATCTAAATATCTAGCCATAAAAAAAGATGCTAGAAAAACAACTCCAAAATGAAGAGATCAACTACACTGAAAAAAAAAAGGAAAGAAAGAAAACTACTAATAAGATAAGCAAAAGAAAAGCAAGCATCCCCACTTTACTACAAATAGGTAGCAAAGAACAACAAAGTACACAGTACATACAGGCAGATAAATAAGCAACAACAAATTTCAAATATCAATAACCATTCCAAGTTGGAATCCTGCAACATCAGTAACCTAAGTTCCCTAATATAAAGATACAGGCTAAAAGAATGTTGAAAAACAGGATGCACACTTCTGCTACACACAAGAAGCAAAACTTAACATCAAGAATTTATATCACCTCAGGAAAAAGAGAAGTAAAAATATGTGTCAAGAAAATGGATACAAGAAACAAGCTGGTGTTGCAGTTATAATATAAAACAAAATAGACATCAAACAAGAAATAATCAGAAGAGATAAGGAAAGATACTACATATTTACCAAAAGAAAAACTTAATCAGTAACATCTATGTCAAAGCACAAGGATACCCAAGTCTATAATAGCAAAACTTCTACAACTTAAATCACAAATTCACTGGAGCACAATGAGACTTAATATCCTACTCTTGCCAATAGACGGGTCATTCAGACAAAATCTACGCAGAAATAGGCTAGAGCCAAGTGAAGTTATAAGTCAAATGGATACAATATTTATTTATGGAACATTCTCACAATCACAAAAGAATAGCAGCACCTCATAAAAATTTCCCCCAAACTGAGCAAATATTCAAACACAAAGGAAATTTTAACTGGTGCAAGAAAAATCCTCTGCTACCTATTTGATACCACAGATCAAAGCTGAATATCAATGGCAAAGGACACATCAAAAAGCTTACAAACTCAGGAAAACAAAACAACTGTTACTGCCTAAAAAATGGGTCAAAACAGAAATTAAGAACAAAATTAAAGACTTTCTACAATTGAATTGAAAAGGATATACATCATATCTAAACTTAGGGGACACAATAAAGACTGTTATAATAGCAAAGCTCACAGTCTGAGTGGAAAAAAAAAAGCATGTATAACAGAAGATGGCCTGGTCTGGCATCAATGGGAGGAGAAGTTCTTGGTCCTGTGAAGACTTGATATCCCAGTGTAGGGGAATGCCATGGCAGGGAGGTGGGTGGGGGGATGGCGGAGATGGGATAGGATAGGGTGTTTCTAGAGTGGAAAGAAGGAAAAAGGATAACATTTGAAATGTAAATAATTAAAGTAGCCAATAAAAATGTCAAAAACATTTCATACAAGCAATTCAGTAACACAACTGAAAATTTTAGAACAGGAAAGAAGACATCACAGCTAACAAAATAGATGGTAAGTATCAATTAAACACTTGGCTGAAATCATTAAAAAGTGAGTCAAACAGACAAAGATATACAATGAATCTACCAACAAATATTGGATTCTGTAAGAAAATCAATAAGACAGACAAGCCCTTATCCAAAGCAACTAAAAATTGAGTAAAAAATATCTAACCTAAAGAATTCAGGAAAAAAGGGGAGACAAAACAAAAGAAAACAAGGAAATCCAAAGAATCAGAAGGGGCATACTATAAAAACTTCAACAGATCAGAAAACCTAAAAGAAATGGAAATGTTTCTCAATAAATTCCAATTACTTAAGTTAGGTTAACATCACACTAGCAATTTAAAGATGAATATATCCTCTAACCACTAGTGAAATAGAAGCAGTCATTGTATAAGTTTCCTAAACAAAACAAACAAAAAAACAAGCAAACAACAACAATAACAATAGACCAGGGGCAGACGGCTTTAGTGTAGCACTCTACTGAAATTGGATGGGTCATTCAAATTCTTCCACTCAGATTCACGGATTTCCAAGCATGAGGAGATGGAAAAGCAAGTATCACAGTGGGTACAGAGGCTAATAACATTAGGTCCTCCAAAATAGGATGATCAAGGCTCATATGAACTCTCAAAACTGATAGAGCATACTCAGTGTTTGCACAGGATTTCACCATGCCCTCTGCATATGTAGTGATGCTCCTAATTTAATGTCTTTACAACATTATTGAGTGAGCAAATGAGTGGGTCTCTGACTCATGTGTCTTTTCTTGGTCTCCTTTTCTTCCATTGGTCTTTCTTGTGCAACTTCAATGTGATAAATTTTATCCTATATGATATCTATCTTTATCTCTACCAATCCATCTATCTATCCATCTATCTATCTATCTATCTATCTATCTATCTATCTATCTATCTATCTATCTATCTGCCTGTCTATTTATCTATACAAATGAGCATGAATACCTAGTTACTAGGATAAGTGGTAGCTCAAGAACTGTCCCTGATACCTGCTGTTAGAGGAAAAGTTGTTTTTTTTTTTCTAATAGACTGACAAATACAAGTGGATTCTCCAAATTCTCTTTTAACATTCACTAGACATACATACATGCAATAAAAATTAAATGAATAGATCTATTACCTTAATATTTTAAAGCATCAGAGGAGTTATCAGGAATATTGTAAGCTGTGTGGATTAGTTAATAGACTTTGACACCAAACTTGTAAATATAATTCTAAGGTCATTTCAATTTATAATAAAGAAATCTACTGATAACTGATGCTCTGATCAATCTCAGATGGTCAATATTTGAATTATATTCCTTGCCTCATATTTGAATCTGTAACTCCCCTTAAAAGACTGCTAAAACGCCCTTCCGCTCCACTCGAGCACCGGGGTGCTTTGCCAGCGGAGTCTCCCGACACCCTCAGGGGCCCACATAGGATTCCCTGTGGGATCCTAAGACCTCTAGTGGGTGGAACACAGCGTCTGCCCCAATCCAATCACACGGAACCTGAGACTGCGGTAAATAGGGAAGCAGACGACCCGGGCCTGACCTGGGGCACAAGTCCCTTCCACTCCACTCAAGCACCAGGGTGCCTTGACAGAGGAGTCTCCCGACACCCGCAAGGGCCCAGACAGGATTCCCCACGGGATCCTAAGACCTCTGGTGAGTGGAACACAACTTCTGCCAGGAGGCAAGTTCGAATACCAGATATCTTGGCACCTTCCCTACAAGAAGAGAGCTTGCCTGCAGAGAATACTCTGACCACTGAAACTAAGGAGAGCTAGCCTCCCAGGTCTGCTTATAGAGGCTAACAGAGTCACCTGAAGAACAAGCTCTAACCAGAGACAACTATAAAAGCTAGCTTCAGAGATTACCAGATGGCGAAAGGCAAACTTAAGAATCCTACTAACAGAAACCAAGAGCACTCACCATCATCAGAATGCAGCACTCCCACCCCACCTAGTCCTGGGCACCCCAACACAACCGAAAATCTAGACCCAGATTTAAAAACACTTCTCATGATGATGGTAGAGGACATCAAGAAGGACTTTCATCAGTCACTTAAAGAAATACAGGAGAGCACTGCTAAAGAGTTACAGGTCCTTAAAGAAAAACAGGAAAGCACAACCAAACAGTTAGAAGTCCTTAAAGAAAAACAGGAAAACACATCCAAACAGGTGATGGAAATGAACAAAAGCACACTAGAACTAAAAAGGGAAGTAGACACAATAAAGAAAACCCAAAGCGAGGCAACTCTGGAGATAGACACCCTAGGAAAGAGATCTGGAACCATAGATGCGAGCATCAGCAACAGAATACAAGAAATGGAAGAGAGAATCTCAGGTGCTGAAGATTCCATAGAGAACATCGGCACAACAATCAAAAAAATTACAAAATGCAAAAGGATCCTGACCTAAAACATCCAGAAAATCCAGGACACAATGAGAAGACCAAACCTACGGATAATAGGAGTTGATGAGAATGAAGATTTTCAAATTAAAGGGCCAGCAAATATCTTTAACAAAATAATAGAAGAAAACTTCCCAAACATAAAGAATGAGATGCCCATGATCATACAAGAAGTCTACAGAACTCCAAATAGACTGGACCAGAAAAGAAATTCCTCCAGACACATAATAATCAGAACAACAAATGCACTAAATAAAGAGAGAATATTAAAAGCAGTAAGGGAGAAAGGTCAAGTAACATATAAAGGCAGGCCTATCAGAATTATACCAGACTTTTCACCAGAGATTATGAAAGCCAGAAGAGCCTGGACAGATGTTATACAGACTCTAAGAGATCACAAATGCCAGCCCAGGCTACTATACCCGGCCAAACTCTCAATCACCATAGATGGAGAAACCAAACTATTCCACGACAAAACCAAATTCACACATTATCTTTCTAAGAATCCACCCCTTCAAAGTATAATAACAGAAAAAAAACAATACAAGGACAGAAATCATGCCGTAGAAAAAGCAAGAAAGTAATCCCTCAACGAACCAAAAAGAAGACTGCCACAAGAAAAGAATGCCAACTCTAACAACAAAAATAAAAGGAAGCAACAATTACTTTTCCTTAATATCTCTTAATATCAATGGACTCAATTCCCCAATAAAAAGACATAGACTAACAGAATGGCTACACAAACAGGACCCAACATTCTGCTGCTTACAGGAAACTCATCTCAGGGAAAAAGACTGACACTATCTCAGAGTGAAAGGCTGGAAAACAATTTTCCAAGCAAATGGTCTGAAGAAACAAGCTGGAGTAGCCATTTTGATATCGAATAAAATCGACTTCCAAACCAAAGATATCAAAAAAGACAAGGAGGGACACTTCATACTCATCAAAGGTAAAATCCTCCAAGAGGAACTCTCAATTCTGAATATCTATGCCCCAAATGAAAGGGCAACCACATTCATTAAAGACAACTTAGTAAAGCTCAAAGTACACATTGCACCTCACACAATGATAGTGAGAGACTTCAACACATCACTTTCATCAATAGACAGATCATGGAAACAGAAACTAAACAGGGACACACTGAAACTAACAGAAGTGATGAAACAAATGGACTTAACAGATATCTACAGAACATTTTATCCTAAAACAAAAGGATATACCTTCTTCTCAGCACCTCACAGAACCTTCTCAAAATTGACCATATAATTGCTCATAAAACAGGCCTCAACAGATACAAAAATATTGAAATTGTCCCATGCATCGTATCAGACCACCATGGACTAAGGCTGATCTTCAATAACAACATAAATAATGGAAAGCCAACTTTCACATGGAAACTGAATAACACTCTTCTCAATGAAGTTGGTCAAGGATGGAATAAAGAAAGAAATTAAAGACTTTTTAGGGTTTAATGAAAATGAAGCCAAAACATACACAAACCTATGGGACACAATGAAAGCATTTCTAAGAGGGAAACTCATAGCTCTGAGTGCCTCCAAGAAGAAACTGGAGAGAGCACACACTAGCAGCTTGACAACACATCTAAAAGCTCTAGAAAAAAAGGAAGCAAATTCACCCAAGAGGAGTAGACGGCAGGAAATAATCAAACTCAGGGGTGAAATCAACCAAGTGGAAACAAGAAGAACTATTCAAAGAATTAACCAAACTCGTAGTTGGTTCTTTGAGAAAATCAACAAGATAGATAAACCCTTAGCTAGACTCACTAGAGGGCACAGGGACAAAATCCTAATTAACAAAATCAGAAATGAAAAGGGAGACATAACAACAGATCCTGAAGAAATCCAAAACACCTTCAGATCCTTCTACAAAAGGCTATACTCAACAAAACTGGAAAACGTGGACGAAATGGACAAATTTCTGGACAGATACCAGGTACCCAAGTTAAATAAGGATCAAGTTAACGATCTAAACATTCCCATATCCCCTAAGGAAATAGAAGCAGTTATTAATAGTCTCCCAACCAAAAAAAGCCCAGGACCAGATGGGTTTAGTGCTGAGTTCTATCAGACCTTCAAAGAAGATCTAATTCCAGTTCTGCACAAACTATTTCACAAAATAGAAGTAGAAGGTACTCTACCCAACTCATTTTATGAAGCCACAATTACTCTGATACCTAAATCAGAGAAAGATCCAACAAAGATAGAGAACTTCAGACAAATTTCTCTTATGAATATCTATGCAAAAATCCTCAATAAAATTCTCGCTAACCGAATCCAAGAACACATTAAAGCAATCCTCCATCCTGACCAAGTAGGTTTTATTCCAGGGATGCAGGGATGGTTTAATATATGAAAATCCATCAATGTAATCTATTATATAAGCAAACTCAAAGACAAAAACCACATGATCATCTTGTTAGATGCAGAAAAAGCATTTGACAAGATCCAACACCCATTCATGATAAAAGTGTTGGAAAGATCACGAATTCAAGGCCCATACCTAAACATGATAAAAGCAATCTACAGCAAACCAGTAGCCAACATCAAAGTAAATGGAGAGAAGCTGGAAGCAATCCCACTAAAATCAGGGACTAGACAAGGCTGCCCACTTTCTCCCTACCTTTTCAACATAGTACTTGAAGTATTAGCCAGAGCAATTCAACAACAAAAGGAGATCAAGGGGATACAAATTGGAAAAGAGGAAGTCAAAATATCACTTTTTACAGATGATATGATAGTGTATATAAGTGACCCTAAAAATTCCACCAGAGAACTCCTAAACCTGATAAACAGCTTCAGTGAAGTAGCTGGATATAAAATTAACTCAAACAAGTCAATGGCCTTTCTCTACACAAAGAATAAACAGGCTGAGAAAGAAATTAGGGAAACAACACCCTTCTCAATAGTCACAAATAATATAAAATATCTTGGCGTGACTCTAACTAAGGAAGTGAAAGATCTGTATGATAAAAACTTCAAGTCTCTGAAGAAAGAAATTAAAGAAGATCTCAGAAGATGGAAAGATCTCCCATGCTCATGGATTGGCAGGATCAACATTGTAAAAATGGCTATCTTGCCAAAAGCAATCTACAGATTCAATGCAATCCCCATCAAAATTCCAACTCAATTCTTCAACGAATTAGAAAGAGCAATCTGCAAATTCATCTGAAATAACAAAAAAAACCTAGTATAGCAAAAGCTCTTCTCAAGGATAAAAGAATCTCTGGTGGAATCACCATGCCTGACCTAAAGCTTTACTACAAAGCAATTGTGATAAAAACTGCATGGTACTGGTAAACTGACAGACAAGTAGACCAATGGAATAGAATTGAAGACCCAGAAATGAACCCACACATCTATAGTCACTTGGTCTTCAACAAGGGAGCTAAAACCATCCAGTGAAAGAAAGACAGCATTTTCAACAATTGGTGCTGGCATAACTGGTTGTTATTTTGTAGAAGAATGCGAATCGATCCATACCTATCTCCTTGTACTAAGGTCAAATCTAAGTGGATCAAGGAACTTCACATAAAACCAGAGACACTGAAACTTATAGAGGAGAAAGTGGGGAAAAGCCTTGAAGATATGGGCACAGGGGAAAAATTCCTGAATAGAACAGCAATGGCTTGTGCTGTAAGATCGAGAATTGACAAATGGGACCTCATGAAACTCCAAAGCTTCTGCAAGGCAAAAGACATCGTCAATAAGACATAAAGACCACCAACAGATTGGGAAAGGATCTTTACCTATCCTAAATCAGATAGCGGACTAATATTTAACATATATAAAGAACTCAAGAAGGTGGACTTCCGAAAATCAAATAACCCGCTTAAAAAATGGGGCCCAGAACTGAACAAAGAATTCTCACCTGAAGAATACCGAATGGCAGAGAAGCACCTGAAAAAATGTTTAACATCCTTAATCATCAGGGAAATGCAAATCAAAACAACCCTGAGATTCCACCTCACACCAGTCAGAATGGCTACGATCAAAAATTCAGTTGACAGCAGATGCTGGCGAGGATGTGGAGAAAGAGGAACACTTCTCCATTGTTGGTGGGACTGCAGGCTTGTACAACCACTCTGGAAATCTGTCTGGCGGTTCCTCAGAAAATTGGAAATAGTACTACCGGAGGATCCAGCAATACCTCTCCTGGGCATATATCCAGAAGATGTCCCAACCAGTAAGAAGGACACTTGCTCCACTATGTTCATAGCAGCCTTATTTATAATAGCCAGAAGCTGGAAAGAACCCAGATGCCCCTCAACAGAGGAATGGATACAGAAAATGTGGTACATTTACACAATGGAGTACTACTCAGCTATTAAAAAGAATGAATTTATGAAATTCCTAGCCAAATGGATGGACCTGGAGGGCATCATCGTGAGTGAGGTAACACATTCACAAAGGAACTCACACAATAAGTACTCACTGATAAGTGGATATTAGCCCAAAACCTAGGATAACCAAGATATAAGATACAATTTGCTAAACACATGAAACTGAAGAAGAATGAAGACTGAAGTGTGGACATTATGCCCCTCCTTAGAATTGGGAACAAAACACCCATGGAAGGAGTTACAGAGACAAAGTTTGAAGCTGAAACGAAAGGATGGACCATCTAGAGACTGCCATATCCATGGATCCACCCCATAAACAGCTTCCAAACACTGACACCATTGCATACACTAGCAAGATTTTATCGAAAGGACCCAGATGTAGCTGTCTCTTGTGAGACTATGCAGGAGCCAAGCAAACACAGAAGTGGATGCTCACAGTCAGCTATTGGATGGATCACAGCGCACCCAATGGAGGAGCTAGAGAAAGTACCCAAGGAGCTAAAGGGATCTGCAACCCTATAGGTGGAACAACATTATGAACTAATCATTACCCCGGAGCTTTTGACTCTAGCTGCATATGTATCAAAAGATGGCCTAGTCGGCCATCACTGGAAAGAGTGGCCCATTGGACATGCAAACTGTATATGCCCCAGTACAGGGGAACGCCAGGGCCAAAAAGAAATGGAAATGAGTGGGTAGGGAAGTGGGGGGGAGGGTATGGGGGACTTTTGGGATAACATTGGAAATGTAATTGAGGAAAATATGTAATAAAAAATATTAATAAAAAAAGACTGCTAAAACATATTTTCATATAAATCTAGTTATTCATAATATCACTTTTTAAATTTTATTATTAAATTTTAATAACTTTATTCATGAGTACTATATTCATGTATCTATCCATAGAACTCCGTCCATGTCATTAACCTCTCAAATTCACATATTCTTTATTTTTGTTATATGAGTAAAATATTTTCCATATGCACCTTTATACAACTATACACACATACTCCTATAAATTATATATTTATGTGTGTTGTGTGTGTAACTTTATGAACTTTTGTAAGCCTGACACATTTCCCAAATAAAGCAATAGAGGCTTATATTTATTAATAAGTGACTACAACTTATGTTAGGCTTGCTCTCAGCTAGCTAGTAACTCAAATATCATGTTTACATTTGTTTAAGTTCTGCCACATGGCAAGTTACTTCCTTCAGTTACAGGTCTGACTTTCTCTGCTCCTCAGTCCTTTGAAGTAGCCACTTTTAAAAGGAACAATAGAAGCTATATATCTGATCCAAGATATGTCCTACCTCCAAGATTTTTGAAATAAAAACTTCTTTGCTTGTTAGTATATTATTTTATAATTTCATTATGTTACAATTGAAGTAAATTCATATATGTGTTTTGAAAACAATGAATCTCATTAAATTTACTAATAGAATCTTAGTATATCCATTTCATAGGTTATTAACTAACAAAGATAATATTGGTTAGTCATATTTCTCAGAATTTACAACATTTGACAATCTTTACCTTAATAGTAGAACTATTAGTGTAATATAGTTCTTTTGGGACTAATCATATGTTAACATAAAAGCTAGTTTCCAATGATGACTAGAGATTTGTTTAACTATAGTGTTACAGAATCCCACCACATAATTTCCTCACGGCTTCTTTCATGTCTTTGTTCCTGAGACTATAAACAAAGGGGTTCAGCATCTGAGGGACCACAGTATACAATACCGAAGCTACTGCAGCCTTTCTAGATGAGTCAGTCACTGCGAAGCTGATATAGACCCCAATCACTGAGCCATAAAACAGGGAAACAACTGACAAGTGTGACCCACAGGTGGAAAGGGCCTTGTAACTACCTCTTACTGAGGGCTTTTTCAAAACTGAATAGACAATTTGAACATAAGATAAAATAATGCCCCAAAATGGAAGTCCACCAAATATGAAAGTTGCCAAGTATACCACTATGTTATTGATGAGAGTGTCAGAACATGACAGCTTGATTATATGAGCAAGTTCACAGAAAAAGTGGGGGATTTTCAAGTATGTGCAGAAGGATAGTCGCAAAACCAACAGGCTGTGTAGCAGGGCATCTATCGTGCTACTGAGCACTGACAACAAAGTTAGCAGAATACAGATGCTTGGATTCATAATGACCGTGTATCTAAGTGGATGGCAGATGGCCACATAGCGATCATAAGCCATTGCTGCAAGAAGAAAGTTTTCCATTCCACCAAGAAAAATAACAAAGTACATCTGTGTAAGGCAATCTGGGTAACTGATGGCATTGTTCTGTTTCTGGATATTCACCAGCATCTTGGGGACTGTGCTGGTGATGAAGCAGATGTCAGTGAAGGACAGGTTCGAGAGAAAGAAGTACATTGGGGTATGGAGTTTGGGATGAAGACTGACTGCGCAGATGATGATGAGATTGCCTAGCACTGTGACCAGATACATGAAGAGGAAAATTCCAAAGAGGATGAGCTGCAGTTCTGGATCATCTGTCAATCCCAGAAGAATAAATTCTGAAGCAAATGTTTGATTTTTATACTCTGTATTCCTAAAGAATATGAGCAGAGTTAGAGAAAGCAATAGTCACATCACCTAATACAGTGTTCTTTACATGATACAAAAACCTTTAGATTATGAAGATACATGATGCACCTACTTCAACAAGATTTCTAAAATATGGCTCATATAGTTACTGATATAGAAATATTTATTTAGTATATTTTGAGTCCAAGTGAATAATGAAACCTATGTCTCTGATTATCCACTATTATTATTTCTACTTTACACAAACAATAAAATGTACTCAGGTTCTCAATCATCTCTACTTTCTTCAATCTGATGAATTACGAGTTTTGTATATTCTTTAACACAAATGTTCATCAACACATCTTAATATCAATTTTTAGATTAATTTCCCTGCATTCTTAGAATGAAATTCCAAAGAAACTTTATATATTTTAAAGTTGTAGTATATGAGAAAGATTTTTTGTAGGGAGATGAGAAAATTATAGGGGCAGGAGTCAGACAAGAAAATAGAGTGTTAAAGTACATTGGTGAGTTATAGCAATATATGACACTGACAAATAACAAATGTAATCAATATAAAAATCAGAAACCCAATTAGAAACTAGGAAATCAGAATTATTTAGAGTAACATTCTTTTCAGAACACTCTTTGTATATTTTACATTTATATTTGCTATTGAACAAAATAGAAAAAATTCAAATGAGAAGAAAAGTTAAACATCATAAGAAAAAATGCACAGGAGAATATTTAAAATTGTTGATACACAAAGCATATAAACACATAACATAAAAGAACCATTAGATATCCTAAGTTGGATTCCCTTCATTATGGAAAGAATAAAGTTACCACTCAACAAGAATTATTTTTTG
Source organism: Mus musculus (assembly GCF_000001635.26). Taxonomy (NCBI): domain Eukaryota; kingdom Metazoa; phylum Chordata; class Mammalia; order Rodentia; family Muridae; genus Mus; species Mus musculus. The sequence continues at coordinate 19,317,684 of NC_000075.6, read as the reverse complement.
ATTTAAAAAGTGCTCACTCAGTCTGACTCAAAACCATTGTGCATGGCTTATTTGAAAATAGTTAAAAAATGAAAACATATAGCTTATTAGATTTGGATCATGGAAGATAAACACATATAAACCACCTTGGAAAAATAGATTATGCAACATAAGGAAAACTTAGTCATATTTTTCTGTTTGGTGTATTCCTTGCCATCCTAAAACGTTGTGGTACCTCTTGTTTCCATGATTAAAGATGCAAAAATTATGGAATTTCTCTACCTGTGAGTTTTAGGAGCAGTTTGCATCATAAGTTTATATTTAGTATGAGAACACTGGACATCAATAATATGTGGAAAAAATCATTGTTGTATGGCAGAAGTAAAACAAATTAATAGTAAAATTACTTGATTTCCTATTTACTGTACAATTTTATTAAAAATTACATCTTCAATTCTACTTTATAATTTTAACTATAGAAAGTTCAGAACTAAATTTTTTTATTATACAAAATTTTGAGTTTCTTTTTCATTGATATCCAAGTTCCTGTTCGTTATCTTTTAAGTACATTCTTCATTTATAAATAGACTCTGAAGCCATAGTTAAGGAAAATATAATTGTATAGCACAGAGGAGAAACATCTCTTGTCACCAAAGGGAGAACAGCAGTAGTTTCATAAACTATTTAAGCTGTCTCTGATAGATAAGGAAATATTTTTCTAAAATAGCATGGTAACTCTGGAAAGTTGAGATCAAGGACAATTTTTAATCATTTTAATATTTATGTGCTTATTATAATTTAATATATTTTGAGATTTTGTGTTGAGGAACTTATATCAGATCTGTAGTTTTCTTCATGTGTGGCTGCATCAAAACTCCCAGTATGCTCACAGATTCTAGGTACAATTGCCTTTTTTTTTTCAGACTGCAGATAGATATTGATCTGAGGAAAAGAGTATACAAATTGAAAAATTATCTTTCTCCTTAAATTCCCCAAATATTCAAATACGTACAGATAATTTTATTGCATTCGTCCCTAAAAATTGTACCATTAATGCTTAAGTTGTTTTAGTATGAGGGAAGTAGTGTGTAATTTAATGAAGGTAACAAAGGATGTGAGACAATTGTGATTGTTAGTAAACTTCCTATGTGCAACTTCATATTGCTTACCTTCTTCTGCATATAATGTTCACAAAGATTCAGATATAAGAAACTTGAAATCATCAATAGGTAGAATTACCTTGCTAGGGTCATTGTGAAGTGGAGAATAGTCAAATCATCTATTTAGTGGTATTTAGTGGTCATAGAACACCTATTGTGAGGAAGGGGAGCACCTCTTTGTGAGACCTTGAGATTATTGCCAAGCACATAAGCACTTAGAGCATACTCAAGTATGTTTTATGAGTGAGACTAACCTCTTGAGTCAGGTTGCAAGATCAGAGGATTTACAGCTCCCTTGTCCCTAGTGACTGAATATACAAACCATCTCATTAGATAGGCTTTGTTATTAGTTATTATGTTATTACTCATACTAATGAATAAATGCATGGAGACCTATACTCTAGAAGGTGTAGCAATCACAGCTGCTCTGTTTTTCTTGGAATTTAAGGCTAATCATCCCATTTAAGCATGTGTTTCTCAGTAACCTGCACCTTACCCAGGTAGTGGACATCCATATGCCACTATTTACTGACTAAATCCCATCCCTATGTCTTTGTTTTGAGCAATGGCATCTTTACCACCCAGGTCTTGTTTTATATTTAGGGGTGTAAGCATATTTTAACTTTTTTCTTTAATTTTTACTTATGGGAATTTTATACATAAATACATTAATTAAAAAAATCCCAACACTCCAAATTCTAGCATATGAACATAGTGACTCTCAAATTTATGACTTCCTTTAATTTTTAATGTGTGTTTTGCATGAAATATATTTTAAATTTAAATAAGATATATTTTAATGTAAGTAGGAAACTATTATGTGAGTAATCATATTTACATCCCAAAAAGATATTGATATTTTAGCCTCCATGTTCAATATACATGTTACTAATTATATCATTAACAGTTCTGTATAGTTAATTTTGAATAGGACTGATCATTATGAATCAAAATAAAAAAATAAAGAAGTGCTGTGAAATCTATTAGTTTGTAAATTAATATATACATAGTGTTTAAATGCAACTTTGAGTTTCAAAATCACTTTTTAATGTTTTTGTTTTATAATTTCACTAATGTACTTTCATTTTTCATTATTATTGGTTATTTTATTTATTTATGTTTCAAATGTTATCCCCCTTCATAGTTTCCCCTCCACAAACCCCATATCCCTTCCCACTAGCCCCTGCCTCTATGATGGTGCTCCCCCATCTGCTCACCCACTCCTGCCTCAATGCCCTAGCATTCTACTACCCTGGGTCATCAAGATTTCAGAGGACCAAGGGACTCACTTTCCAGGATTCCCGACAAGGCCATCCTCTGCTACATATCCAGCTGGAGACATGGGTCCCCCGATTTGTACTCTTTGGTTGGTGGTCTTTGGGATATTTGGGGTGTCCGGTTGGTTGATATTGTTCTTCCTATGTTGTTGTTGTTTCTAAGGTTGTATATTGTTGCAAACCCCTTCAGCTCCTTTGGTCATTGCTATAACTCCTCCATTGGGGTGCTGGCCCTCAGTTCGATGTTTGACTGTGTGCATCTGCATCTGTATTTTTCAGGCTCTGGCAGAGCTTCTCAGGGGATAGCAATACCAGGCACCTGTCAGCACGCTTTTCTTGGCATGAGCAATAGTGGCTGAGTTTGGTGTCTGTGGGTGGGGCAGCCTCTGGATTCCATTGCTGGTGGTATTGCAAGCTATTAAAACCACTCTTGAAATCAGTCTGACAGTTCCACAGAAAATTGAAAATAGTTCTTCCTGAGGACACAGCTATACCACTCCTGGGCATATACCCAAAAGATGTTTCAAAAATAACAAGGACACATGCTCCACTATGTTCATAGCAGCCTTATTTATAATAGCCAGAAACTGGAAACAATCCAGATATTTCTCGACAGTGGAATGGATAGAGAAGATGTAGTACCCAATACCAGATCAGGTTCCCCTATCCGCCAGACAGACCCCCCCCCGTCCACTTTCCCTCTCAGTTCCCTCCTTCAATCCCCACTTGTAATAGCTTTCTTCTTCCTCCCAAGTGGAACTAAGGCATCCTCGTGTGGGCACTTCAGTTTGTTAAATTTTCAAGTTCTGTGAACTGTATCTTGGGTATTCTGTACTTTTTTTTCAGGGGAGGGGATCTAATATCCACTTATTAGTGAGTATGTACCATGCATGAAACCCTGAAGGCCATCAGAAAGATTGTAAACAGGCAACCTCATGAGATAGGAATTTGTGGGAACCCTCCAGAATGCATCAGAGACCTGGGAGGTAAGACACTCTCAGGATTCAAAGGGAGGGACCTTAGATGAAATCCTGACAGCAGGGAGAGGAAACTTATAGGGCCCACCTCCAGAAGGAAAATAGGGAATCAAACGAGGGAGAGGGGAGCCATCCCACAGTTATAACTCTGACCCATAATGTTTGTGTTTGTATTTGAAAGAATTACACGGATGGAAATGGAGAGGATCCTGAGGAAAAGAAGGTCCAGCAACAGGTCCAAAGTGGAATACATGTCATGGGGAGGTCACAAGGCCTGACACTATTACTGAGGCTATGGAGCACTCACAAATGGGACCTAGCATGACCACACTCCGGAGTCTCAACAGGCAGTTGAAAGGGTCACATGCAGATATTTGCACCCAACCAATGGACAGAAGCAGCTGTCACCTGTTGTTGAATTACAGAAGGCTGAAAGAAGCTGAGGAGAAGGGTGATCATGTAGGAGGACAAGCAGTCTCATTTAATCTGAACCCTGGAGATCTCTAAAGCACTAGACCACCAAATAGGCAACATACCAGTTGATATGAGCCCCCCTCCCCAATATACAATAGAGGAATTCTGGGTCTGTGTTCATTCAGAGATAATGCACCTAACCCTAAAGATACTGGAAGTCCCAGGGAGTTTATAGGTTAGGTGGGTTGGGGGGTAGGGCCATCCACGTGGAGACACAGGAGTTAGGAGGAGATATGTGAGTGGAAGAGTAGGGGGATGGTTGGGAAGATAAAATATGGAGTATAAAAATAAATAAATTTTTAAAATACAGAAAATATGTTACAGATACAGTGGAGTACTACTTATCTATTAAAAACAATGACTTCATGAAATTCACAGATAATGGATGGAACTTGAAAATATCATCCTGGGTGGGCTTACTTAGTCACAAAAAACACATATGGTATGTACTCACTGATAACTTGACATTAGCCAGAAGTAAACTACTTTTTTTTTTTTTTTTTACTGTTTGTCCATCATATATTGAATGATTACTCTTGATATTTTGATAAACTTTTCAGAAATTACAATGGCACCTGTAAGAACTAAATATATATTCTAGCAACAAAAATGTACCTTTCTTTCCTCTTGTAGTTTTAAAAGTTTTAGTTTATAGGCAACAAATTGATTTGTGTTTTGATAGTAGTAATTAGAACAACATGGTAGAGAACAAAGTTATATATCAACTAGAAGCAGTTAAACCAACACAATATCTATGTAATAAATACACTTTTAAGCATTAGCAGCAGGTAAGCATTTATGAGTGTGTGCTGATTTTACAGAAGAAAAATGAATTTGGGTTATTACAACACATATCTTGAGCCTCACAACTACCAGTAACCCAAATCCATAGACTATAAGGCCTATTAAGTCAATAGTTATATGTACTCATAAGTAGATGCCCCTACCAAGATCCAATCATATATAAATAATACAATCTAATAATAATTTTCTTTTAAAAAGTTAATTAAGTCAAATTCAAAGTTATTTAACTATTTTCTGATCTTTCTATTAAAATTCTTGATTAATTTTATGTTACTCTGATAAGACATTATTACCAAGTGAACATATAAAAACATTTAATTTTGAAGTTACAGTTTCAGAGTAATAATCCATAATGATACACAAAGGTTTTATGGGAAGAACAGATGAACAGATGAGATCTTGTATCTTGATTTACAATTGTGTATTTTGATTTAAAATTTGAAGGAAAGGAGAACTTAATAGGCATGCGTCAAGTCTTTGAAATCTCTAAGGTAGTCCCTACCTGGTTCACACTCCTATTCAATTGTGGGCCTAAGTACCAGAGGCTTTCCATGGAAATCTCTGACCAGTCCTGGTACAAGGGTTCTGGTGAAGGGAAGCAGATGCAGGCAGGGAGGTGAAGTTGTGTCCCTGCTTACTCTGTGCTGGTCAGCTCCACTAGCCAGCAAGGAGTGAGTCAGGGCCTCAGGTGGCACTTCAAGAGAGCAGATCTCCTCCCAAGTGTTACAGCTCTTAGGACCACAGTCTCTGTGATGGAGTAGTTCTTGCACACCTTTTATTCCTTGGATAGGACTTATATACAGTTTTGGAAATGATTTAGGGCTTAACAGCAGATACTTCTCATTGGCTTGAATTGAGAGTTTGGGGAAACCTTATTTGCATGTGGGAGGGCTTGGTGCAGCTACTACAGGATTGAGGCCACATACCTCTCTGCAAGGGGGCTGTAGGAGGCTGTAGCTACTTGACAGGAGCCAGGTGCCCAGGAGGCACAGGCAAAATCCTGCTTACCCATGCAGGTGGATCCAGGGTTCTATACCTTTGCTCAACCTGGGACCAGGCTGTCTGTGCACAGTCCACCACCCCACATATATCTATAAGTCTATATCCTCCATCAGCAAGACTGGAATATCCATATTTATTGTTTTTCCATATACAATGGGAGGGAAATAAAACCAGGCTAGAAAAATATAGGCAAGATAATTATATAATAAAAATATCTCACATGTACACACATAATTTAATTTGAATCAGCTCTTGAGAAAAATTAAATCATGAACTTTGGAGAACGTAAAACTCCATCTCTTATACAAAGTGAGGTAACTCTGTTTCAGAAATACAAATATCACATGCACTCTCTCATATGGAGATGCTAATGATGTTTTTGTCATATAAACAAGGGATTATGAAGGTGGACATAGTCTAAAAACTAAATAGGAGATCACATAAAAAGAAGAGGTGTTGAAAACTATGGTAAAGAGCAAAAGGTTACATGTAACATACATATAAAGAAGGCTTGGGAGGATAAAAAACAGGAAGAGAAGGAATTTACCAAAGGAGAACACCAAAAAAATAAATGTTTGGAAGTGTTTATAATGAAAATTAGATTGTATTCAGGAAGAAATACAGCACAATTTAAAAGCAAAATCAAACATAAAAAAACCTAGTAAAAAGAAAAAATACGGTTTGCTCATTTTAGTTACTAATAAAAATATATTAGAAAGGTTTGGCTTCTGTGTTATTGTCTTAGTTAGGGTTTCTATCCCTGCACAAACATCATGAAAAAGAAGCAAGTTGGGGAGGAAAGGGTTTATTCAGCTTACACATTCTGAATTGCTGTTGATCACCAAAGGAAGTCAAGACTGGAAACTCAAGCAACTCAGGAAGCAGGAGTTGATGCAGAGGCCATGGAGAGATGTTACTTACTGGATGGCTCTCCCTGGCTTGCTCAGTTTTCTTTCTTATAGAACCCAAGACACCCGCCCAGGAATTGCACCACCCACAATGGCCTCTACCCCCTTGATCACCAAGTGAGAAAATACCCCACAGGTGGATCTCATGGAGGCACTTCCCCAAATGATGCTCCTTTCTTGGTGATAACTTCAGCCTGTGCCAAGTTAACACACAAAACCAGTTGGTACAATTGACACCTTGTCAACTTGACACACAAGCACATCATTATTAAGCCTCAACTCTTACTTTTTTATTTATCTCCAAGATCTAAAAAACTTTAAAAGTCCCACAGACCTTGCAAATTTTTACATATTAAAATTTCAGTCACTTTAAAGTATCCAATCCCTTTTAAAATCCAATGTCTTTTTTTACAATTAAAAGTCTCTTAACTGTGGGCTTCACTAAAATCCTTTCTTCCTTCAAGAGGAAAAAAATATCAGGGTACAGTCAAAAGCAAAAGCAAACTCCAACTGTCCAATGTCTGGGATCCACTCACAAAATCTGGATTCCTCCAGGGACTTGGGTCACTTCTCCAGCTCTGCCCTTTGTAGCACATACCTTGTTTTCTAGGCTCCAGCTGCCAGTACTCCGCTGCTGCTGTTCTTGGTGGTCATTCATAGTACTGGCATCTCCAAAACACTGCTATCTTCCACTTTAACTGGGCTTCTCCAATAGCCTCATAGGCCCTCTTCATGGTGCCAAGCCTCAACTCCAGTGTTTGATCCCTTCAAGTCTTGGGTCACCAGTTGTGACTGAAACTGCACCTTCACCAAGGCCTTCCATGGCATCTCTCAGTGCTGAGCCTCAGCTGCTCTTCAGGACACCTTCATGCCTTCAAAACCAGTACCACCTGGGTGATTCTTACATACAACCAAGTCCTGCTGCAGCATGAGGTAAAATCTTGGCTATATCTGAAACACAGCCTTTTTGTGCTCTCAGAAAACACTTCCTAGAAGATGTCACCTCAGTGATGCTGGTCTCTTCTTAATCACCACTAATGTCTTAGTTCCAGCTAACTAGCATCAATAGTCCCATTAATGCAAAGGTTTCACTTTAGTAGTTCTGGTATCTTGTTAATCACAGCCGATTCTTCAGCCCCAGCTAACCAGAACCACAGAATCTTCACAATCAAAATAGCAATGGCCCTGCTAAAAGTCTTTAATCTCCCCTCTGAAATTTACCAAATTCCATTTTCTGCACTGTTCTCAATATAATCTTCCAAGCTCCTACACAACCTCTCACAGAACTCTAACTTAATGGATCTTCTAACCCAAAATTCCAAAGTCCTTCCACAGTCCTCCCCAAAATATGGCAGGTTGTCACAGAAATAGCCACTATGCAGGTACCAATTTGTCTTAGTTAGGTTTTCTATTCCTGAATAAATATCACGACCAAGAAGCAAGTTGGGGAGGAAAGGGTTTATTCAGCTTACACATTCCGCATTGCTGTTGATCACCAAAGAAAGTCAGGACTGGAACTGAAGCAGCTCAGGAAGCAGCAACTGATGCAGAGGCATTGGAGGGATGTTACACTGGCTTGCTCTCCCTGGCTTGCTCAGTTTGCTTTCTAATAGATCTAGGAACACCAACCCAGGGATGGCACCACCCACAATGGGCCCTCCTCCCTTGATCACCAACTGAGAAAATGTCCCACAGCTGGATCTCATAGAGGCAGTTCCTTTCTCATTGATATCTTCAGCCTGTGTCAAGTTGACACACAAAGCCCACCAGTACAATTACAAATAAAAATGTTGATGCAATGTTCCAGTTGATATATCCCCAATTCTACATAATGCAGACACTAAGCACCATAAGAAAATATATTTGCAGGTTGTTTTTTTCATTTTTTTTACAGAAACACCAGCATGCATGTGACATACACATAGTTGTGCTCATGTACACATAAATAAAAATAAATATTAAAATTAAATTCAAAGATTTAATAGTTATTCAATTTCTCTCAACATAATTATAAGAAGAAATAAGTTTATATAATACCTTATGGTTTGAAATATGTGACTTGAAACTAATCATAGATTTACCATGATAAAGGGGATTGTCTTAGAGTTGTGGACATTTGGGCAGTACTAATTGAACTAAGTTGGTTTTTACCAAATTCCCAGCATGAATCAAGAAAGGATAATACATTTTCATCCCTTGCTAATTAGCTATTCATACTCAGTGGCCACTTGTGAAGGGTCAATCATATTTTAGTGGGGAATGTGTTCTCCAAGAGGCCACTCATATTCCAATAAATGAACTCATTGGCATATAGGCAACTCTAAGTGAACTCAGAAAATTGGAAGAGCACAGAACACATGAAATTGGGAGAGGAAAAGACATGTGAGAAGAATGATAGTGGAGGAAAGGGGTAGATTTGATGAAAACAAATTGTATTCATGTATGAAATTGCAATTAAAAAAACTTGGATGGGATATGCTTTGGGGAAAATGAGTATGATGGATTGGCAAATTTCCATGCCTATGATAATTTTTGATAAGAGTCATGGAGGTATTTGAATTTGTAAATAGACACTAAGGGAACCTAAAATAATAAACACTCAGGGTTGTTCCTTCAAAGGAAATGCGTAACCTGCTATCCTGTCAAAATGCTAAAAGTGGACATCTTTAATAGCCTGCTTATCTTTGATTTATGTGGTGGCCAGAGTTCAAACTGGGAACTTATCCAGATGCTTACTGTAACTTGTTTTCTCAGTTAATCTAGAGACCCCTTCTTTACAGAAGGGTCTCATGTACTTTAAAAGAGTTTCAATGTACTCATTTCTGATATTTATCTTAAATTCTATAAGAGATTTAAGTATGCTTTATTTTACATGAGAATGTGTTAATTATCACTAGGACAGTTTTAATAAAAATTTGTTATGCTTAAATATGCCTAAAAGAAATTACTCAGGGTCAGATTCCCATTTGTTTGAACCAATAAAGGATACAGAGTTGTACTGAACTAAAATGACTTCTTGTCTCCTCTGGATTGTTATGCTGCTGACTATAGAAATCATAAGGATGCCTAACAATATTTCACTGTATACATGTATGACACCCCCCAAGGGGGAAAAAACCAATTAAACAATTTTTCATTTGTATCCTCAATGAAATTTGTACCTACCAGATATGAATACAATATTCTTGGATCTTACTTTTTCTGGAGACAAGCCTGGAGATAGAATACCTAAGAAAGAGGTCAGGAGTCAGAGATGCAAGCATCACCAACAGAATACAAGAGATAGAAGAGAGAATCTCAAGTGCAGAAGATACCATAGAAAACAGTCACGGCAGTGAAAAAAAACGCAAAAAGCAAAAAGGTCCTAACCCCAAACATCCAGGAAATCCAGGACACAATGAGAAGACCAAATATAAGGATGATAGGTATATAGAAGAGAGTAAAGATTCCAAACTTAAAGGGCCAATAAATATTTTCAGCAAATTATAGAAGAAAACTTCCCTAACCTAAAGAGATGTCCATGAACATACAAGAAGCCTACAAAAGTCCAAATAGACTGGAACAGAAATTTCTCCCATCACATAATAATTGAAACACCAAATGCATAAAACAAAGTGAGAATATTAGTGCAGTAAGGGAAAGGTGTCAAGTAAGATATAATAGCAGACCTATTAGAATAACACCAGATTATTCACTAGAAACTATTAAAGCCAGAAGATCCTGGCAGATTAATACATACCCTAAGAGAACACAGTATCTTTCTACATTTCTTCCCTGCAAAGGACAATAGATGGAAAACTCCAACACAAGGAGGGAAACGACACCCTAGAAAAAGCAAGAAAGTAATCTCCTTTCAACAACCCCGCCACCCACCCCCAAAAAGGATAGTGACACACAAAGAGGGAGAGCGCAAGGGTGAGGATAAGGGAGAGGTCGAGGGAGAGGGTGAGGGATTCCACTTCTAACATCAAAAATAATAGGAAGCAACAATAACTATTCCTTAACATATATTAACATCAAAGGACTATATTTCCTAATAAAAAGACATAGATTAACAGACTGGATACATAAACAAGACCCAGCATTTTGCTGCATACAGAAAACAAACGCCAGTGACAAAAACAGACACTACCTCAGAGTAAAAGGCTGGATAACAATTCTTCAAGCAAATGGTCCCAAGAAACAAGCTGAGGTAGTCATTCTAATAGTGAATAAAAACAACTGTCAACCAAAGTTATCAAAAAAGATAAGGAAGGACATTTCATACACATCAAAGGAAAAATCTGCCAAGATGAACTCTCAATTCTGAACATCTATACTCCCAATGCAAGTGCACCCACATTCATAAAAGAAACCTTACT